>NC_030809.1:1976359-2279389 GCF_001704415.2 Capra hircus | reverse complement strand
CCAAAAGGGTGACTTTAGCTGTTTCTAGAGGGGATACTTATGGGGCTTCCCTGATGGCTCAGATTAGGTAAAGAATCTGCCTGCAGGGCAAGAGACCCAGATTCCATCCCTGGGGTGGGAAGATCCTCTGGGGACGGGAATGGCTGCCCACTCCAGGGTTCTTGCCTGGAGAACTCCATGGACAGAGGAGCCTGGTGGGCTATAGTCCATGGGGTCACAAAGAGTCAGGAGGTACTTATAAATCGTGATAATAAAACCCATCCATCCATCCACCCATTCATCCATCCAAGCGCCCTCGGCCCCACACCTAGGGGGCCTGGGTGCCGGGACACAGTGATGAACAAATGGCTCTGCCCTCGTGGAGCCGACCTTGGGGAGAGTGAGGTGGGTGTACATGTCAGCGAAGAAACAAACGAGAGAGATCCAGATGTGAGAGGAGCTGTGGAAAGCGCAGGCGGTGGGTTGGAGATGCGAAGGCCACTTCGGGGGGGTGGTCCACAGGCCTCTCTGAGGTGGCATCTTGAGTTGAACCGCAGGGATGAGGATGGGCTGGGGACTCGCTGCCAGCCTAGGGGTCACAGGTGTAGAGTCAAGAGGAGGCTGGGGAGCTGCGGAGCAGGGAGGAAGCTGGTGGGGCTGGAACATCCAGTGCGGTTCTCGTTGGCTGTGGTTCAGAGCCTCTTCCAAGAGCCCGGGGAGTGAACCACTGGAGAGGGTGAAGGAGGGTGAGAAAAGGCCCACGGCTCATTAGAATGCTTCCTGATTTTCCTCTGGCGGAGGGGTTAAGAATGTGGGCTTGGCAGAAGTGAGTTCAGACAGAGATGTTTGGAGGGCCAGGTGCCTGTGGGCAGCCAGGGAGCTGGGATGGGAAGGTGGGTGGGGGGCTATGATGAGGAGTCTGCAGCAGGTGGGTGTCCAGGGAGGCCAGGGAAGGTCTTGTGCAGGATGCCACGGGAACACTTGGAACAAAGCCCTGAGGATTCCACATGAGGCTCAGTGGACATCCGAGGGGTGTGTGTGGGGGGTGGTCTGCCCAAATCAATGAGCTCCTCATTTGCCCCCACGCAACTGGAGAAGACCTCCTGGGGGCTGGAGCGGGGAAAGCGGGTATGTGGAGGACTCTGGCCTGGCAGGCGAGCTCTGAGCCCGGCTCTGCCCCCACCCGCCCGGGGAGGGCTCCTCCCTGTGGACAGCAGCCTCACCCTGCTGTCTTCTTGCAGCCCTTTAACCATGGACACAAGGTGGCCAAGTTCTGCTACGCAAACAAGGTGAGTCCCTGGCGACCTGCCTGGTGAGTCGGCCTCCACTGCCATGGGGTGGAGGTCAGTTACTGCTTCCCTCTCGGGCCGTGGTCGGGGTTGGGGGGCTGGCACTGAGGGTGTCCCTGGGCAGGTATCTTTGCCCAGGCCAGGTGTGCCAGGGCTCACGTGGGCCTAATGAGAGCTGCCTGGGCCAGGGCTGGGGCATGCCCTGACTGGGGGAGGTGATTCTGGAAGGCTGAGCCCGGGAAACAGGAGGCATCACTGAGAGAAAGAGGAGCAGAGACCTGGCATCAGGGAAGGTCAGCGAGAAGGCGCGGGGTCAAGGCGCTGGCGTCACGTGCCAATGAGAGCAGTTGGCAGCTGGGGTGCCAGCCACAGGGGTCTGTCTCTGGCCGCAGTTCTGGCCCGACAAGGTCAGGTCCTGACGTCGTGGGCTGCAGGCCCCGAACAACGAGTTTGGGAGTACTGTGCTCCGGGAGCTGGGGGAGGCCACGAGGGGAAATAGAGCGAGTCCTTGGCATGTGGACCCACCTGGCAGGCCCCTCGGGCCCCTCCTGACGGGAGCGGGGCAGGCTCCGAGCCTGGGGCAGCCCGTCTGCCACTGTCGGGGGAGGGAGGCAGGGGCCTCCCTGGGTGGACAGGGACCTCCAGATCGCTCCTCTGGGACTCTTCCTGCTGCAGGGGGAGGCCCCCAACCTCTCCCTCTTCATCAGGCCCTGCTCCACAGAGCCATCGGGGCCGCCTTGGCCGCCAGGAGGGAGTGGGACCTGAAGCCTGTGGCTGACCGGGCGCAAGTCTTCCTGAAGGCAGCCGACCTGCTGAGTGGGCCGCGCAGGGCTGAGGTCCTGGCCAAGACCATGGTGGGGCAGGTGAGGTGCCCGCGGCGCAGTGGGGGCTGTGGGGGTCACACCTCGTCCAGCTCTGCAGACATCACCGGGACCCACCAGGCCTAGGAGAGAGGACAGTTCAGTTTAGTTCAGTCGCTCAGTCGTGTCCAACTCTTTGCGACCCCATGGAACATGCCAGGCTCCCTGTCCATCAGCAACTCCCAGAGCTTTCTCAAAACTCATGTCCATTGAGTCGGTGATGCCATCCGACTTATCTCGTCCTCTGTTGTCCCCTTCTCCTCCTGCCTTCAATTTTCCCAGCATCAGGATCTTTTCCAGTGAGTCAGTTCTTCACATCAAGTGTCCAGAGTATTGGGGTTTCAGCTTTAGCATCAGTCCTTCCAATGAACACCCGGGACTGATCTTTAGGATGGACTGGTTGGATCTCTTTGCAGTCCAAGGGACTTTCAAGAGTCTTCTCCAACACCACAGTTCAAAAGCATCAATTCTTCTGCACTCAGCTTTCTTTATGGTCCAACTCTCACATCCATACATGACTACAGGAAAAACCATAGCCTTGACAGACCCATATATATTATAGGCCAGGTGACTCCAAGTACGCTTGCATGCCCTCCTCTGTAAGCAGTCCCTCGCGTCCGTCTGTCCAGACGGACAGGCCAGGCCCTTGTGCTTTGCCTGGACTGACAGTAGCCCTGCGCGGTCCTCCAGGCTCTGTCAGGCCCCGCAGGCCTCACAGCAGTCTCTGTAACACCCCCAGCAGGTCACTCCAGGCGTATGAACCACCGAGCTCTCGCTGTCTGGCTGCAAGTCATGTCCCAAGTCCTGAGCCCGGCCCCCAGGGCCCTTCCATCCCCACCTCTGTCCAGCTGGCTAGCTGCTGTGCCCTTCCCTGCAGGCCGTCCCGCCCACGATGTCACCAGTCTGGACCTAGCCAGGCTCCTGGACACCACAGACATCCTGACCCCAGTCTCTGGCCCAGGTCCCCCGGCTGGAATGTTCCCTGTCTTCTCTGCCCTGTGAACTTTTTTTATTTTATTTTTCATTGGCTGTGCTGGGTCTTTGTTGCCGTGTGAGCTTCTTCTCCAGTTGCAGCGATCGGGGACTACTCTCCACTTGTGGGATGCAGGCTCCCCATTGCAGTGGCTTCTCTTGTTCTGCACAGGCTCTAGGGCCACAGCCCAGTAGTTGGGGTGCCCGGGCTCCAGAGGACAGGCTCAGGCATCGTGGTTCACGGGCTTAGTTGCTCCGAGGTGTGTGGGATCTTCCTGGACCAGGGCTTGAACCTATGTTTCCCGCATTGGCAGGCGGATTCTTTATCACTGAGCCACCAAGGAATCATCCCCTACTTTGTGAACTCTTTAAACTTTCAAGGTCTAGCCCAGGCACCTCCTCTGTGAGACTTCTGGGACCTCACCAGTCCAAAAGGACTGGTCCCACTTTCGTGCCCCTCCCGACATGCTCTTCCTTCCTTAGTTACAGCTCAGGTTGCACTGGGGTGTGATGATGACTTCATAAGTGTTTGCCGCACCTTTGCAGAGAGATCTTCCCTGTAGCTCAGATGGTAAAGAATCTGCCTGCAACGCAAAGCTTTTTGGGCTTAGGAATCACGTTAGTGTTTTCTGTCTTTCTTGCTGGGTCTTGCTCTGTGTCTGCATGGAGTCACGGAAGCTCCTAATTAGCTCTTTCGGAGTGAGTGCTTATTGAGCTGGCAGGTAGCACTCAGCAGAGTGCGGGGAAGGAGCCGAGGGAGAGGGTTCATTTCAGAGTAAGGATCTTGGCTCCGCCCACGGCTCAGGCTCCGCCCACATCCCGCCCACAGCCCCGCCCGGTCTCCAGCCTGTAGCGAGAGCGCCCTCTGCTGCACAGAGGTGCTACGACACCCCCCACCTTCCCAGTGTCTCCCGATTGAGCCGAGCCCCCTGGGGTGGATGTTGGGTCTCCAGAGGGTCCCAGGTGAGCCACGCCTGGGCAGGAAGAGACACACACACTCCAGGACCGAAGGAAGATGCCTCTTTATTTGACCTAAGACTCAGAAGCTCGTAGGACGCACGGTGGCTGCGAGGAGCAGGGGGCAAATGGGCAGGCGCAGAGAAGCAGGCAGGAGGTTTCCCTTCCCCGGCGGGGCGTCCGGGGCAGGGCGAGCAGCCGCCAGCGACCGCGTGTGCAGGGATGGGCTGCGGATCCCAGAGAGCCCGGCTCCGGCCGCCCAGAGGCCTTTCCCCACGGCTGATGTTTGCAGTCCTCAGGTCCCCTGGTTCTTTCTCCCAAACACACGTGCGCATCATGGGACTGCGGGCACAGGCTCCAGCGTCGGGAGAGGGCTCTCGGAGGCAGGTCCTTCACCGCTGACCCCGGGGCCCTCCCGCCTGGCAGGGGAAGACGGTGATCCAGGCGGAGATCGACGCTGCGGCTGAACTCATCGACTTCTTCCGCTTCAACGCCAAGTTTGCCGTGGAGCTGGAAGGCGAGCAGCCCCTCAGCGTGCCGCCCAGCACCAACAGCGTGCTGTACCGGGGACTGGAGGTACCGCCTGGGGGTGGCACGGGCGGGGAGCCGCGGGAAGCCCTGGGCCTGGCCTCACCGCCTCTTCTTCCCCAGGGCTTCGTGGCGGCCATCTCCCCCTTCAACTTCACTGCGATCGGCGGCAACCTGGCAGGGACTCCAGCCTTGATGGTGAGATGTGGACAGCGGGCTGGGGGATGGCAGGACCGAGTCATCGCTTCCCCCTCAACAGTCAGGAGGCCACGTCCGCGCCCAGGGGCCCCGCCCTTGTGGGGAGACACGCAAAGTGGAGGCGGCTGGCCACCGTGGAGAGGCTTCCGGGGTCAGAGGCTGATCTGGGTCCCCACGTTGCCACACTGTCCCTGTGGGTGACCCCAGGCAAGCCCCTGCCCTCCTCTGAGGCCGTTTCCTCATCTGCGAGATAGGAGTAACAGAAAAGCTTACGTTACAGGGTTGGGGAGAGCAAGTGAGACCGTGTTATGACTCGTCTTAACACCAGGCAGGTCTGGCCCAGTGCAGGGTCAGTGCTATGCAGGGGTTGCTAATGATGGTGATTTCAGCTTGCCTTTGAATGCTTGCTCTGTGCCCGTGACTTACTTGTCAGGGTTGCATGGCTAACAGATGATGAAACGGGTGGAGGTTTGGGCTTGGTCTGTCTTGGTGGTCTTGGAGTCGGAGGGCTCCACTGCTGTGGTCAGGGTGCCGGTGGCCGTGAGCTCCCATGAGTTGGCGGAGGAGCCCTCCCACCACCTCGGGGGGCCTGGGTCACCCAGGGAACAGCGGGAGGAGGGCTGAGTGGTCGGGGCGGCTGGGAGGTCTGGGAGGTGCTCGCGCAGGGGCCCGTCTTCGTGTGTCTGTGCTCAGACGTGCACACACCCAGCGCCCACGTGCCGTCCTCCAGAACACGTGTGGACAGAGCCCTGTGCGCGCTGGCCCAGCCTCGCCCTGTGGGCGCTGGCAACTTGGAAACGCCCAGAACAGACCTGCCCGGGGGGTGCTGGCAGGACCAGTTGGTATGGACTTCTGGAGGAAGGGAGCCTCGGCCAGAGCGTGGGAGCAGATAGGGCAGGGCGTCAGCTCATTCTCGAGGACTTTGAGGGTCCATGCCCAGCACCTGGGGGACTGGGGCTGGGTAGGGGACATCCTGGCCTGCACGGGGTCCTGCCTGGTGGCTGCAGCTGAGGGATGGCTGTACCTTGGGGTAGGGTGGGGTCGGGGCTGCTGGCCGCCCTCAGCCTTGTGCGTCATTACTGTGCCTCCCGGACAGGGCAACGTGGTCCTGTGGAAGCCCAGCGACACCGCCATGCTGGCCAGCTATGCCGTCTACCGCATCCTCAGGGAGGCCGGGCTGCCCCCCAACATCATCCAGTTTGTGCCAGCTGACGGGCCCACCTTCGGGGACACTGTCACCAGCTCAGAGCACCTGTGTGGCATCAACTTCACGGGCAGTGTGCCGTAAGTCCCCGAGGAGGGCTGGGCAGGGTAGCCTGGGGATGCTCCCCGGGCCTCCCAGCCTCTGTCTGAGAACCGGGGCTGTGAACTCAGGGGCCAGGCACTGACTGTGTCCCGCTTCCTTGCTAAGTGGCCCCTGGGTGAGCCCCTTCACCTCTCTGAGCCTCCATACGTGCTGATTCCTACCTTGCAGAGTCACTGTGAGGGTCAGACTAGTTAGTGGACAGGAAAGAGTGTCACAGGCCAGAAGCAGCCTACAGGTATTTGGCGATACGGATTTTGATGCCACCTCTGTTGCTAGAAAGGACAAAGGGGAGCTTGGAATGAATTGGAGGAGAAGTTGGGAAGGCTTCTTGGAGGAGGTGGCGTCTAAGCAGAGGAGTGGGCCAGGGGGAGGTGGAGGAGAGCAGGAGAACGCACATGCAGAGGCGTAAGGCTGACGCTCTTGTGCTCTGGGAGGTGGATGCGGTCCCATGAGGCTGGAGTGGGCAGCTTGGGGCTGAGGGTTGGAGGGTGGGGGCAGCACGTGGTTTGGTCATGGCCGTGTTTTCATGCACTCAGCTGATGTTTACTGAGCCCTGTGCTTGCTGGGCTTTGCTGATGCTAAGGCTGGGCAGTGAACGCGTGGACGGTCAGGTCCTGCCTCTGGGGGTGGTTTTTGTTTTGTCGTGACTGCACTGGGTCTTAGTTGAGGCATGTGGGATCTAGTCCGCCTGGCCAGGGATCAAGCCTGGGCCCCTTGCATTGGGAGTGTGGAGTCTTAACCACTGGACCATCAGGGAAGTGCCTCTTGAGGGATTAGACTTGTGAGTGTAGGGCCCGTGAAGGTGTTTGGACTTCATCCTGAAGACGGTAGGAGCCATGGAAGGTTACCTGCAGGGCCATGAAAGCGACAGTGTCCGTCGCTCCGTCGTGTCCGTCTCTTTGCAACCCCTTGGACTGTGGCCCACCAGGCTCCTTGTCCATGGAGCTCTCCAGGCAAGAATGCTGGAGCAGGTTGCCATTTCCTTCTCCAGGGGATCTTCCCGACCCGGGGGTGGAACCTAGGTCTCCCACACTGCAGGCAGGTTCTTTAGAGGGAGTGGCTTAATCGACCAGACCTCTGTTTCAAGCAGAGCCCGGATGGTCGCTCTCCAGCGGGACCTGGCCAGCGGGCCTGTGCTCTTTGATTCCTGATGGAGAGGGACGGCCGTGCACCACCAGGGTAGTTTCATGTGAAAATCCAGATGGAGCCCCACTTACGGACCCGGTCCCCCGGGGCCTGCATTTCCGTGTGGCACTGCTGGCCGGGGCGGGTGGGTGGTCTCTGGTTCCCCGCCGTCCTGACAGGCCCTGGGCCTCTGCGTACCTGGACAGCCTCAGCCCCTCTGGGGCCGCATGTGCAGCCTCTGACCTAGATGATGGCTCTGGCTGCCCTGAGCACAAGTCTCTTGCGGCTGGGAGCAGGATTCAGGTTAGGAGGGTCCGGAGGGGAGAGTGGACGCCTGAACCCGGGTGGAGGCGGGAGCCGGGAGAGATGGGCTGAGGAGGGAGCCGGGAGACTCGATCGCCTGTCTGTGGGAACATCCAGGCTCGAGGCTGGAGGTGGCACTGTTCACCAAGGTGGGCTCCCCAGATGGCTGGGCACCCGGGAGCCTAGGGAAGGAGATGGGCCAGAAGCTGGTCGCCTTGAGTTTGAGGTCCCCGTGGATCGTCTGGGCGGAGAGGTCGGGGTCTCTGCTCTGGGCCTCCCAGGTGCCCTGGGTTCACCCGCGGTGGCTTCTCGCCCTCTCTGCTGACCTCAGGGTCCCACCCGCCCTGTCCAAGGTTTGCCGGGTGGCGACGGCCGCGTTAGAATTGCTGAGGAGGGCGGTTTTCCAAAAGGCCCTCTCCACCAGCCACGGGCCCCACGGGTCCCTGCCTATTAGCGGGCGGACCAGGCCTGGCCCCATTTGCCATGCTCTGGTGAGCAGCAGGCTCCAAGGTGGGAAAGTCATAAATTAGCATCAGCTACTGTGTCGCCAGCTCCCTGGTGATTAGCATTTTTATTGTTTTGTGGTGCTGAGGTTGGTCACACTCGGAGCCCCGGGAGGAGGTGGGGGCCTGAGCTGCCTCTCCCAGGACGCTCCCCGGTCCCGGGCCCGGGTGTGGGCTCGAGGCGCTCCTCACGGACCCTGGTGGTGTGTGTGCCCCGTCAGGCACCCGTGGCGCGCCTGGCACTGTCCTTAGCACTTGACTCACACCAGAGCCGTCCCAAAACGGCCCCGCCAGGCGAAATTGTTCTTGCCCGATTCCAGGTGTGGCATGAACTTGAGGCCCAGAGAGGTTAAGCAAGCGTTGGGCACAAGATCACACAGCTGGTGCACCCGGGTCGGGACAGGAGCCCCCATCCCCTGGCCTGGGAGCGGGGCCCCTCTCTGCACTGCCTTGCTGCCAAGCTTCCCCTTGCTGCCTCCTCGTAGGTCCTGCTTGCAGCCCAGGGCCAGCTGCCACCTCCACCACCGCCACCCGTGCCAGCCTCCAGCGGGGCTGCTGAGCCTGTGCCCCGCCTGCTGGTTGGGTGGGCGGGAGCAGGCCCCTCATGTGCTCAGGTGCCCAAGCCCGGCACCCTGATCCCCGCCCTGTCCTCTGCTTTCAGCACTTTCAAGCACCTGTGGAAGCAGGTGGCCCAGAACCTGGACCGATTCCGAACCTTCCCCCGCCTGGCTGGAGGTAAGGGCCCCCTCCCTAGCCGCGGCCATCATGGGAGAGGAGGAGCTGAGGGGCTCTGCAGGCGGCCGGGGAATCCAGCCTGGAGCCCCCGCCCTGGCAGGCCTAGGGGTTGTTCAGAGCGCTTCCGGCTCAGAGCACGCATTTCTCACACATTCCTCATGCAGCAAGGAAGTTGCTGTTTGTGCAGAGGCGCTTTTTGGGGGTGGGGATGCAAGGGCAATGAGAGCCAGGGACCCAGCCACCACCAGCTTCTGTTCCAGCTGCGGGAGGCGAGCGGTAAACAGCTGGGTAAATGACGCCATGGGCTGAGAAGGGCCGTGGCTCATGAAAGGAAGGCAAAGAGGTGACGAGCAGGGCCACCCAGAGGCCGGGTGTGGTGGGCGACTGTGACCCCAGGGTGGGGAGCCTCTTCAAGGGGGGAGCGTTTGAGTGGAAACCTGAACAGAGAAGAGAAACGGGCCTCGCTGAGGTCTAGAGAGCAGACCGTCATGGGTGTGGACGCCGTGCAGCGGGCCTTCCTGCAAGGATGGACACAGCTGCGCCAGGTGGTCCCGTAGGGTAGCCGCTCACCGCATGTGGCCGCAGCGCGCTTGATGCGGGGCTCGCGTGGCTGAGGAAGTGAAAGTTACGTTTAGTTTTAATCAGTTTGAATGTAAGTGGCCACACAGGGCTCGTGACTCCCATGTTGCATCAGGTTGCGTCGCCCAGATCCAGGCCAGGGAAGCGGTTAGTGGAGAGACCACGAGGTGGGAATGAGCCTGTGTGTGAAGAAGCATGGCCGGTGTAGCTGGGAAAGGGGGTGGGCTGGGGCAGGAGATGGGGCTGAGGGCTCGGCAGGGCTGGGTCTTGTTGAAACAATAACTTTCCCGCAGCTTTGTGGCCAAGGACATTGGGCACGCGCTGCGTTTAAAGCAGAGCGGATTCCGTGCGCGCAGAGCTTCTCAGAGCCTTTACTCCGCTAGTGTGCGCTGCTCTTCCTCAAGAGCCAGGGTCGGTGTGTAGTGTCTCTGAAACTCTCTGGGGTACAGAACCCTGTTCTGACAGAGGCCCCAGTGGGTCACAGGGCAGTAATGGCAGAGCTGGGGCTGGCGGTCTAGCCTTCTTGCTCCTGGAAGTGAAGTGGGACCCACAGGGAGACTGGACCCCACTCCTGAGCTGGTGGGAGCTTTTTAAAGAAGTTTTATTGAAGTATGGTTGATTTACAGTCTTAGGCTACGGTGCTTACAAACTGGGCTGATTTGCAGCATTGGGTTGATTTCGGCTATACAGCAGAATGATTCAGTTACATCTGTGTGCACTCTTTGTCATGTTCTTTCCGTTAGGGCTTGTTACAGGGTGCTGAGTCTAGTTCCCTGCGCTAGGGACCTTGTTGTGTATCCATCCTGTATGTAATTGTTTGCCTCTTAAGCTGCTGGGGCTTTGTTAGGGGTGTCAGGGCAGGCGACTCTGCTCACGGCCCGCTGTAGCGTCTCTAACTTCCAGCCTCTCAGCACACCCCCGTCCAACCTTCGTAAGCCGGGAAACAGTGAGTCCCTTGGGTCAGCTGTGCGTGATTTTCAGTTCAGTCCCCTTCCTGCCATCTCCCTGAGGGAGAAAGACAGCTGCTTACTCCACCACTTCCCAACCTTGAGTACGCGACAGTCTCTCCGTGCCTCTGTTTTCTTGTCTTTAAAATGGGATAATAATGGGAGGTTGCTGTAAGGCTTCAGTGAAAGGGCGCAGGGTGCTTTGAACTGAGTCAGGCGGCTGCTCTTGGCTGGTGTTTAACTGAATGAAGAAAGTAATAAGGCCCAGATGGAGGCGTGATTCCCTGGGCTCTCTCACCCGAGGGGACCAGGGAGGGGTGTCCCCGCCACGGGGAGGGGAGAGGAGCCAGCCCTGGCCGTGGACCCGGCTGGGGGTCAGGGGAAGGCCCAAAGGAAGCTGCGCCCGCTGCCGGGAGTGGCCAGGCTTTGGGAGCCTTGGGTTCTGGCCCTTCCTCTGCCTTATTTATGTTGCGCAGCATCCCCATCCCCAGGCTCAGTCTCCTCGTCCGTGAAACAGGGAAGCTGGTCCCGACGCCCCCTGGCGCCCTTCGCCCGTGCCTGGGCCTCCGTCTTCCCATCTGTAGGGTGGAAGGACAGCCCTGGCTGGTCAGTGTCCAGGGCATATGGCTTCTCACGGCCTCCTCCGCCGTCCCGGGGGCTGCTCGCGGGCCCCTGTGCGCAGGAGCAGGGGGTGTGCTGGGCCCCGGGCCGCTGCCCACGCGCGCCCCCTCCCTTGCCCCTTAGAGTGCGGGGGCAAGAACTTTCACTTTGTGCACCGCTCGGCCGACGTGGACAGCGTGGTGAGTGGGACCCTGCGCTCGGCCTTCGAGTACGGCGGCCAGAAGTGCTCGGCCTGCTCCCGCCTCTACGCGCCCCGCTCGCTGTGGCCGCAGATCAAAGGGCGGCTGCTGGAGGAGCTCAGCGGGATCAAAGTGGGCAATGTGAGTGGCTCGGCGTCCTGCCGTGGCCCAGCGGGGGGCTGATGGGATTGGCCGCTGGGGAGGCGCGGTGTGCGAGGCGGGACACTCCTCTCGTCTCACGCCGGCGGCCACCTCCACTCCATCCATGTCTCCCTTGCCTCCAGCCTGCAGAGGATTTTGGGACCTTCTTCTCTGCCGTGATTGATGCCAAGGTACAGGGGGGTGCCAGGCCTGGGCTGGGTTGGGGGCCGGGAAGAGTGACCCAGGTCTGCTGCTTTGAGCAGGGTAGCCTGAGAGCCACACACACAGCCCCTGCCGCCCCTGCCAGCCTTGGAAGGAATAGAAGCCTCCCCACCCAGAGAGGAGCGCGCCTCCTGCACCCCCTGCCTCCCGGCCCCTTAAAGTGCCTGTGTTCACACGCACACTCACACATGGGCCCACTCGCCTGCACGCACACCCCTCAACACAGGTACACGCACAGCCGTGACCACGTTCATGTAGACCTCTGTGTGCGGCCATGCACGCAGGTCCACCCACGTAACACACGCACAGCCCCGCCCCCACGTCTCCATGCATAGACAGATCCGGCAACACGTGTGCACACGTGTGTATAGGCACATGTGTGGGCCTGCATTGCAGAAACATGTGACGCAGACATATGTGTGCCTCCGTACCTAACCCTGAGGACTCGTGGCCTTAACCCTAAAGACACATTTATATATGTGTGTGTTTGCATGATGTTTATATGTCAGCATACATGTTCTTGGACTTCCCTGGGGGCTCAGAAGGTAACGCGGGAGACCAGAGTTCAATGCCTGGGTCGGGAAGATCCCCTCGAGAAGGCAATGGCAAGCCACTCCAGTATTCTTGCCTGGAGAATCCCGTGGATGGAGGAGCCAGGTGGACTACAGTCCACGGGGTCGCAGAGAGTCGGACACGAGTGGGCAACTTCCCTTTCTTTCTTTTTCTTTCTGTGCGTGTTCTAACACACACATACACACGAGCCTGCATGGTTTCTGCCCTGCTTAGCCAGGCCCTGTTTGCTCGCAGCCACCCCCGCACCCCGCCATCGCCCCCTTCAGAGTCTGGGGCTGATGTGTTGGGGGCTTTTGCTGGAATCGGCCTCCAGCCGGCCCTTGACACCCCCCACCCCGATCCCACAGTCCTTCAGCCGCATCCGGAAGTGGCTGGGGCACGCCCGCTCCTCGCCCAGCCTCACGATCCTGGCCGGGGGCCAGTGTGACGACTCTGTGGGCTACTTTGTGGAGCCGTGCATCGTTGAGACCAAGGACCCCCAGGACCCCATCATGAAGGAGGTGATGGGGCTGGAGGGGCGGGGAGGAGGCAGCGTCTCTGGGTGCTTCCCGGGGCGTCATCCCGTCTCACAGCTGAGGACGACGCAGCCCTGCCAGGGGCCTGGCTCACCCCAGGGAGAGCAGAGCCAGGCCCTGCGCTCAGGCCTCCTGACCCCAGATCCCTGACGCTGCTGGCTGGGCTGACGTCACAGCACTGTCTGTCTGCTGCCCTGGAGGCCCCTACAGCTCTCTCAGCTTCTAGTATCTGTAGTCTTCAGTGTGGGCCAGGAAACTGATGGAGATGAGGCTTGGTGTATCGTTCCCATTTTAGAGATGAGAAACTGAGTTTCTGAGAAGTTTGGCAGTTGCTTAGGATGACAGTGCCCCCAGCCCCCCAAGTGTCATCATGGGGCAGTCCCCTGGCCATCTGTTGCCAAAAGTGTCCCCCTCCCACGGGCCTGGACTCTTGGCTCTTGGGGTGGGTCTGGCTGGTAGGGAGGCCAGAGGGTCTCTGGATCTTCTGCCAGGCTGGGTGGGGTGGGCAGGGTAGGAGCTGCCTGGAGAGAACCCTGCAGGAGGCAAGGCCTGGCCCAGGCTGCTGGGCTGAGAAGGCGGTCGGGGATGGCGGAGGCCCCAGGGACAGGTCCAGGTGGGGCCTGACCCTGGGGCTTCTCTCCAGGAGATCTTTGGTCCCGTGCTGGCCGTGTACGTCTACCCGGACGAGGAGTACAAGGAGACGCTGCGGCTGGTCGACAGCACCAGCAGCTACGGCCTCACGGGGGCAGTGTTCGCCCAGGATAAGTGAGTGGCCACGGCCCCTCGGCGCCAGTCCCCAGAGAGAGCCCGCCCCGGACGTGGATCCCAGCAGCAACGTGCCCTTGCTGCTCTCCGTGCCCCTCACTCCGCCCCGGCCGTCAGGTGGACGGAGGCCGCGGGCTCCTTGTTAAAGCGTTGGTGCTGGGGCTGCACTGCTGGCCGCCGAAGCCAGGCCTCTAGGGCTGGGGCCCGCCGCCCGGTCTGGCGGGGCTCAGGGCGGAAGGCAGGGCTTGGGCCCAGGCGCTGCACTTGTCTGGTGGAGGCAGGACCCCCCGGGCGCCCTGATGCTGGGCCTGAGGCTTTGCTCTGTCTTTTCTCGTGGCACTGGTTGCCTCCCTGCATCTGCCTCTAAGAGGGGAAGGCAGGGTTGGAACCTGAGGGGGCAGGCTGGGGCTTGGAGGATTCCCGAGCTGCCGAGGGCAGGGGCCCAGAGCTGGCAACCGCCTTCTTACCGCCGCCCTGCCTTGTAGGGACGTTCTCCAGGAGGCCACAGAGCTGCTGAGGAACGCTGCGGGCAACTTCTACATCAACGACAAGTCCACCGGCTCGGTGGTGGGCCAGCAGCCCTTTGGGGGAGCCCGAGCCTCGGGTGAGTGGGTCTTCCTTTCTAGAAGGGGCTGAGGTCCTGGGGGAGACCCTTGCTACTTCATCTCAAGGATGTTAAGAGGCACAGGAGGAGCACCGGCGACTGAGCACGGAGGGCCAGGCCCTGCGCTAACTCAGAGTCCTGCCAACAGCCCCCTGTTGTGCTGCCTGTCCTCTTCCCATTTTACAGAGGGGAAGACTGAGGCCCAGGGAGGTGAAGTGATTGGCCCAAGGGCGCATGGCTAAGAAGTGGTGGAGCCGGGATTTGGGTCCCAGCATCCGCATCTTGGCTTCCCAGGTGGCTCAGTGGTAAAGAATCCACCCGCCAGTGCAGGAGACGCGGGTTTGATCCCTGGGCCAGGAAGATCCCCTGGAGGAGGAAACGGCAACTCGTTCCAGTATTCCTGCCTGGGAAATCCCATGGACAGAGGAGCCTGGCTCCTAGTCCACAGGGTCAGAAAGAGTCGGACACGACTCAGCAACTAAACACGACTTACCGTATTCCAGGCCATTGCAGTCCAATCCCCTTCTGTCTGCAAATGGGGAAACTGAGGCTTGGCAAGGAGCAGGGACTTGCCAGAGGTCCTGGTGCCTGGTGGCAGAGCCGGGGCCAGAACCTGGGCCTCCCTGCTCCCTGTCCAGTGCCCTCCATTGTGCTTTCCTGCCTCTCGGACATGCCTTGCAGGTGGGGCGCAGGGAGCCTGGGAGCCTGGTGTCCTGTCCGCTCACCAGCGCCTGCCCCCCTACCGCCGGCTGAGTGCCCTCTGCCCAGAGGCACTCGGGGAGCCCCGGCCGCTGTGTCAGGGTTGGCTTAGCTGTCTGCTGCCCCGTTCATTCCATCTGCTCCTCCCCGCCCCTCTCCCTTCTCGCCAGAGCTGCTGTACCTTTTGGGGGACAACAGAGCTGTCTTTCCACAGGGACCAACGACAAGCCAGGCGGCCCCCACTATGTCCTGCGGTGGACGTCGCCCCAGGTCATCAAGGAGACGCACGGGCCTCTGGGGGACTGGCGCTACCCATACATGCAGTGAGCCCCGCTCGGCGCCTCCGCCGCCCGTCCGTCCGTCCAGACGACTGACCTCGGTGCACTGACTGCACCCCATGCTTCCACCCCACCCCCCATGGGGCGACCTCTTTCTATCGAGTCCTGCCCCCTGCCCCGCATCGGCCTGCGTGCTGGCCTGTCCCACCCCTTAGAGTCAGGTGTGGGCTCTGGGTTGAGATCACGCTGTGGGGAGGCATAGGGCTGCCAGCCCTGCCCCCAAAGAGTGTCCTAGAAATTCCGCCTGGTGGGTGTGACCTTGGTGCCTGACTGGTTCTCCATCGGCCCCCTTCTCGCCGCTCTCTGCTGTGCCCAGGGTCTCAGGGGCCTGGGGCGTGGCGGTGGAGAAACTCGCGGATCTGCAGGAGGAGGCGGCAGCTCTGGGCACCCTGGCACGCTGCACCCACCGAGGCCCCTGGCTTCTCTGGGTCTTCAGGGTTAGGGGTGACCAGGGTGGCCTGCAGGCTGCCATGTTGTCACAGGTCGTGGGGGCACCAGCTGGCCTTGGCCTGCTTGGTTCGTGCTGCTCTCTAGCTCTTTGCCCAGACGCCCCTGTGCCAGCAGGTACCCACCTGTGCCAGCAGGTACCTGCGCCCAACCCAACGCCTTAGACCCGTGTGCCTTGCTCCCGAGTGCCTGAGCTCCCCGGAGGCCCTCAGATTCCTGGCAGTCTCCAGGCGGTGGGGCTGGGGGCTTCTGCCGTCCACCTGCCAAGGTGCCGGTCCTTCCTGTCGGGCCTGTGAGGTTGGCAGACCTTGGGGACCCTTCCTGCCGCTTCCTTAGCTCTTGGGTCCTGCCTCGAGAGCCTCCGTTGGCCTGGGGCTTCCTGCAGGAGCTCAGTGCCCACTGGCCCAGGTAGATGGTACCCCTACCTTCCCCAGCGCCCCGAGACTTCACCTCGGGTCCCCATCTGGCCTGGCTGAGGCTCACGTGTAGAATCGTTCCTCCCTGGCATGTCCGTGGCTCTGTGTGTGGACTGGCCCCTTGGAGGCCTGTTCCTCGATGCAGCTGATCGGGGGACACTCAGACGCATCCTGGGTGGGTTCTGGGCGGTCAGGTAAGAGGCCACTCTGGGGACAGTTTTTAGGGGGCCCTCCTCAGGCACAGCTGGCGTGGGGCCCCCGTGGGGCTGGGGTGGCCATTCCCCCAGTGCGTGGTCACACGCCGTGGCCCGCGGTCAGGACTGGGCCTGATGCCAACAGGGTTTCTCACGGGGGCCAGGACGGGTGGCGGGCAGGCCGGAGGCGGTCCTGGTTCTCCTCATTCTGCACTGTGAGGTGGCCGTGGGATGTGCCCTGACGCCACCTAATAAAATGTCTCTCCCTTAACCGAACTGGTGGTCTTTCTGGTGGGAGCGGTGGGGGCTGGTCACCTTCTAAGTCCGGTGAGATTGCCAACGTGTCACTGGGTGTCAGGGGTACAGTGCCTGTGATGTGATAGAAAGAAGGGTGAGCCCTGATGGCAGGAAGTCCTATGTGAGTGGCGGCAACTCTGGAGCCCGAGGGCCTGGGTACACACACACACACAGTCTTGAGAATTCAATGAGTTAATTCACATAAGTGCTCAGAGCAATGCCAGATATGGAATTAATGATTCAACAATGTTAACCTGTTCACCCATTGTTGTAACAACCACCATTATTTGCTGTGATAGTTTAAGTTCATGGGTCAGCTTCGCTGGGTTATGATGCCCAGGTGTCTACATAAGCATTATTCTGGATGTTTCCATGGAGGTATTTTTTGGATGAGATTAGTAGGAGACATCGGAGAAGGCGATGGCACCCCACTCCAGTCCTCTTGCCTGGAAAATCCCAGGGATGGAGGAGCCTGGTGGGCTGCAGTCCATGGGGTCGTGAAGAGTTGGACACGACTGAAGCAAGTTAGCAGCAGCAGCAGGAGACCTAGAGCGTGGGTTTGATCCCTGGGCTGGGAAGATCCCCTGGAGGAGGGCATGGCAACCCACTCCAGTACTCTTGCCTGGAGAATCCCGTGGACAGAAGAGCCTGGCGGGCTGCAGTCCACGGGGTCACACAGTCAAACACGACTGAAGCGACTTAGCACGCACGTACATTTAGATCTGCAGACTCTGAGGAAAGCAGGTTACCGTCCGTAACGTGAGTGGGCCGTATCCAGTTAGTTGAAGGCCTGAGCAGAACAAAGACGGACCTCCCCCAACCCCACACGCTCCCCTGAGCGGGAAGGAGCTCTGCCGGTGGCTGCTTCAGACTCAGCTGCTGCCCCTGCATTTCTGGCTCCCGCCAGCGCTCTACACTTCGGACTTTCCAGCCTCCATGATCGTGTGGGCTCGTTCCTTACGATGAAGCTTTCTCCACGTCTGTCCCTAGCGCCTTCCTAGAGGCTCTGCTTTTCTTCAGAACCCTGACTCTTAGACATGCCGAAGCCTTTGCACCTGCTTTCTTTCGCGCACGGCTGTCTTACGGAGGCGTGTTGCCCCCATTTTGCAGATGAGGACACAGGTGCAGAAAGTGAAGGGACTTGCCAAGCTGTGGCATTGCCAGGCTGGAGACCCAGCTCTGTCTGGCTCCAAAACCCACCCTCTCTCCTCCACCCAGGTGTCCACACAAAGCTGCAGACGTCCTAAGCACAGCGCAAACGCCCGCCTCAGCCCCCCACCCCCCCGACCTGTGCCATGGCCTCTCCAACCTCAGATCCGACGCGTCTGCAGGAGCTGAGGATCAAATGATGGGTTTTAGAACCAAGTGCCAGGTCCCGTGGGCTTACCCAATGGCTCAGCATGTAGAGAAAGAACCCGCCTGCTGGCCGGGTGACGTGACGGGGCACAACCGTGGTCAGTTAGCCTGAGCCCAGAGTCCACAGGGCCAAACTACCTGAGCCGGCTGACTTGTAGGGGAGGACACGTGTGTCATGTGCCCCAGCCTGTCCTCACTCTTAGATAATGTAAAAGGAGGTGTTCCTGAACCTCATAGACATCTCCCACCCAGTCCGAGGTGCTTGCTGTTGGTAAGTGCTTGGTCCGAGGATCTTAGACCTGGAGGGAGGGGAAGGGACTAGACCCTGGGTAAAGCCTCCACCCTGGTCACTCAGGGCTGCTACTGATGTGTGCCAGGCGAGCTGGATCAGAGAGAGAGGTGGGGGGGAGTGGCGTCAGGAGAGAGTGGGGGATGGAGTCAGGAGAGAGTGGGGGGATGGGGTCAGGAGAGAGTGGGGGGATGGGGTCAGGAGAGAGTGGGGGGATGGGGTCAGGAGAGAGTGGGGGGATGGGGTCAGGAGAGAGTGGGGGGATGGGGTCAGGAGAGAGTGGGGATGGAGTCAGGAGAGAGTGGGGGGATGGGGTCAGGAGAGAGTGGGGGGATGGGGTCAGGAGAGAGTGGGGGGATGGGGTCAGGGAGAGAGTGGGGATGGAGTCATGAGAGTGGGGGGATGGGGTCAGGAGAGAGTGGGGGGATGGGGTCAGGGAGAGAGTGGGGATGGAGTCAGGAGAGTGGGGGGATGGAGTCAGGAGAGAGTGGGGGGATGGGGTCAGGAGAGAGTGGGGGGGATGGGGTCAGGAGAGAGTGGGGGATGGGGTCAGGAGAGAGTGGGGATGGAGTCAGGAGAGAGTGGGGGATGGGGTCAGGAGAGAGTGGGGGGATGGGTCAGGAGAGAGTGGGGGGATGGGTGGGAGGGGGGGGTGGGGGGGGGGGGGGGGGGGGGGGGGGGGGGGGGAGGAGAGTGGGGGGATGGGGTCAGGGGAGAGTGGGGGGAGGGGGGGGGGGGGGGGGGGAGGGGGGGGGGGGGGGGAGGGGGGGGGGGATGGGGCGGGAGGGGGGGGGGGGGAGGGGGGGGGGGATGGGAGGGAGGTGGGGGGATGGGGTCAGGAGAGAGTGGGGGGATGGGGTCAGGAGAGAGTGGGGGATGGAGTCAGGAGAGAGTGGGGGGATGGGGTCAGGTGAGAGAGTGGGGAATGGAGTGTGGGTCAGGAGAGAGTGGGGGATGGGGTCAGGAGAGAGTGGGGGGATGGGAGTCAGGAGAGAGTGGGGGGATGGGAGTCAGGAGAGAGTGGGGGGATGGGAGTCAGGGAGAGAGTGGGGGGGGATGGGTCAGGAGAGAGTGGGGGGATGGGGTCAGGGAGAGAGTGGGGGATGGGGTCAGGAGAGAGTGGGGATGGAGTCAGGAGAGAGTCGGGGGGGATGGGGTCAGGAGAGAGTAGGGGATGGGAGTCATGAGAGAGTGGGGGGATGGGGTCAGGAGAGAGTGGGGGGATGGGGTCAGGGGAGAGAGTGGGGGATGGAGTCAGGAGAGAGTGGGGGATGGGGTCAGGGAGAGTGGGGGGATGGGGGTCAGGGAGAGAGTGGGGGATGGGAGTCAGGAGAGAGTGGGGGGATGGGGTCAGGGAGAGAGTGGGGGATGGGGTCAGGGAGAGAGTGGGGATGGAGTCAGGAGAGAGTGGGGGGATGGGGGTCAGGGAGAGAGTAGGGGATGGAGTCAGGAGAGGTGGGGGGATGGAGTCAGGAGAGAGTGGGGGGATGGGGTCAGGGAGAGAGTGGGGATGGGGTCAGGGAGAGAGCGGGGGGACTGCAGTGAGGGGCATAGTGGGAGCGCGGGGAAAGGAGGCAACTGTATTTTGTAGAAAGGGATACTGAGGCCCTGTTGCCGTTTCTGAGCGAATGGAGTGGCTTATTCACGGGTGCACTGGACAGCTGGCAGGTCACCGGCCACGTGCTCCCCTCTCTAGCCGCAGTACAGCCTTGACGCGCACGCTGACCTTACCAGGGAACTGTTAGCGACAGGCGGTGGAAGGCCCATGGCACTCGCGTAGAATGAAGTCACGGGGCTGGCTGCTCAAGGGCTGAGTTTGAACGGGGGCTGTGGGTGCCACACTCATCCCCCCGTTACCCTCCCTGCCTCCCAGCTGTGCCTCTGGGATGTTTTGTCCTGTCTCCTCCCAGCCTAGTGCCTCTGATTCCACCAGATGAGGGCAGGGGGTAGCTCGCTGCTCACTCCGTTTTCTCTGCCCTCCTTGTCTCCCAGGCTTGGGGCTGGTGGCTCCCAAGGGCCCAGTGCCCACCCACGTGCCCGAGGCCTCTTTGCATGCTCACCACAGTTAAGTCCCCGTGTCCACGGTGGCCCAAGGAGCCTCTTCATTTTCCTGCTGCGGCTGCAGGTCTGGGCTGGAGCGTGAACCATTTGACTGAGGCCGGATGTCCCCAACACCGCTGCCCATGGGCTTCCAGTGGGGCGTGCACCCTAAGGAAATTAGGGGCCACCTGTGCCCCGGTCGCCAGGCAGACCTGAAGCTCCTGCCGGGAGGGGCTCTGGGGAGAAGTGGCAGGCTCACACCCACCCTCTCAACACAGCCACATCTTCACTTTTATCAGTTCACCCGCCCTCGCACCCATCATCACGGTTCCTGTATGTTCTCTAGAGGAAGCACAGGAAATGGTGAGAGCCGCAATCACTGAACACGGGCGTTGTGCTCAGCGCTCTGTAGACGTCAGACCCTCAGATCCTCACTGAGACCCCTGAAGGTGTGTTCCGTTGGCCCTGTTGTACAGATGGGGGCACTGAGGAACAGATGGGTGAGGTAATTAACACCCGGAGGAGGCGGCAGTCCGTTTCTGTTCCCGACCTCTGCCTGCCTGGCCGCCGAACACAGCGCAAACGCCCGCCTCAGCCCCCCTACCTGTGCCGTGGCCCCTCCAACCTCAGATCTGACGCTTCTCCAGGAGCTGAGGATCAAATGACAAGTTTTAGAACCAAGTGCCAGGTCCCATGGCCTTCCCCGATGGCTCAGCAGATAAAGAATCTGCCTGCAATGCAGAAAATGCAGATGAGGGTTCAACCCCTGGGTCGGGAAGATCCCCTGGAGGCGGGCATGGCAACCCGCTCCAGCAGTCTTGCCTGGAGAAGTCCATGGACAGAGGAGCCTGGGGGGCTACAGTCCATGGGGTTGCAGGGTCAGACAAGCCTGAAGCGACAGAGCATGCACACACACCAGGCCCCATGACCTGCTCAGGGTGAGATGCTCAGTGAAGAACGCGCCCTCACCCACCCTCTCAACACCATCGGCCTGGGTGCCTGCGGTCAGAAAGAAGTTGAAGCTGGGCTTCCTTATCCCAAGGGGCAGTGCTCCTGCTAATTATCTGGGACCCACCAGCCTGGGAGGGAGATGGTGTTATTTTGGCCCCATTTCACAGATGAGGAAACTGAGGCTCAGGGAGATCTGCTCGATAAGGGGCAGGGGCAGAGGCTAGAGCAGAACTTGTTCCCACTGGCTATACCAGCACCCGCTTGTCATGGCCCCTCACAGCAATCCAGTGACTTCTGGGCGGGAGCCATCCAGCCAGGGGGTGGGAGGAGGCATGGGAGACAGTGGCTCCAGAGACAGGCAGCCAGCCTTGTGCCCCTTCCCCGGGGTTGATGATGGCCGCCCTGGGTGGTGGAGCAGGTGCCACACTACCCTCAGATGCCCAGGCACCTCAGCATTCTCTCCCGGAGCTCTGCCGTGCCCTCTCTCCAGGCCCCAGGTGGCCGGCAGGCACCCCTCAGCCTCACAAGCACTGGGGCACAGAGGCTGGGGTGAAGCGAGGGAGCTGATGTTCTGCTGGGGTTTGCGTGCACCTGGGCAGACGTCGTCAGAAGAAGAGTCGTGGGGAGAGAAATGCCCGGAAGAGGTTACACTGCCAGCAAGTGGCAGAGCCAGGACCGGAACCCGGGTCGGTCAGATCTGAGTCCCAAGAAGGAGAGTCCTACAGAGTCACAGACCCCAGGCCTTCATCGGGACTAGAATCAAGAATGCCTAGAATGCCAGTTCCACGCTAGGACCAAAGCCATCGACCCTGCAGTGTAATATTCACTACCATTTATCAAGCGGGCACTTCACTTCATCTCATTTAATCGCCCTCCGTGGAGGGTCACCCCCCGTGGAGGGCGGCCGTGCCCATTTCACAGGTGAGGAAGCTGAGTGGAGTCAGAGCCTGTTGGGTGGTCCCTGTCTGCTGCCGCAGGCTGGGCACTCCGGAGCCCCACCGAGCAAGACCAGCCCTCTTCCCCACCCCAGCCCTTCACACTCCCTTTAGTGAAGATCACCTTTCTGGCCCTCATTTGGCTTGTGGTCATTTGGGATCTTCAGATCGTTTTCTGGATGAGACCGAGCCTGCTTGAGGTCACCCAACAAAGTTCAGAAAGGGGGCTTGAGTGGATCTCCGTCCTCAAGGTGTCCCCCCCCACAGCAGAGTCCCTCCTTCAGGCCTTCGCTGACTCCTTGCTGCCCAGCTTCTAGGGATCATCCTGCCTACTCCTCTTTCGACATCTGAACTTGGAGGCGTGACTGGTGAGGCTGGCTGCTTTGAGAACCAGCTCTGAGGCCCCCCTGTGCCCTGTTCCAAGGTGTCTCTGAACCAAGCAGACGCTCAGGGGCTCCTTGGGGAGTCCCTGCCTGCCAAGCCCTGCCTGGGCAGCTAAACTGGAGCCAGGCTTCCAGCTGCCCCACTGGGTCCTGGAGGAGGTAGAAGTGATAGGAGAGAGACAGAGGGAAAAGGAAGGGAGGTGGGCAGGGAAGCAAGCAGAGGGTATGCAAGGGTGGGGTTGGGGAGAGCAGCCAGTGCGGCCCCCCCAAGCCCCCGGGGTCCGGCCCCTCGTGGGGCTCCCCTGCTCCAGCCCCTCTCCAACACCCATGATGGGGGAGGAGGGAGGTTCAGGGCAGCCCCCTCCAGCCCGGAGCGAACACAGCCAGTTCCTTTCCACAAGCACCCTGGGAAGCAGATGCAAGGCAAATGGGCATCCTCTCCGGGCCCCCATTTCCACGGCCAGCCCCTGCCCCGTGGACTTTGCATAAGTCTGCCATGGTTCTCCGTCGCTTTGGCAACCAGTGCCCACACAGGTGTGAGCATGGGGAACTCAGGCCCCGCACTGGCCCATAAGGGTCGCCTGGGCCACCGTGCGGCGAGCGGTGTGTGCAGTCCTGAAGGAGAGCCGCAGCCTTGGGGATCCCGTGGCATTTGTCCTCGGGACAGCCAGTGCCCAAACCTCACCCACTTGCCTCTCTCAGGTGACGTAAAGGTCAGAGGGGGCCTTGGAGATCATCTAGCCGGGGGCATCTCATGAATCACGGCTGAGCCACATGACATTCTGGAGCTGGGTGCACGGCTGCATTTGTGGATATATGCATTAGTGTCCAGGACTCTGTCAGAATCTCAAAAGGATCCTTGCCTCTGAAATTGTAAGATGCACTGAGTCCATTTTACAGATGGGGAGGCTGAGGCCCAGAGAATGGAAGCCACTGGTCCAAGGGTAGCCTTCTGATGGGGGCAGAGCTAACCCGGAAGCCAGGTTTCGCTCTTCAGAGAGGATCGTCCGTGCAGACTGAGAGCCCACACTAAGCAAGGGGACCCCATCATTCCTTCCTCCCAGGAAGCCCTGTCAGGGTCCTTCCTGGATTCCTCCAATCCGCATGGATGCCATTGGCTTTGAGTCAGTCACTGTCCCTCTCTGAACCTCAGACTGCTCCTCTGAAAACTGGAGAGCTCAGAGCAGCACCTCGAACGGTGGTGAGAATAAAACAGAACGGCAGCGTGGCGGGTGCCCACACTGTCCCTGGTGTGGGGCGAGCCCTCCAAACCTGTTCACCACAGAAGTAACCTGGGTTCATTTTCGCCATCCTCCTCCCAGGCTCCCTGGCTGCTGCCCCCACGGAGCGCTTGGCCGTCCACACCCCCCCTTCTCCTTATGCCATCTTGGTGGCCAGCTCAGTGTAGGGCATTGCAGAGCTGTCCTGACATGCTTTTGACTTGATTGGGGTCCAGGGGAAATCAACTTGCTTTTCTGGCCCAGGCCTCAGTTTCCGCATCTGTATAATGGGTAGGTTTTGGAGCTCTGCAGGCCCTCTTGGCTCTGACACCATACGCCGTGCGATGGGTGGGCCTGGTGCCCTGGCACCTTCCAGTGTGTGCTGCCCTCACAAGGGGCCTGATTTCTGTCTGCAGACCATGAGTCATGTCCTCTGTGCATCCCAGCTATGGCCCTTGTACCCTGCCCAGCCCTGCCACGTAGCGGGCGCAGCTAGTGACCTCTGGATGAACAGCTTTCCCAGCCACTCTTGTCCGCCACGACCCCACATCTGGAGGGCTCCGGTTAACTTTGATACTCTCTTACTCTACCATCCCCTTACCCCCAAGCTTTGCTAAATAACCTGACTTGGCTGGGAGACTCCAGAACATTCCAGGGCCACCCAGCAACCAGCATGTTTACTTCCCCCCTTCAAACTGATGCACACACTCGATGTGCCTGGAAGTGGTCCTTCCCCACACCTTGGCCTTGAGGTGGGATCTGCACTGGGGGAGGTGGGCACCGGCTCCCCCCAGCCTCATGGTGGGCATGGCAGTGACAGCTCCTGCGGGCAGAGCACACGAAAGCCAGGTAGCAAGAGAGCTGGAGGCTTGGCAGCCTGGGACCGATTTCTAGTGCTCGGTGGTTAGGACTCTGCGCTTTCACTGCTGTGGATCTGGGTTCAGTCCCTGGTCGGGGAACGAAGATCCCACGAGTTGCGCAGCACAGCAAATAAATTGTAGCGTCACCGCTTATTAGATGTGTGATTTTTGGCAAGTTGCTTAACTGTTCAGCCTCAGTTTCCTCATTTAAAAAATGGGAGTAAAAATGACTGCTTGGCGGGGTAGTTGCACCGACTAAATGATCCCGTACAAATAAAGTGCTTGACACCGTGCCTGGCATATACACCCCAGGAAGGATGCTATTTAGTTATAATCCTCCTGATTTCCCAGGAGTCTGGCAGGGCAAGGGGCTGTGGTCTCAGCGGCTCCTAGAAGGCCACCACGGACCCTATTCCAAGGAGGCCAGTGTGGTCTGAGGTACGTGGAACAGAGGCGAGCAGAGGGAAGAGCAGCTGAGCTGGGCCAGGCTGGGGAGGCCTTGAACGCCAAGGCCAGGGGCTCAGCCATGGTCCTTCAGCAGTACGGAGTCCCGGGGGCGCTGGGGCCGAGGAAGGACAGCCTCGGAGCTGTCCTGCAGTGGCTGAAACTGTCAGGGTGAGGCAGACGGAGAGGTCCGGACAGGAGGTGGTGAGGGTGTGAGTTTGGGATGAGGCAAAAGGGGAGGGGCCTGGAGAGAGCCAGCAGGACACAGGTGCGTGAGTGCTGGGGCTTTGACTGCTGACACGAGGGGTGGATGTGGGCTCTCCAAAGAGGGCCTCTCCATTGTACAGACGAGGACACTGAGGCCAGAAGGAGGGCAGAGCCAGGCCCAGAGCCCACGCCTCCAGGCTCTTCCTCTCATTCTCTGGGTCAGGTCTCCTCCTCCGTCCACTGGATTACCGGAGAGGGTGACAGACAGCCCGCAAGTCACACAGCAAATCCCGCGTCTTTCCACAGCACCAGGGGGGCTCTTCCTTTTGTTTTCAGTGTCCGTGGTTGACTAGCCCAGGGGAGGTCAGGGGTGCAGGAGTGGGCGGTCTCTCTGGAACTGCTACAGGCGCAGCCAGCATCTTTCAGGGTAACTTCGGGAAGCTTCGGGCCCTTTCAGCTGGGCTCGCTGGCAGCTCACTTCATTACAAGAAAGGACACTCTTGCTCTTCTGGCCAGTTCACCTTTCCCCAGGGTTTGCTGTGCGTCCTGCAGGCCACATACGCCGTTTCGCCTAATTCCCACACTGATCTCATGAGGCTAGAATAGTCCTGTTTTGGGAGGAAACAGAGACTCGGAGTGGTCGAGTGACCTGCCCGCAGCCACGTAGCACACAGAGATGTGTCCCCTCCAGGCCGGCTGGAGTCAGGTTGCCTCGAGGCTCCCGGAGTGTGGGTGCATGCTCCAGCAGGAGCCGGCCAAGGACGTAGGTCTGCTCCTGGGGGCCCAGTACTGGCCCAGGCGGGAGGGGCACTGCAGGGCGGAGAGGAAGCAGTGTCTGTGAATGGGGCCACGCAAGGCTTCTAGGAGGAGGCGAGGCTCCAGCGGACTGTGGAAGGAGCGGCAGGACTCGGCGGGGTGCGCAGGGGGACAGTGCTGGGCTTCCGATCCCCACTGTGTTCCTCAGAGCCTCCTCCCGCCATGACCCTGGGCCCCAGGAGCCGGGTTCGGGCCTGTGACAGACCCGTTCCTTCTGGGCGTCATAGAGCAGGCCCTTAAGGGGTGTGCGCATTGTTGGGCCTGCCGCTGCTGCTGCTGCTGCTGAGTCGCTTCAGTCGTGTCCGACTCTGTGCGACCCCAGAGACGGCAGCCCACCAGGCTCCGCCGTCCCTGGGATTCTCCAGGCAAGAACACTGGAGTGGGGTGCCATTTCCTTCTCCAGCATTGTTGGGGCTAGAAAGGACCAAAACAGCACTCAGCAGACAAGGATCTCGGATCCAAGCAGGTTCCTGGTTTGCTGGAGCTCTCTCCCTCTATCTTATTCCTTGGGGGGAGTCACCATCAACGTTAGGAATTTTTAACTTTCCTTTCTGCCACAACGCCTGCCCCTGGGTGCTGGATCGACAGCGGGACACCCTCTGCGGAGCTGACCAATGGACTGTTGGCCTGACAGAGGCCCACCCCCTAAGCCCCCACCCCCAGCCTCCCAATCTCTTGCCTGCTGTTGTGCTGTGTTTATCAAAAGCCAGACCCTCAGGACTGCCCTGGTGGTCCAGTGGTGAAGAACCCACCTTGCAGTGCAGGGGACGCGGGTTTGATTCCTAGTTGCGGATCTCTGATCCCACATGCCGCAGAGCAGCTAAGCGGGAGTGCCACAACTGGGCCCCTACACCGCAACCAGAGAGTCTGGCGCTGCAAGGAAAGATCCAAAGCTCCCACATGGCTCAGTGACGGTCCCGCCTGCTGCAACCAAGACCCAACACAACCAAACAAACAAATAAATATGTTTTTAAAAGCAAGGCCCTTTCAATGTAACATGGCATGGAGGTTAAGAGCCAGGCCTTGAAGTTTTGAACCCCAGCTCGCTTGGTTGTACATCTGACAGTGAGTTCCTTAGCTTCTCTGCCTCGGTTTCCTCATCTGTGAAATGGGGTTGGCAACAGTCCCAGTTATTGTGAGCAGTAAATGAGATGGGGGATGACTAGCTCTCAGGGTGATGCCTGACTCTTAGTATTGGGGCTGCTGTTTTAGAACAACTACGATGGGTCAGGTGTGAGATACAGGACCACGTACCAGCCCCAGCTGGGTCAGGCTCAAGCGTGGGCTTCATTGCCCCCCTTGCTCTGTCTTCTAATGGGAGCATCTATGTCCTTCACAACTTTGGAACTGTGGTGTTGGAGAAGACCCTTGACAGTCCCTTGGACTGCAAGATCAGACCAGTCAATCCTAAGGGAAATCAGTCTTGAATATTCATTGGAAGGACTGATGCTCAAGCTGAAACTCCAATACTTTGGCCACTCAATGCGAAGCGCTGACTGATTAGAAAAGACCCTGATGCTGGGAAAGATTGAAGGCAGGAGGAGAAGGGGATTACAGAGGATGAGATGGTTGGATGGCAACACCAACTCAATGGAGTAAACTTTGGGTAAACTCCAGGAGTCGGTGATGGACAGGGAAGCCTGGCGTGCTGCAGTCCATGGGGTCGCAGAGAGTCAGACACGACTGAGTGACTGAACTGAACTGAATGTCCTTCACTCCCAAATGTTTGAAACATTAGGAAGATGTGACCTCATCCAAGTGACAGAAGGCTTATCCTAATCCCAGCCTCCTCTTTCCCCAGAGCCCACTAACCTCTCTATCTGTCCCAGGTGCCTTCCTGCCCCGTGGACAGCAACAGGACCAGTATGTAAATGTCTGTGCAAATCCCCTGGGTCAGGTTGTAAGCTCTCCAGGGAGGCAGAGCCACCTCTGAGACCTTCATTTCCCAGCCATGGGACCCCAGGGGAGGGCAGCCTGCTCCCTGCTCTTCCTGCTGCAAGCCCTGGCTGAGCCGGCAGAGAACTCAGAGTTCTTCCTGCCTGGTGATTACCTCCTGGGTGGCCTCTTCACCCTCCATGCCAACGTGAAGGGCATTGTCCACCTCAACTACCTGAAGGTGCCCAAGTGCAAGGAGTGAGTCTCCAGCATAAGGATGGAAGCAGTGGTGGCAGGGTGGTGATGGTGGTGATGGTGGTGATGGTGGTGATGGTGGTAGTGATGGTGGTGGTGGTGGTGTTGTTGTTGGTGATGGTGGTGATGGTGATGGTGATGGTGGTGGTGGAGGAGGTGGTGATGGTGGTGATGGTTGTGATGGTGGTGGAGGAGGTGGTGATGGTGGTGGTGGTGATGGTGGTGGTGATGGTGGTGATGGTGGAGGAGGTGGTGGTGCTGGTGGTTGTCGTGATGGTGATGATGGAGGAGGTGATGGTGGTAGTGGTGGTGATGATGGTGGTGTTGACAGTGATGGTCTCAGACATGGGGTGCCCATGATGGCAATGCTGATGATGTCCACAATAGAAGTGGTAGGTGTTAACAGTCATGGTGGTGATGGTGGAGGCTATGGTAGGTAATGATGGTCACATTGATGGACACTGATAGAGTGATGATATAGGCCATAGGGATGGTGGTACTGGTGGCAGTGGTAAGTGACCAATGGTGGCCACAGAGATCCTGGTGTCAGAGGTGGTCACAGGGACGATGGTGACCCCAGAGCTGCGGGTGGTGAAAATGATGTGAAAATGCCAACACCCTTTGGAGTGGCTCCTTTGTGGGCGATGCCTTGGTTTTCCTACTGCAGGCAGGAGGGACAGGCTGGCTCACCCGCCCCCTCCTCCCCTCCCCTTCCCGCTCTGGACCTGTTGCCCACCCCACCCACGGCGGGCCCTCCAGGTACGAGATGAAGGTGCTGGGCTACAACCTCATGCAGGCCATGCGCTTCGCGGTGGAGGAGATCAACAATGATAGCAGCCTGCTGCCCGACGTGCTGCTGGGCTACGAGATGGTGGACTCCTGCTACATGTCCAACAACGTCCAGCCTGTGCTCTACTTCCTGTCTCAGGACGACTACTTCCTGCCCATCCAGGAGGACTACAGCCACTACGTGCCCCGCGTGGTGGCCATCATAGGTCCCGACAACTCCGAGGCCACCAAGACCGTGGCCAACTTCCTCTCCCTCTTCCTCCTTCCACAGGTGAGGCCCTGGGGCTGGGGAGGAGGGCTTGTCCAGAGGGCTCACCACCCCGACCAGCATCTACAGGGGATGCCCGGGGGAGCAGAAGCAAGGTCAAGACATCCACCCCAGCCCTGGCAGGCAGCCAGCCTATTGGCTGAGCGTTCAGGCTCTGGAGGTGGACAGACCTGCGTGTGCACCTTGCCTCTAAGTCTTGGCCGTTGTGAGGCCTCCAGCCAGTCTCTTAACTCTCCCAAGCCTCAGTTTCTGCATCTCTAAAGTGGAAGGATAAGAGTCCTATCTTCGGACTGTCTGAAGATTAAAGCATTCAGCCTAGCTAAGAATTTCTAGCACACAGTAGGTAGTCAATAATGTTGCCCACTCTGCAGAGCTTCCTAGCGTGGAGTCTGCCCCATGGCAGGTCCTCACAAAAGTGCTATAGAACTACTGTGCGTGTGTTAGTCGCTCAGTCGTGTCCGACTCGTTGCGACCCCATGGACAGTAGCTCGCCAGGCTTCTCTGCCCGTGAGCTTTTCCGAGCAAGAGGAGTGGAGAGGGTGGCCAGAATCACTGCTGCTATTCTAGTTTCCTCATCATGATCAAAAAGGCATAAATGGCATAAAATATCTGCTTGTTAAAGAGCCGCTAGCGCAAAACTCGGCTGACAGTGGGCAGTTACAAACACTGTAATTTTTGCTGTTGTTTTTATGACATCAAGCACCAAGGTTCTGACTCATAGTAGGTGCTCAATAAATGTTAACAGTCTTACCTGAAGCATCCGGTCAGGACTGAACTCACCCTTTCATTCATTTAGTGAGTGTGTATTGAGCATGCGCTGAGCCGGGTACCGTTGCAGGTGTTGGCGATGGGCTGTGGAGGCACAGAAATCTGCCCTCGTAGAGCTGACCTTCCAGGGGGACAGATGGAGGGACCAGTGCAAGTCAGGACGTGGATACAGGGTGACAGGAAGTGAGAAGCGCGCTGCAGGAAAGGGGAAAAGGAAGAGGGAAGTGAAGTCGCTCAGTCGTGTCTGGCTCTTTGCAACCCCACAGACTGGCGCCTACCAGGCTCCTCTGCCGGGGCCCAGCCCTGGTCGATCCAGGGTGATTCGAAGGTGGGGACGGAGTCGGCGTCCTGGAAAAAACTTATTTAATTACAGATATAGAGGGAGATTAGAAACAGATAGTGTAGTAGGAGAGTTAGTGGAGAAAAGCGGCTGAATAACTGGTTTACGTGGAATCCCAATCACCACCTACGAAGGCCACAGGCGTCTTTCCATTCTCCCAAAGGAGAGGAGGCACTGAGGCCTCCCCGGTCCGATCTCAGAAGCCCCGGCAGAATTAGCAGGCTTGGTGAGTACCCACATTTCAGATGGGAATTCAGCCAGGAAAACGGGGAGTGAGAAAGAAACCACACGGGGGAATCAGTCTTTCCAGAAACTGATCCGATTTCTTTATTTTTCAGGTTTGTTTATATACCTTTGTGTTATATATAGCGATGAATACAGAGTCACGCGGGGGTCAGCAGACCTGACCCTTGTCACAATCAGGTGCTTCATATAAAATTATACAAAGGTCCTTTGAGTTTCATCGTCTTCTGGCCATGAGGTCTGCTGACATTTTATGACCCTTTCTGATACTGGTCAGTTAACCAGAAAACTTATTTTTCCAGGGGTGATTTTTTCTTAAATCAGGCGCCACCCTCCAAATAAAGTTGCATTCCTATAGGGTGAGGGTGTAGTGAGTTACAATCAAGAAAGGAATTTACTTAACCTAAGGTTTAACATGATTAACATAATACTTATTTCTCCTATATGTTAGTTATATTCATTATAAGGGCAGGAATATGGAGATTTAGCAGCAAATATTGGCTCAACAAATGTAAACCCTTCACCAATGTTTCCTTTAAGATCTATTTAGTCTTAAGATAGTGATAAAGTTACATTTTTGCATAGCAAGGACACAGTGATTTATGACAAAGTACAGTGATCTATAACAAAAGAGAAAATTCATTAACTCAAAAAGTCTAGTATTGCTAACATCAAAACTACTATATTTCCTTTTCTATATTCCAAATACATTGACTAATATATTCCCAGGTGCCTAAGGATATGGAGGCCTGATGGCAATCATTGACTCATCAATGAAAAAAGCCCTATGCTAATACTCCATCTCTGTGCTGTTTATGGTTGAGAGGTTGTCACACAAGCTAGTCTGTCAGCAGAGAGGTTTGACCTGAGACATCCTTGTCACACCCAGGGCAGGGAATTAGCGGTAATTATTGGCACAACAAATGAAAAAACCCTTCACCAATATAATTCGTAATCGACCCACTAATACTGTACTAATGATCTTCTACCTTCTCAAAAGAGTCTGTATCTAGAAAGTTTTAAAACATCCCGTGCCTCTCACAGTTGGGAGGCTGTAAACAATCACATGCGGCCGGACGAGCCTGATCAGGCAGGCCAGAGACCCTCCAGAGTTCGTAAGTTGAAACACTCTTGTCACGCCCAGGAATTTTTATTAACTTGGAGCTGCAAGTTAACTCCTTCTCCGAGAGAAATGGTTATGGGGGAGAACTCCCCGTAAAGTACTCTGGTTTGAGGGGTGGATGCTCGGGAACAGAGGGTCTCCTGAGGCTTGATCACGCCTTTGCGTATGCCAAGCTTCCTTCCTCATGACCTTTGCCATGGGCGGAGTTCCTCACGCTGGCTCCCAACACTCCTCCATCCCATGGGATTCTCCAGGCAAGAGTACTGGAGTGGGGTGCCATTTCCTTCTCCAGGGGGTCTTCCCCACCCAGGGATTGAACCCGGGTCTCCTGCATTGTAGGCAGATGCTTTACTATCTGAGCCACCAGGGAAGTCAGGGAAAGTCAAGTCAAAGCTAAGGGAGGTGGGCCACGTTGAGGGGGCGGGTGGCAGGTGAAGGGGGGGAGGGGGAGACTGGATGGAGGCTTAAGGGAGGTGAAGGAGGAAGGGAGCTTTGCCGGGTGAGCTCCCCACCACCCCCACCCCCCGACCCACCCTCACCCCCATCCCCCGCTAATGCCCGAGGACCCTCCGCAATGCAGATCACCTACAGCGCCATCAACGACGAGCTGGGCAACAAGGGCAGGTTCCCCGCGGTGCTGCGCACCATGCCGGGCGCGGACCACCATATGGAGGCTATGGTGCAGGTGCTGCTGCACTTCCGCTGGAACTGGATCGTCGTGCTGGCCAGCGGCGACGACTACGGCCGCGAGAACAGCCACCTGCTCAGCCAGCGCCTGGCGCACCGCGACATCTGCATCGCCTTCCAGGAGACGCTGCCCACGCCGCAGCCCGACCAGACCATGACGCCGCAGGACCAGGAGCGTCTGGAGGCCATCGTGGGCAAGCTGCAGCAGAGCACGGCGCGCGTGGTGGTGGTGTTCTCGCCGGAGCTGGCCCTGCACAACTTCTTCGGCGAGGTGCTGCGCCAGAACTTCACGGGCGCCGTGTGGATCGCCTCCGAGTCCTGGGCCATCGACCCGGTGCTGCACAACCTCGCCGAGGTGCAGCGTGCCGGCACCTTCCTGGGCATCACCACCCAGAGCGTGCCCATCCCGGGCTTCAGCGAGTTCCGCGTCCGCCGCTCCCGCCTCGGCCGGCCCGCCCTCAACAGGAGCAGCGGGGGAGCCACCTGCAACCAGGAGTGCGACACCTGTCTGAACACCACCGCGTCCTTCAACAGCATCCTCACGCTCTCCGGCGAGCGCGTGGTTTACAGCGTGTACTCCTCCGTCTACGCCGTGGCACACGCGCTGCACAGTTTCCTGGGCTGCAACCAGAGCGGCTGCCGCAAGGATGTGGTCTACCCTTGGCAGGTGAGGTCTGGCCCGCGGGGTACCAAGGGCCTCAGGGAGCAGGCGCAGAGTCCGTGGTTGCCATGGAGACCGCCGAGCGCTCAGCGCTCAGCTCCGGCCTCGCTTTCCCTCGGTGTGTTCTGGGCAAGTGAGTGGAAGAGACCATGGCGCACGCCCTGCCTCTAGGCACATAAGAGTCCTTTATGGTGACAAAACAGACTACCTTTGCTGAGAATTAATTTAATCATCCCATCCACGAGAACCTGTCCTGGGACCAAGATTTGGGTGGCATTCTCCAGCAGGAATCGCCTCAGGCAGAGGGAGCCCCGGTTCCCCACACAGCCTCGCCAGGGTGAGGGTGCTGAGGCTGGGCTTGTAGCGTCCCCTCAGCTCTCAGGTTTGTTGATCTTGTTCCAGTTCCACCTCGCCTTGATTCAGACACGGAATTGAAAGCTGTGCATTCCTGGTTTACGCATGCGCATAGACACATCCTACCATGTGCCTTCGGAAGGCAGAGGCTTCACTGAGGACCTAGAGGGGCAGAGGAGATACAGACCAGAGATGTACCCTTTCTGCCCGCTGTCAGACACCTCTGCTTAGCTTACTGGCTTTTTCACAGCCCACTCTGTTGCTCAGCCACCTCCCACCCCCATCTTTATCCTCTCCTGACAGCCCTCAGGCACAACTCATACAGTCCACCCGTGGGGAAGCGGGAGGTGATGAGCTGAGCAGAGCCTCGGAATCAGGCAGCCCTGAGCTCGAGTCCCGGCTCTACTGCCACAGTCATGCAGTCCACCCGTGGGGAAGCGGGTGGTGATGAGCTGAGCAGAGCCTCGGAATCAGGCAGCCCTGAGCTCGAGTCCCGGCTCTACCGCCACTAGCTGTGCGGCTTTGGGCAAGTGACTTGACACCTCTGGGCCCAGTTTTCTCATTTCTTAAACAGGAGGAGCAGTATGCACACGGCTGAGTTATTGGGAGGATTGACAGTACTGTATGTGCCTTACCTGGTGCAGAGTAGAAGCTGAGCGTCTCCTCCTCCTCTGACCTTAGGGGAGAGGGTGGGGCCTGGGGCAGCCCCACTGATGGAGCTGGGGGTGGGGCTAAGTGGGGAAGGGGAAACAAGTGCTTAGGCTCAGTCCTGTCTGACTCTTTGGGACCCCTGTGGATTGTCACTCGCCAGGCTCCTCTGTCCATGGGATTCTCCAGGCAAGAATACTGGAGTGGAGTGGGTTGCCATTTCCTCCTCCAGGGGATCTTCCCGACCCAGGGATTGAACCCATGTCTCCTGCATTGCAGGTGGATTCTTTACTGCTGACCCATAGGGGAAACCCCAGGGGATGCAGGTCCTGGGCCCAAAAGGGGAGTGGGGAGAGGCCCAGGCCCCTGCCGGTAATAAGCCCCACCCACTCAGGAGGATTGATCCGGTGCCTTGGACCCCTGGAACGCAGGTTGCTCAGCCCAGCTCTGCCAGGTCACTGCAGGGGTGGAACACGGACCCCAGCGCTGGCTCCCAGGGCCGCTGCCATCCTGACCATCGCCCTCAGGCCTCCCTGCTCAGCTCCCGGGCCATTGCCCTCGGGCCTCACTCTCCTGGCAGGGCAGGGAGAAGGCTGGGGACCAACTCCTTGGGCTGTGTGTCTGGCAGTTCCCGAGGTGGGGTGAGCTCCGAGACGTAGTCCAGTAGACGCTCTCATTTATGGAAGAAAGATCTAGGAGCCAGACAGATGAGACATCTGAGCCGGAAGCCCTTTTGGGATCAGCCCAGAGAGGTTCAGTGACTAACTCAAAGTCACACAGCAAATTGAGAACAGGGTTAGGACTGGAATTCAGGCCAAAGGATGCCCAGTGCAAAGCGTATTTAGTTCATACCAGCTTCTGCTCGGTGAGAATGAGGGGGCTTGGGGTGGGGAGAGACTGAAACCAGAGTCAGCTCCACAGTGTGGGGTGGCAGGCAGGACCCCGGGGGCAGGGAAGACCCCGGCAGTGGGAGAGGCAATGGGCTCTGAACCCCAGGCATTGGGTCACAGAGGGATGGCCAAAGTGACCTCCAGGGAAAAGGAGTCATGCCGACGTCTCCTAGGAGGTGAGTGCTGACTGTTATCCAGGCACTGTTCTGAGCCTCTAGTGGAGACTCACTTATTGATTGCTTCAGAGCCCAGAAGATCAGGCTTTTTTGACTCCCGCTTTGCCAAAGAGGAATCTGGGGTTTATAGAGGTTAAGTGATGGGTCCAAGGCCTCACAGCAGGAGGCAGATGGGCTGCGAAAATCCAGGTGTATCTGACTCTAAAATCAGATCTCGCAGCCACTGCCTCCAGACTGCCACATTTTTGCAGTTTTATCATCAGATATGGATTTCAAGGCCCATGGGCTGGTAGAATTTTTCCCAGGTTTGGCCTGACCTCTGATGCCAGCTCCACTTCCCTTACCTCGGGCCCCTCTAGCTGCTTCCGGAGATCAGGAAGGTCAACTTCACCCTCCTGGGCCACCAAATCTTCTTCAATGAACAAGGGGACCTGTCCCTGAACCTGGAGGTTATCCAGTGGCGATGGGACCTGAGCCAGAACCCTTTCCGGAGCGTCGCCTCCTACCAGCCATTCAAGCGGCAGCTGAAGCACATCCAGGACATCTCCTGGAACACCCCCAACAACACGGTCAGGCTCGGGGGCCTGGGGGCGGGGCCTGGGGCGGGGCACCAGGGCTGGAGCTGGGGTGGGAGGGCCCTTTGACCTGGGCTCATTATTGATAAGTGGAGGTGTCTCTATGTGTGGGTGTATCGTCTGGGGTCCTGGCCTTCTTCCCCCGACGGAGAACTGCCCACGTTCAGGGCTTTCTGGCTCCTTGGGGCCAAGGGGCTCAGGACATGTGTGGATTGAAGACTTCAACTCTCATGCTAATCCGGAGAATAGATGCCGCTGTTGCTTAGTCGCTCAGTCATGCCCGACTCTTTGCGACCCCATGGACTGCAGCTCGCCAGGCCTCCCTGTCCATCACCAACTCCCGGAGCTTGCTCACACTCGTGTCCATTGAGTCGGTGATGCCTCCAGCCGTCTCACCCTCTGTCTCCTCTTCTCCTCTCATGTTTTATGTGATAGAAAGCTGAAGGCACGGAATGGTTGTGTGGCCTGCCTGAGGCCGCAGCTTGCTGTGTCTCTCTATACTGCAGACAGGCTACACCCTATCAAGGAATACTGACCTTCTGGCAATGACAGCTCTGCTGTCTGCCGTGGCTGGCATCTGTCAGTCTAAACTCCGGTTTTACCTTCTTTCTGTAAGAATTCGTCAGAACGCTACTGGGGTGGAGAGGGCAGAGGCTGAGCCCTGTGGGGGTGACAGAGGGCATCCAAAAGCTCTGCAGAGGCCTCATCACTCTCCCACCCCCACCCGACCCCCTTTCCAGAGGCTTTGGGTGGTGCTAGTATCCTGAGCTTCTCGGGGATTTTCACGGAGTAAATTGGCTTGATGTCTTTACTCATTTGCCAGGACTGCCATCACAAAGGACCACAGACTCAGGGCTTAACCCGCAGAAATGTGTCGTCTCCCAGTTCCGGAGGCCCGAAGTCCCAGATCCAGGAGGCAGAGGCTTGAGGCCTCCTGCCCCAGGCCTCTCGTCTGGTTGCTGGCGACTGGTGGTCCCTGCTGGCTTTCCTGGGCTCCTGCCACATCGCCCCATCTCTGCCTTGATCTTCAGGCGGTGTTCTCCCCATGGGCATGTCTGTCTCCAAGTCTCCCCTTTTCGTAAGAACAGCAGTCATGTGGAGATGATCCCCACCCTCTTCCAGGATGACGTCATCTCAGCCAGTTACATCTGCAATGAGCCTGTTTCCCCTGTAGTTTTCAACTCTCTTGTGAGGTGCATATAGGTTTGTAATTATTGTATCTTCCTGATGGATTGACTCTTATAAATATAAATATCCTTCTGTCCCTCAGTAAGCATTCTTGTTGCTGTTCTCCCCGCTCTGGCTTCCTTTGAGATTTTCTCTTTTTTTATTTGAATGTTTGTAGTTTGAATTTATGTAGCAGCTTGACCATTGCATGTGTGTTACGTTGCTTCAGTTCAGTTCAGTTCAGTTCAGTCGCTCAGTCATTTCCGACTCTTTGCGACCCCATGGACTGCAGCACGCCGGGCCTCCCTGTCCATCACCAACTCCCAGAGTTTACTCAAACTCACGTCCATCGCGTCGGTGATACCATCCAACCATCTCATCATCTGTCGTCCCCTTCTCCTCCTGCCCCCAATCCCTCCCAGCATCAGGGCCTTTTCAAATGTGTCAGCTCTTTGCCTCAGGTGGCCAAAATATTGGAGTTTCAGCTTCAACACCAGTCCTTCCAATGAACACCCAGGACTGATCTCCTTTAGGATGGACTGGTTGGATCTCCTTGCAGTCCAAGGGACTCTTCTCCAACACCACAGTTCAAAAGCATCAGTTCTTCACCACTCAGCTTTCTTTATAGTCCAACTCTCACATCCATACATGACTACTGGAAAAACCATAGCCTTGACTAGACAGACCTTTGTTGGCAAAGTGATATCTCTTCTTTTTAATATGCTGTCTAGGTTGGTCATAACTTTCCTTCCAAGGAGTAAGTGAGTGAAGTCACTCAGTCGTGTTTGACTCTTTGCGACCCCATGGACTATAGCCTAACCAGGTTCCTCCATCCATGGGATTTTCCAGGCAAGAATACTGGAGTGGGTTGCCATTCCCTTCTCCAGGAGATCTTCCTGACCCAGGGATTGAACCCAGGTCTCCCACATTGTAGGCAGACACTTTACCGTCTGAGCCACCAGGGAAGATACTCCAAGGAGTAAGCGTCTTTTAACTTCATGGCTGCAGTCACCATCTGCAGTGATTCTGGAGCCCAGAAATAAAGTCAGCCACTGTTTCCACTGTTTCCCCATCTATTTGCCATGAGGTGATGGGACCAGATGCCATTATCTTAGTTTTCTGAATGTTGACCTTTAAGCCAACATTTTCACTCTCCTCTTTCACTTTCATCAAGAGACTCTAGTTCTTCACTTTCTGCCATAAGGGTGGTGTCATCTGCATATCTCAGGTTATTGATATTTCTCCTGGCAATCTTGATTCCAGCTTGTGCTTCCTCCAGCCCAGCATTTCTCATGATGTACTCTGCATAGAAGTTAAATAAACAGGGTGACAATATACAGCCTTGACGTACTCCTTTTCCTATTTGGAACCAGTCTGTTGTTCCATGTCCGACTGTTGCTCCCTGACCTGCATACAGATTTCCCAAGAGGCAGGTCAGGTGGTCTGGTATTCCCATCTCTTTCAGAATTTTCCAGTTTATTGTGATCCACACAGTCAAAGGCTTTGGCATAGTCAACAAAATAGAAATAGATGTTTTCTGGAACTCTCTTGCCTTTTCGATGATCCAGTGGATGTTGGCAATTTGATCTCTGGTTCCTCTGCCATTTCTAAATCTGGCTTGAACATCTGGAAGTTCACGGTTCACATACTGTTGAATCCTGGCTTGGAGCATTTTGAGCATTACTTTACTAGCGTGTGAGATGAGTGCAGTTGTGCGGCAGTTTGAGCATTCTTTGGCATTGCCTTTCTTTGGGATTGGAATGAAAACTGACCTTTTCCAGTCTTGTGGCCACTGCTGAGTTTTCCAAATTTGCTGGCATATTGAGTACAGCACTTCCACAGCATCATCATTTAGGATTTGAAATAGCTCAGCTGGAATTTAATCACCTCCACTGGCTTTGTTTGTAGTGATCCTTTCTAAGGCCCACTTGACTTCATATTCCAGGATGTCTGGCTCTAGGTGAGTGATCACACCATCATGGTTACCTTAGTCGTGAAGATCTTTTTCGTACAGTTCTTCTGTGTATTCTTGCCACCTCTTCTTAATATCTTCTGCTTCTGTTAGGTCCATACCATTTCTGTCCTTTATGGAGCCCATCTTTGCATGAAATTTTCCTCTTGCTATCTCTAATTTTCTTGAAGAGATCTCTAGTCTTTCCTATTCTATTATTTTCCTCTATTTCTTTGCATTGATCGCTGAGGAAGGCTTTCTTATCTCTTCTTCCTATTCTTTGGAACTCTGCATTCGGATGCTTATATCTTTCCTTTTCTCCTTTGCTTTTCGCTTCTCTTTTCCCAGCTATTTGTAAGGCCTCCCCAGACAGCCATTTTGCTTTTTTGCATTTCTTTTCCAGGGGGATGGTCTTAATCCCTGTCTCCTGTACAATGTCACGAACCTCAGTCCATAGTTCATCAGGCACTCTATCTATCAGATCTAGGCCCTTAAATCTATTTCTCACTTCCACTGTATAATCATAAAGGATTTGATTTAGGTCATACCTGAATGGTCTAGTGGTTTTCCCTACTTTCTTCAATTTAAGTATGAATTTGATAATAAGGAGTTCATGATCTGAGCCACAGTCAGCTCCCGGTCTTGTTTGTGCTGACTGTATAGAGCTTCTCCATCTTTGGCTGCAAAGAATATAATCAATCTGATTTCGGTGTTGCCCATCTGGTGATGTCCATGTGTAGAGTCTTCTCTTGTGTTGTTGGAAGAGGGTGTTTGCTATGACCAGTGCGTTCTCTTGGCAAAATTCTATTAGTCTTTGCCCTGCTTCATTCTGTACTCCATGGCCAAATTTACCTGTTACTCCAGGTGTTTCTTGACTTCCTACTTTTGCATTCCAGTCCCCTATAATGAAAAGGACATCTTTTTGGGGGGTTAGTTCTAAAAGGTCTTGTAGGTCTTCATAGAGCCATTCAGCTTCAGCTTGTTCAGCATTACTGGTTGGGGCATAAGCTTGAATTACTATGATATTGAATGGTTTGCCTTGGAAATGAACAGAGATCATTCTGTCATTTTTAAGATTACATCCAAGTACTGCATTTCGGACTCTTTTGTTGACCATGATGGCTACTCCATTTCTTCTGAGGGATTCCTGCCCACAGCAGTAGATATAATGGTCATCTGAGTTAAATTCACCCATTTCAGTCCATTTTAGTTCGCTGATTCCTAGAATGTCGACGTTCACTCTTGCTATCTCTTGTTTGACCACTTCCAATTTGCCTTGATTCATGGACCTGACATTCCAGGTTCCTATGCAATATTGCTCTTTACAGCATCGGACCTTGCTTTTATCACCAGTCACATCCACACCTGGGTGTTGTTTTTGCTTTGGCTTCATCCTTTCATTCTTTCTGGAGTTATTTCTCCACTGACCTCCAGTAGCATATTGGGCACCTACTGACCTGGGGAGTTCCTCTTTCAGTGTCCTATCATTTTGCCTTTTCATACTGTTCATGGGGTTCTCCAGGCAAGAATACTGAAGTGGTTTGCCATTCCCTTCTCCAGTGGACCACATTCTGTCAGACCTCTCCACCATGACTGCTCTGTCTTGGGTGGCCCCACACGGCATGGCTTAGTTTCACTGAGTTAGACAAGGATGTGGTCCGTGCAATCAGATTGGCCTGTTTTCTGTGATTGTGGTTTCAGTCTGTTTGCCCTCTGATGCCCTCTCTCAGTGCCTACCGTCTTACTGGGGTTTCTCTTACCTTGGACGTGGGGTATGTCTTCACGGCTGCTCCAGCAAAGCACTATGACCAGGCTATGACCGCCACTGCTCCTGACCTTGGACGTGGGGTAGCTCTTCTTGGCCTCTTGCTGCTCCAGCGCCGCACAGCCAGGATAATTTTTATACAACCCGAATCTAATCAGGCCACTCCCCACTCAAGCCGCATGCATGGCTGAGGCCCCCGACCCTCCCCACTCTGTCTCAGAGCATCCTGGCTTCAGCCAGGCTTAGACACACCCCCTCTCCAAAAATGCCAACCCCAGCCTTTCCTCCACCCCTTGCTCTTACTGTTTCCTCTACTTGTAATTCATTCTGTTAACAAAGTCATTGGAGGCCTCTGTTCTCAGGAATATAGCAGTAAAGCGTAGATGCGGCCGCTGCCTGCCGACTCTTATTCTCCAGACAGCCCTGCCCCTCCATACAGCTGCGTTAAGTAGGCGCCCTGGTGACAGGTGACAGAAAGTGAGATAAATAAAAAGTTAACTTACTGCCTTGCATCATGGAAGGCTCCAGGGTTGACCGTGAGGCTTCAGGCAAGGCTGGATCCAGGGCCTCATTCTCCCCATCTCCCAGATCCAGCCTCAGGCAAGTTCTCCACCTCCCCCCCTCCCCTGCTGCCCAACCCCTCAGAAATAAGAGAACTTCTAGGAGCTCCAGGGTCACACACTGCTCACTCAGCAGCCTCAGAAGGTCTCCATCTCAGCAGCTGAGTGCTGTCTCCTGAAGAAGGTAGATTAGGTCTTTGCTGGGCAAAGCTAAAAGCGTTTCTATGACGGTCCGGTTCCAGCGGCAGTCCTGGCACCTGCCCCTCCCCAACACGGGCCAGTTTCCCTCCTCGGAGCATCCTGCTGGGGGTGAGATGGGGAGCGGAGGGGCCCCCAGAGAGCGGGAGAGAGGACTCAGGGTCTTCTGTCCTCCTCCCAGATCCCTGTGTCCATGTGCTCCAAGAACTGCCAGCCTGGGCAGAAGAAGAAGCCGGTGGGCCTGCACCCCTGCTGCTTCGAGTGTATCGACTGTGCCCCGGGCACCTTCCTCAACCAAACCTTAGGTATGACTCCAGGGCCACGCATGGGCCCTGCACCTGCCTGCCCTCAGGGGGGTCTCCCTCAGGCCTTTCCCTTTGCGGGGTCTTGGCAGTCTACCCGGGGACACAAGTGTCCAAGGACTGAGGATGTTTCCCAGAGGATGAGATCTTGGAAAAAAAGAATTACAGTTGTTAGGCTCTGAGTCAAGGAGTCGGGGAGAGGCGCTCAGTTGTGTCCGACTCCTTGCAACCCCGTGGACTATAGAGTCCATGGAACTCTCCAGGCCAGAACACGGGAGTGGGGAGCCTGTCCCTTCTCCAGGGGATCTTCCCAACCCAGGGATCAAACCCAGGTCTCCCTCATTGCAGGCAGATTCTTTACCAGCTGAACGGGGAAGCCCAAGAATACTGGAGTGGGTAGCCTATCCCTTCTTCAGCAGATCTTCCCGACCCAGGAATTGAACTGTGGTTTCCTGCACTGCAGGCAGATTCTTTAACAACTGAGCGAGTCAAGGAGCCCTTGGTTCAAGTCCTGCCTCTGTAACTTCCTGGCTTTGTGACTTTAACTGGCTGACCCTCAGTTTCCTCATCTGTGGAATGGGGTTGCTGTGAGGGGTTGATGAGCTGGGGGGTGTCAAGGACTCAGTGAGCATTGGTGGCCCGTAGCTCTGTCTCCCTCCAGTGGGGACCAGGCCCAGTGTAGCCGTGGAGAAGGTGGATGCTGAGAAGGCGGGTTTAGCTGACAGGAGCTGCCCTGGGCTCTTGCAGATGAATTTGACTGCCAGCCCTGCCCAAGCTCCGAGTGGTCCCACAGGAAAGACACCTCCTGCTTCAAGCGGAAGCTGGCCTTCCTCGAATGGGACGAGGCCCCCACCATAGCCGTGGTCCTGCTGGCCTCGCTGGGCTTCCTCAGCACCCTGGCCGTGGTGGTCATCTTCTGGAGGCATGCTCAGACGCCCGTGGTGCGCTCGGCGGGCGGGCCCATGTGCTTCCTGATGCTGGCGCCGCTGCTGATGGCGTACGCGGCGGTCCCCGTGTACGTGGGGCCCCCCTCGGTGTCGTCCTGCCTCTTCCGCCAGGCCTTCTTCACGCTCTGCTTCACCGTCTGCATCTCCTGCATCACCGTGCGCTCCTTCCAGATCGTCTGCGTCTTCAAGATGGCCCGACGCCTCCCGCGTGCCTACGGCTGCTGGGGCCGCTACCACGGGCCCTATGTCTTCGTGGCGTCCGTCGTGATGCTCAAGTTGGTCATCGTGGCCAGCAGCATTCTGGCCACGACTGCCATGCCCACCACCCGCGTGGACCCCGACGACCCCAGGATCATGATCTTGTCCTGCAACCCCAACTACCACCGGGGGCTGCTGATCAACACCAGCCTGGACCTGCTCCTGTCCGTGCTGGGCTTCGGCTTCGCCTACACGGGCAAGGAGCTGCCCACCAACTACAACGAGGCCAAGTTCATCACCTTCTGCATGACCTTCTACTTCTCCTCCTCCGTCTTCCTCTGCACCTTCATGGCTGTCTACAGCGGGGTGCTGGTCACCATCCTCGACCTCCTGGTCACCGTGCTGAACCTCCTGGGCATCAGCCTGGGCTACTTTGGCCCCAAGTGTTACCTGATCCTCTTCTACCCGGAGCGCAACACGCCGGCTTACTTCAACAGCGTGATCCAGGGCTACACCATGCGGAAGGACTAGCGCTCCACTGCCTGCCCTCTGGGACGTGGGCCTCAGCGTCGGGAGGCGGAGGCCAGGGGGCTTGCTCACTCAACTCCAGATGGAGCCAGGTGGTTGCGGGGGGCCACCCTGGCCTGTTCCCACCTGGCCCTGGTCTCTGATTGGCTGTCCCTCCAGGCTTCTGTGTGTCCTGGCCATCTTTACCCACCTAGTGATGGATGCCTAGGTACATTTGCCCCTTGTTCCTTTCCCTTGAGCTGTTTAGCTCGCCAGGAGCTGTACCCCATTCTAGGAAACCACCCAAGGTGACCTACTGGCTTCCAAGGATGGAGTCCAGCTCGGCAGCCTGCAGCCGCCATCTGGTGGTCACGGTGGGTTCCTGCAGGTTCCGGCTGCTGACTCCTGGCGAACGGATGCCTGCTGGTGGGCTGGGCTGGGGTTAGCAAGGGGCGGATGGGAGCTCAGAGACTGCGGCCGGCCTCTCTCACTCGCTGTCCGTGTGTCCGAGTCTCATCCCCCAGATTCTCCCGGAGCTTGAGTCCCCAGCCTTTCTGTTATCTCTGAGTACAGCTGAGCACTTAAATGCTTGTGAATAAACCTTACTTGGGTGAAACAAATGAGTTTCCTCCTTGTTTCCCAGAGGGCCCCTGGGAACAGGGATGTGGAAATGGAGATCTTGGTTTCAGCCCCAGCGTTGCTCCTGTGGGCGTGTGTGTGTGTGCTGAGTTGCTTCGGTCTTGTTTGACTCTTCGAGACTCCATGGATGCTAGCCCACCAGGCCCCTCTGTCTGTGGGGGTTCTCCAGGCAAGAATACTGGAGTGGGTTGCTGTGCCCTCCTCCAGGGCATCTTCCTGACCCAGAGATTGAACCCGCATCTCCCGCGGCTTCTGCGTTGGCAGGCGGATTCTTAACCACTAAGCCACCTGGGAAGCCCTAAGTGCATATATTAGGTGCACAATAAATGCCAACCATTACAAATCCACATCGCCAGAACCGTCAGGGACAAAATAAAGCTGTGTTCCCTTCTTATACCCCAGTGCCCGTGGTATATGGGCGTCCCAGGCCACACCAGTGGTAAAGAACTCACCTACCAGTGCAGGGACGCAAGAGACTGGCGCTTGATCTGTGGGTTGGGATGGGAATAAAGGAGACTCAAAGAGACTACGAAATGTCCCCAGCCCCACACAGCTCCCCGCTGGAACGTGACCTTCTGTGCAGTGAGACCCAGGGCGCCCTGCCTGGAAAGCTGGTGGAGGGGAAGCTTGTCATGTAGGCTGGGGTCGGGGGGCCCTGTGGTGTGCTGGGGGTGGGGGCTTCAGAGTTCAGGGAGACAGCTGGTGAATGTAGTGGCTAGGGAAGATCTCGGGGGAAGCTGACATTTGAAAACAGCCTTGAAGGAGAGAGAAGCTTGGGAAGGCGGGAAGTTTGAGTTGGGGTGGGGAGAAATTGGGGGGAGGCGGGCAGGCTGCAGAGCGAAGGCTACGTGAAGGGAGCAGGTGGCTGGTTGTCAGTGCCAGGCGCAGAAGGGCTAAGTGTGGGGGACCCTGGCCTCGTCTTCCCCACTGGCCGCTGCTGTGTCCCCTGCGGGGGCCAGCTTCCCCTCTCCTCAGGCTGCCTCTCTGTGACCGGCCTTCTCTCCCCACACTCCTGGGGCCCAGCTTGAGGGCTGGAGACTGTGGGGAGAAGACCCAGGGACGGGCCGTCAGCGTGACCAGCCCTTCTCTCTCCCCTCCACTTGCCTCCAGTGGGAGCCCAGAGTCTCGGTTGAGCCCACGTAGGGCCCTGAGCTTCCAGGGAGCGGCTCTGCATGGTCTGTTCCTGGATGCGTCTATGTCTTGGCCTCCTCGCCCTGGGGACCAGCTTGTCAGGGGCTCAGGGAGCTTTAAGCTCTTAATTCTCTTTTCTCGCAAGCTTCTGACGCTTTGGTTTAAACACTTCTTCTAAGAGATAATGACCTCATTTTTCCTGGTTCTGCCTTCTAGACCACCATTAGAGAGAGAGTCCTGGAACCGCCCCGACCTCAGAGGCACCTGCTGCTCACCTCCTTCGGTAGCTACCCCAAGCTGAGATCTTAATCCCTGCTTGTTCCCCTCCAGTGATGGGAGGCCCACTGAGGACAATGCTAGTTGTTAGAAAATTCTTAGAGTGAATGAAAACCCAGCTCTCTGGGATTTCAAAACATCGATGGTTGCTAGTTTTTTCCTTTGGGACCACACATTAGACGCCTTCCTTTTCCTCACGAAGGTCTTTCATATATAATAGTAAAAAGAATGGCCTTTGGGTGTTATGCGCTTCATACGTGTTACCTCTAATCCCCATGATGACCCTGCCTGATGGGTACCAGTGACCCCCGCTGGCCACCTCGGATACCTCCCAGCATCCCTCCTTCCCTCCCTCCCTGGCAGCCCCTGGACTCCCAAGGGAGCTCTATGTGGTTCTAGGAAAGCCGACTCTGTGTCCTGGCTCTGGAGGATGGAGCGGGTGACTCAGGCCAGCCCATCCACACACACCCTTCCCTTGGCTGCAGGGATTGGCTCTGGGGTGGACGTGTGATCAGAATGACCCTCAGGACATTTGCTGGGAGAGAGTCTTTCTTTAGGAGCCAGCAAGGCTGTCGACCCAGGAGCAGGGGGAATTTCTTGCAGGACTGCAAGGCAAGTCAGCCTTGGAGGCCAAGTGGAAGGATGGAAAAACTGGGTCCTTGGAAACTGTTGAGATGGTGGATCTTGCCTACAGGCAGCCCCACCTCTGAGATCTCCCATTTCACCAGTCCATTTAAGTCCATTATCCTTCAAGAGAGTCTGAGTTGGGTTTCTGTCCCTGGTAACCCAAAGCATCCTTACCCTCCTAAAGAGGAAACTGAAGCTCAGAGACGTTGATTTTTAACTTGCCCAGGGTCACCAACTTGTAAGTGTGGGAGCTAGGGTTTGGGTTCAAGGAGTAATTGAGGGGTACAGCTCTTGTGTCCTCCCTGGATTGTCTCTTTTTCTTTGTTTTTGGTCTAAAATTCCTTAACTGGAGCTTCCCTGGTGGTCCAGTGGTTAAGAATCTGCCTGCTGACGCCGGGAACACGGGTTCAATCCCTGGTCCGGGAAGATCGCACATGCCACGGGGTAGCTAAGTTCGTGCCCTGTGATCGCTGAAGCCCAAGTGCCCCAGAGCCTGTGCTCGCCAACTAGAGAAGCCCCTGCTGGGAGAAGCGCACACTCCTCAAAGGAGAGGAGTCCCTGCTCGCGGCAACCAGAGAGAGCCGCCCGCGGCAGCGAAGACCCGTCCCAGCCAAGAGTGAGTGAAAGAAAGAAGAGAAACAGATAAATAGGCAAAGGTTCCCGACTGCTCGTAGGACCTGCTTGTGCCCACTGAGCGGACCTCTCCTTTGGGCCCCTCCTTACTCCCTGACCCATGACCCTCTCTCCGTGAGGGCCTCTTCAGCTTCCCTCCCCGAGGCCCCTGTAGTCCTTCCCTAAATCCACACTCTGGCCAACTGAGTGACGTCTCCTTAAGCCAATCACAGTCACGGGCCTTCCCAGCTCAGAAACCTTCTGTGACTCCCCAGTGCCTACACGATCATGCTCCACCCGCTTTGTGTGCCAATCAGACCCTTCAAAGTCCGGACCCTGCTCACCTCTCCAATTTCATCTCCAGGAGCCAGGTTTCCTCTGCGGGCTTGGAGGGCGGGCGGGCCGAAATGGGGATAGGGGAGATGAGCCGGGCTTGAGAGTGGGAGGTGAGCTGTGGGGTTGGGGGGAAGGGGGCGAGGGCAGAGAGAGGGGAGAGAGATTGAGAAGACAGAGACAGGAGGGAGGAGGGGGAGAGCGGAGGAGAGAGAGACAGAGAGAGAGAGAGAGAGAGAGAGAGAGAGAGACCCAGGCCGAGAGAGGCGGGGCAGGCAGCCTGCCCCGCGTGGCTCTGGGCGAGTGAGCCCCCCCGGGTCAGTCCTCTCCTGTGACTGGGGGGCCGGTCCCGGAGCCGCACGAGGGTGACGTCCGCTATGCTGTGGAGCTCCCCGTGGGATGCCTGGCAGAGCCCAGTGGGTGTAGGGAGCCTGGGCTTGGATCGAAGAGTGGGGCTTGCAGGGCTTCTGAAGGGAGGGGGTGGGCCCCATGCTCTGAGAGAGGAGGCGGGGAGGCCCCTCGAGGAGCGTGTCCTGGTGAGTGTGGACATGGCTGAGCCCGAGGTGGCTGGGGACGTGGGGCCGCCCAGGGCTCCTAGGGCCCGACCTGGCCCCGGGGTACAAGGGGCTCCCGGTTTGAGGGGCCGGCCTGGCCCTGGGGTATGAGGGGTTCCTGGTTTAGGCGGCCGCAGGCTGGGGAAGCTGTGGGTGGGTGGGTCCGGGCCACCTAAGGGTCAGGAGGGGCCCCAGAAGGCATTCATATCCCTGCTTGCTCTGGGCAGGCCCGGGGCCCAGCCCGGTGCCCAACACTGACCCGCTGCGTGCAGGTCTCCTGGGCACTGCTGGAGGGGACTGGCAGAGGCTTGTGATGTTCTGGAGGTTGAGAGCACTGGGGTGGGTCGCCCCTTGGCTCCACACGTAACCAGAAGCAGACTCTATCAGGTTCTCTGGGAGTGGGGGATGAGACTGACTCTCTCTGCGCCTCACACCCCCGACACACACCCTGGGAGGCTGTGCAACCTGTGCCCGTCGAGGGCTGTGGGGTGGGCCAGGGAGGAGTGCCGGGCCCACACGCCCCTTCTGCTGGGAAGACAGGCGTGCGGAGTTTTCCGCACGGCAACGCACAGGCCCATCTGCTTCCAGTTAGCAGCTCCGGGGGCGCCTAATTGGCAGATCAAACCATTCGATGTTCCACGTCAGATAAGCAGTCAGGAGAGCCCCAGCAGAGTCTGACACTCTTTGGATGGAGCCCAGGGCCTGTGTTGACCACCGCGGGGCCTGAGGTGCTAATGCAAACCAGACCTGTGGTGCACAGAAGCGGCAGGATATTAGCAAGTGTCAAAAGGCTTTGAAGAGCCCGGGCAGATGCGCCGTTCGCAGCCCCCGTGCACAAGAGCGGCACCTGGGCTACTGAAACGCAAGCGTGGGCTTCACGGGGAGGGGAGGGCTCGCGGAGGGCAGCATCCCAGCACCACTGTGGCTGGGGGTATCTGAGAGCCAGCGGCCCTGCCCTGGCAAGGCACACGGTGGAAGGCGGCAGGCTCAGAGCAGGGAGACCTCGGTTCTCACCCCCTGCCTGAGCTGCGGTGGGCCACATGACGTAAAGGGACTGGCTCCAGCTGTGTGACTTTGGGCAGGTGTGGTCTCCCCTCAGAGCCTCAGCTTCACCATCTGTAAAATGGGAGAAAAGCCATCTTGCGTCGTTCAAGGTGGATGGAGTCCGTGCAGATCCCAGCTTTGCCCATTACGAACCTGGACGTGACCTTTAATGTGTCAGAGCTTTACTACCCTCATCTGTGAAACGGGGTTAATATATCGGGTTGGCCAAAACATTCATTTGGGTTTTCTGTAAGATATTATGGAAAAAGCCACACGAACGAACTTTTTGGCCAACCCAATAATAGGAACCATCTTATCAAGGTTGCTGTGGGTGTCACATGAGATAACACAGGTTATGTACGCAGATTGTGCCTGGCCTATGGTAATTGCTGTATAAAGGTTAGCTGTTGTATCAGTCAGTGTTTGCTGGATTATGCTACGTGACAAGCATTCCCTGGATTTACAAAAGCAAAGATTTACAAAATGATTTGCAAATCATTTACAAAGTGATTTGTAAAGATTTATAAAATGATTTACAAAAGCAAAGATTTCTTTCCTTCTCGCATTATGAGGGAGCTGTGGGCTGGGCTCAGCTCTTTTCCATGTATCTCATTTCTGGGATCCAGGCTAAAGGAGCAAGCCTGCTTTGCAAAAGGCAACTCTCAGGACAGAGGGGACAGCTGAGGCCAAAAGCACAGTGTGCCTCTGCTTGCAGTGGCCTGTGTTACTTGTGGTCACATTTCACTGGCCAAAGGGAGTCACGTGACCCGGCCTGACACTGATGGACCACGTAATGGTCCTGACTATGGTCAATGGATGGGCCGTGGAGACGTGGAGGCAGAGACTGCCATTCAGTTCAGTTCAGTCGCTCAGTCGTGTCTGACTCTTTGTGACCCCATGGACAGCAGCACGCCAGGCCTCCCTGTCCATCACCAACTCCTGGAGTCTACCCAAACCCATGTCCCTTGAGTCGGTGATACCATCCAACCATCTCATCCTCTGTCGTCCCCCTCTCCTTCCGCCTTCAATCTTTCCCAGCATCAGGGTCTTTTCAAATGAGTCAGTTCTTCACATCAGGTGGCCAAAGGATTGGAACTTCAGCTTCAGCATCAGTCCTTCCAATGAATATTCAGGACTGATTTCCTTTAGGATGGACTGGTTGGATCTCCTTGCAGACCCTTAGGGACTCTTGAGTCTTCTCCAACACCACAGTTCACAAGCATCAATTTTTCGGCGTTTAGCTTTCTTTGTAGTCCAACTCTCACATCCATATATGACCACTGGAAAAACCATAGCCTTGACTAGATGGACCTTTGTTGGCAAAGTAATGTCTCTGCTTTTTAATATGCTGTCTAGGTTGGTCATTACGCAGATGTCTTGTCTCAGTTTGGTTTCAGATTGGGGCAAAATGGTGAGCTTTTCAAACTGTCATTAGCGTGCTCCCTTCCCCTTTCAGTATCCTCACCCTCTGTCAGATCCCTCCTGACCCACCCTGCTGTAGAGAAAACCTCACAGAATAAATTCACGAGAGGCGAAAGTCACTGTGTGTCTGAAAGGAGCGCTGAGGGTGATGGGTGGCCCACTGCACATGGTAGAATTCGGTGCCAGCCAGAAGGTAGCTTTGCCAAGGAGGCCTCCGAGCACCTGGGTAGGAGTACAGACCTGTACTTCCTGAAGAGGACTGATGTTTTAAAAATACTTATTTATTTATTTGGCTACACTGGGTCTCAGTTGTGGCACATGGAGTCTTCCCTGCGGCTCACGGGATTTTTTTTTTCCATTGTGGCGTGCAGGATTTTAGTTGCAGCATGTGAACCCTCGTTGGAACACGAAGGATCTAGTTCCCTGATCAGGGATCGAACCCAGGCCTTCTGCACTGGGAGCTTGGAGTCTTAGCCACTTGATGCCTGGGAAGCCCTCAGGTCTACAGAGGATCAGTGGGGCCTGGTCACACCTGGGGCCTGAGTGCAGAGCTGAGCCGCCAGTGAGGGCGAGGCCTGCTGGAAGGCTCAGCCCACGGTTTTGCTGTGAACCATGACCCGGACTGTCTTGGCCAGAGACCCGCTTTGGGAGGGGGTCTCTGAATGCACCAGTGGGTCCAGGAGCTCCCCTGCCTGTGACTTGCAGTCTCAGGGGGGCAGCCTTGCGCGCCTGTGGACTCTGGGCTGTGCAATTCTGCCTGCTCCCTGCCCCCGCCCTGGAGTTGCCCGCTGTAGTGCCAGGGCTGTTTCCTTGAACACGAATCATGAGCCCCCACAAGGGGAGGTGTCTCCCATCCCACCCAGCACGTTTCCAGACCCAGGGAGGAGCTGGTTCATGGCTCTCTTGTGTTGGTGAGCTGGAGGTGTTGGTGGAGGTAAACAGCAGCCGTGACAGTGACGACAGGCGCTCTTTCGAGTGTTTCCTGTGACCCAGGTGCCGTGTGTGGCACTTTGCACTCGCCATCCCATTTCACTCGCACAGTCACTACCTGGGGGTTGTTATTACCCCCATTTTACAGATGGGAGGATTGAGGCTCTGGGAGTCTTGAGTCATTCATTTAGTGATAGATGGAGTTGGTATTCTAATCCCAGTCTTCTGACTCTAAAATAAAAGCAGAAGTGATGCTTCTGGTGGTTAGGGTAAGGATAAGATTGCAGTGGTGTTGGAGAAGACTCTTGAGAGTCCCTTGGACTGCAAGGAGATCCAACCAGTCCATTCTGAAGGAGATCAGCCCTGGGATTTCTTTGGAAGGAATGATGCTGAAGCTGAAACTCCAGTACTTTGGCCACCTCATGCGAAGAGTTGACTCATTGGAAAAGACTCTGATGCTGGGAGGGATTGGGGGCAGGAGGAGAAGGGGATGACTGAGGATGAGATGGCTGGATGGCATCACTGACTCGATGGATGTGAGTCTGAGTGAACTCCAGGAGTTGGTGATGGACAGGGAGGCCTGGCGTGCTGCGATTCATGGGGTCGCAAAGAGTCGGACATGACTGAGCTACTGAAGTGAACTGAACTGAACTGAAGATTGCAGTGACCTTTGTACTGATGCTGTGTTAACAAGTAATGAGCAGTACAGACAATAGTTGCGACTGAGGAGTCAGCTCTAAACCCAGGGCTGGTGGGGAGACAGGAACGAGGGCAAAGCTTCTGATTAACACACGGGGCTCCTGCCATGTGCATCATTTTGTTTCATCCTCATGATACCCTTGCAATGTATACAAAGTTATATATTACAAACTACGTATTTTCTGAAGAGGAAACTATGTACTTTCAGAAAGGGGTAGTGACTTGTCCAAGGTCTTAGAGCAAGCGGGCAGCAGAGCCAGGGCTGAAGCTGGAGCTGCACTCGGTGCTGTTGGTGATGAGCACAGTGGTTACACTGTTGTCGGGATAGTGACATGAGTGACGGGTCCTCGGTTACAGTCAGGGAGAGCAGGGGGCAACACGGAGACACCCAGACGCTTACACATGGCAGAAGCTGCTCCTTTGCACGTAACAATCTGGAAGTGTGCAGTCGAGAAGTAGTGTGCTACTCTGCCACGCCCTACATGTGCATCCTCCTCAGGGCCCAATGTGGCTGCTCCAGCTCCCGTCATCACATCTGCAGCCCAGCAGCGCAAAGGTGAGTGGGAAGATGATTAGGTGCTCATTCCTTTTCAGGAACAACCTGAAGGGCGCAGGCGTGATCTTCTCGTACATGACGTTGGCCAGAATTTAGCCATCTGGCCACACCTTGCTACAAGGGAGGGTGGGGATGGGGAATTTCGTGGCATCTGTGGTGGACATGTAAGGCATCACCCGGATCCCCCTTCAGTCTTGCCAATAGTCCTCAGTCCAGACATGGCTCCTGGCTGAAGAGTGCCGTCTTGCCTAAGGTTACACCCCCTTCCAGTGGGGAGCTTACAGGCAATACTGGAAGCTGTGGGAATCTCGAGGAATGTCAAGGCAGGTCTCCTTAGGTACGGTGCAGGACCACTGTAGAGAACCATCCCCTCTTCAGAGGCCCTTGTGGGGTCAGCCAAGGCCTTTGTTGAGCTGGCTTTGCATCCAGCTTCTTTCTCTGCCCAGTCTCACTTCTTCTGCTTCCTCCCCACAGGTGTTCACGCTGAGGGCTCTCCCCAGTAAACCTGCCCACTTATCTCAGGGTCTGCTTCTGGGAAAGCCAGCCTGCATCCATCAGATACACTCGGGAGCTCTGTTCCAAGGGAAGAAGCAGGGAAGGCCTACTGACGGGCAGCAGGAACACGGGGGTTGTGGCAGAGCTCACTGTGGGGCTGAGAGTGTCCACGGCTGTGATGAGTGTCACGCGTGAGGCTGGTTGCCATGGTGATGGCGGTCTATGCTGGAGCGCGGGAAGCCGTGGTGTTGCAGTGTTGTCCCTTTTCGCCCAGGACAGGCTCCCTGCCTGCTGGACCCTGACCCTGAGAAGAAGAGGACACTCCCTCCTGGCCTCATCTCACGAGTGGGCTCCTCTGAGGCTCCTCTCTCCCCCTCCCCGATGTTCCAAGTGGCCGATGGTCAGTCCATTTCCATGCGCCTCAGACCCCCAGCCCCTCTCTCCTCTGGTCAGCCTTGAGAACTACCCTGCTCTGCCTGGGGTCTCAGCCGCTGCTTCGACTGCTTCGCTCATCCCAACTCTAGGTCCCTCCAGCCCTCCCAGCTCTACTTCCCTGACGACTAACCGAGCCTTTCGGGCCTCCCTGGGGCCCAAGACGCACTCACTCTCTCCAGCTAGATTTCTGAGTTCAGGGGCATTTGCAGGGGGGCCCGTGTGGTCTTCCAGGTAACTCAGCCTAGATCCGGCTCAGAGGTAATGGTGGAAAGGTTGGCAAGGTGTGACCGGGAGAGATGGGGGTGGTGTGATGGCAGTGCCAGTGGGTGCAGGGTCTGTGTTGGTAGTGGTGCTCTTGGTGGCGGTGTTGTGATGGTCATAGTGATGGTGTTGGTGGCATTTGTGATGTCGGTGATGGTGTTGGTGGTGATGGCGGTGATTGTATTGGTGGTGGTGGTGGTGATGACGGTGATGGTTGCATTTGTGATGTCGGTGTTGGTGAAGGTGGTGTTGGTGGTGGTGGTTGCACTTGTGATGTCGGTGATGGTGTTGGTGGTGATGGTGGTGATGACGGTGATGGTATTGATCGAACTGGTGAAGCTGGTGTTGTTTGCAGTGGTGATGTTGGTGGTGGTGGTGGTGGTGGTGATGAGGATGTTAATGCTGGTCCTTCCCTTGCGAGCAGAATGTCTTCGTTAAGTCTCTGATTCAGAGGCCAGAAGCCAAGGTCGCTGGTCCTTTCTTACACCGGCAGTATGTAGGCCCCTCTCTATCAGATCTGGGTCCTTTCAGATCCTGACCAGAGCAGAGCCGTCCAGGAGGGAGTCGGGTGGGGACGAGTCCGGTGGACAAAGCTGTGTCTCTCTTCAGTTCCGCATCACCCACCCCCTTCTCCAGAGAAGGGTGGGTGGGTCTGACCAGGCCCCGGCCGTCTGTCACCACAGTCCTTCAGGGCCAGGCCTTGGGCGGGTGACACAGAGCAGAGAGAGCCCTGGACACGGAGTCAGAAAACCGGGTCCCACTTCCAACTTCTGAGTCACTGCAACAAACCCCTTTGCTTCTGAGCCTCAGTTTCCCGTCTTGTATAATGAAGGGTTGGGCAGGAGCTGAGGGTCTCAGCTGTCTCTTTAGCTATCAGTGCAACAGGCCTCTTTGTTGCTCTGAGCCTCAGTTTCCCCTCTTGTATAATGAAGGGTTGGGCAGGAGCTGAGGGTTTCAGCTGTCTCTTCCGGAGGCACCAGGACTGCCTCTGGGGCAGCGGGGAAGCAGGCCATCCACACGGGCCGGCCATCTGCACGGGGCTGCCTTAGTGACCTGGCCTGGGCAGGCCTGGTTGACTCTCCACCCTGTGTGTAGCTCAATCACTTGGGGGATCAGAGGCACCAGAGTGAAGGATTTGGTGGGGCTGCTTCCTTTACAGCCGAGGGTGGGTTCACTCACAGCTGTGTGGGTGTGTTTATCTTCAAAACGGGTCACAAAGAAAACCCCGTCCAGCCTGGCCCAGCCCTGGGCCCCTGGGTAGCCCCTCTGGGGTCGCCCGCCTTCTGGCCGTGCCGCTTCTGTAGTCTATTAACTGCACAGTGTCCAAAGTGCCCTTCAAAGTCTGCATCCGGTCTTGCCACTTCCTTGCTCAAAACAGCTCCCATCCCATCAGAGGGAAACCCACAGGGCCCTGCCCGGCCTCCCTGGCTCCTTCCTCCTGGCCCCCTCTGCTGGTCCTGCCCCAGTCACGCCGGTTGCCTGCTGCTCCAACACAGCGACCTGCAAGGCCACCTCAGAGCCGTTGCACAGGCTTCTTGCTCGGCCTGGAAGACACACCCACGTGGCTCGCTCCCTCCCCTCCTCCAGGTCTCTGCTCAAACACTGCCTTCTCAGTTACCCCCCCGGAGCCTCCTCCTGTTCCAGCCACAGCCTCCGTCCCGTACACCCGGGCTCCTTGTCTTGCCTCCGCTGTTTCTCCCCCACAGCCTGTGTCGAAATCTGGCAGGACGTGTCTTTGCTGCCTTACCTAATTTATCTGTCTCCCCAAGAGAAGGGAGTTTTAAGCTTGTTTCATTCTCTGCTGTAGCTTCAGTGCTTGGGATGGTGCTTGGCATACAATAAGTGCTCGAGAAACACTTGCTGATGAGACTCTGGGCGTTTTCACATCCGTGTTGCACTGGGACCCCAGCACTGCTGAACGGATTCAAGATGCAAACGCTACTCTGACCCATATGCGGCAGTGGGGGCGGAGGAGAGGGGCTTGGGCTGGGGGCTGCTGTCTCGAGGATGAGACCTGGGGCAGTCACTTGGGCCTGATGTGACGCTGGGCAGGTCAGTGCACCCAAGCTGAGCCTGCTTTTCTCACCCGTTGATGGGAGAAGAAGGATCCATTCTGTAGGAGGATGGCCCCAGGTTCCTTAATAAACTGGTAATGGGTGCCTCCCTGGTGGCTCAGATGGTAAAGTATCCACCTGCAATGCAGGAGACCTGGGTTTGATCCCTGGGTCGGGAAGATCCCCCGGAGAAGGGAATGGCTACCCACTCCAGTATTCTGACCTGGAGAGTTCCATGGACAGAGGAGCCTGGCGGGCTACAGACCACGGGGTCGCAAAGAGTCGGAGAAGATGGGGCGACTAGCACTTTCACTTCCTCTAGGCTCAGGCAACATGAGGGGCCAGGAGCCAAGGGGGAAAGCACCGGCGCACCGCCACAGGGCCTTCCCTGGGTTCCCTGGCGGCCCGCTGGGTAAGCCTCTGTGCTTCCACTGCAGGCTGCAGGTTCGATCCCTAGTTGGGGAACTAAGATCTCGTGTGCCAGGTGACGTGGCAGAAAAGCAACCCCCCCCCACACAAAACTGTGAATACACAGCGGCTCCTAGGATCTGATCATTACTATTAAAATCCCTCAGCCCCTTAAGAACTATGACATCCGTGACTTAAAAGGAGGGAGGCAGGGGTAGGGGTCGGCCTAGGACCAGGCTCAGGAACCTGGTAGAAGCTGCCTGTGCCCAGCCTCCTGCACCTCTTGCATCAGCCTCCACTCCAGGCAGGAGGCCTGTGTGTATACGAGAGTTTGAATGCTCAGTCGTGTCCGACTCTTTGCGGCCCCATGGACGGCAGCCTGCCAGGCTCCTCTGTCCACGGGGTTTCCCAGGCAAGTATCCTGGAGCGGGTGCCATTCCCTCCTCCAGGGCAACTTTCTGACCAGGGATCGAGCCCCGTCTCCTGTGCCTCCGGCACTGCAGGTGGGTTCTTTCCCATGTGAGCCATCAGCGAAACCCAGGAAGGAGGCCTGCCAGACCCTTTCAGGGCCTAACTCAGCTCTGTTCTCCAGGGACATGAAAAGAGCCTCCACCGTAGAAAGGGTAATTCTGGACCCAAGAGGGTGAAGGGGCCACCACAGGGAAGGCAAGAGTGCTGGGCGGGGCACTGAAGGCCAGTTCCTAGCTGGCCGCTGGTTCCTGAGGCCTTGGGGACCCCTTCTCCCTGGGGCCTCAGTCTTCCCATCTGTACAGTGGTGGACCGCCCGTCTCCTCTCTAAGCCTGCTTCTCTCCCACATTCAGCAGGAGCCGCACAGTGGGAGCAGAGCGTGGTGCCAGAGCCAGCCAGGCCCCCTCCCGTCCACCCGTGGCCTCCCACCAACTCTCATTCCCTTGCGGCTTCTTGCCTGGGCCACCCCTCCACCGCTGCAGCCCCTTTCTCAGGGCATCGTCTGTGTCCATCCATGCAGGAGATGATGTGCTCTGTACAATGGGCTTGCCTGTCCTGGGCAGGACCCAGCATGTCTCCCATCACTGAGAACTCTCCCTCTGTGAGACGGCCGTGCCCCTCTTCCCAGGGCGACCAGTGGACCTCATCATTCTCTGCCTCGGGGCCCCAGCTTGAGTACTGAGCTTCCCAGAGGGTTCTAACCAGGGGCCCCATTCTAGGCCGTGGGACAGAGGGGGTCCCTGCAGCCTCAGCTTGTTCTTGAACCTCGATTCCTTCCAGAAAGTCCGCTGAGGGCCAGGCTCGCTCTCTGAAGGGCAGTTCCAGAAGCCGGCAGTAGATGGTGCTGTTGACCCCGTTCCTGGGCAAGCGGAGAGCCGGGCGTCTCCTGGGCTCCTGGCTCCAGGGCCTGCAGGGCTGCGGGGGCCTGGGGTCCCCTCTCTGGGGAGGCCAGACTCTCCGGCTCACTCTCCGTCGCCCGTCACTTGCCCTGGGGAAGGGCAGACTCACACACAGGACACACAGAGGTTGCTCCCCTCTGTCGTTCAGGCGCTCAGTCGTGTCCGACTCTTTGTGACCCCATGGACTGCAGCACACCAGGCCTCCCCATCCATCACCAGCTCCCAGAACTTGCTCAAACTCATGTCCGTTGAGTCGGTGACACCATCCAACCGTATCATCCTCTGTCGTCCCCTTCTCCTCCTGCCCTCAATCTTTCCCAGCATCAGGGTCTTTTCAAATGAGTCAGTTCTTTGTATCAGGTGGCCACAGTATTGGAGCTTCAGCTTCAGCGTCAGTCCTTCCAGTGAACACCCAGGGTTGATCTCCTTTAGGATGGCCTGGCTGGATCTCCTCTGCCTGGCTGGTGCCAAATCCCTGGGCTGTTTTCACGGATCACGTGTGCACTTCCGTGGAGCACGCGTGGTGGGGGTCCTGCCGGGCGGGGGTGTGAGAGGAGGAGGAGGCTCACGGAAGGGGATGCTTGGGTGGGTTCCTGTGGTCAGCGTGAGTGTAAGCGTGTGTGTCTGTACATGCACACACGAGAGGGGCGGCATGTGGGAACCGGTGCACACGTGTGAGTGGGTGTTGTGTGTGTGTGAGCACTCGTCACCCTGTCCTTCTGGGCACGATTCTGTGGCTGTGTGTGGGGAGGTGTGTGTGTGTGTGGCTGCCCGTATGGGTGTCTTGCACACGTTTGGTGGTGTGTGTGTGTCGGTGGGGAATCACAAACCCCAGGCAACCTCTGGGCTGGGCTGACGGATGAGGAGCGGAAGGAAATAAGTGCTTTGAGAATAGCGAGGCTATGGACAGACAGGCTGCAAAGTCCAAGTAACCTCTTTGTTGGCGCCAGAGACCCTGGCCCGGCAAGGAGTGACCCGGGGGTCCTCGAGTTAGGAGGAGGTGGCGCTGTCACCGTAATGTCACATAATTCCGTCATGTGCACGGAATTACGACTATGAATGGGCCACGTTCATACACGCTGACTCAGGGCCCTTCACACACGCTTTCTCACCGAACATTCTCCTTGTTGTTCAGTTGCTCAGTCGTGTCTCGCTCTTTGCGACCCCATGGACTGCAGCCCACCAGGCTCCCCTGTTCATCACCAACTCCCGGAGTCCATTGAGTCGGTGATCCATCCAACCATCAACATCCACCTAATGTCCCCCTTTTACAGATGAGGAAACTGAGGATCAGAGAGGCAGAGATCAAAGAGGGCTGGCAGAGATGAGATTGAGCAAAAGTCCCGTCCTAAGACTTGCCACGAAACCTCCTCTGCTCCAGGCAGGCCTGGCTGGCGGGCTGCGATGCTGGTGAGTGTCAGGCGCCGAGCCTGGGATGGGACCCGGGGGCAGATTCAAGGTCGAGGATGGGATAAGGGAAAGGGGTCGCAGACTCCCGTTGTCAAAGGAAGCAGCTCGGGGCAGTGGAAAATTCCTGGCTCTGGGGCAAGTGCGGCCTCTGCCTGCAGCAGGGAGTCGGCCGCTGGGAGCCTCAGTTTCCCCGCGTGCTGGCCCTGCCTGGTGCAAGAAGCCTTGCTGGGCGCCGCCCACCCCCATTCATCCCACGTGCGTTTCCTGAGCCCCTGCTATGTGCTTCAGGCAGTTCTAGATGTTGGAGACGCAGAGGGTAGACATGGCCCCTGCGCTCACTAGAGCCAAGCTCCATGAGAGACGGGAAAGGAGAAGCAGCGTCAGTGAGACCCGTTCAGACCGAGGGGCGCGCCAGGAAGAGAGGAGCAGGCGACTCGACAGGCAGGGAGGGTGTCTCCAGGGGATGCCCCTGGGGCTGAGGCCTGGGGGCCAGGGGGGAGCGAGCGGGGCTGTCGGGATGGTGGCTGGAGGGCAGAGCTGGAACTGGCAGGCCATGGCGAGCACTTGGGGCTTTATTCTCAGAACAACCGGGAAGCCACAGAGAGGGTTAAGCAGGCCGGCCCTGAGCTGATTTGCCCTTTAAAGTTGGTTAAGGATCCACCTGCCAACGCAGGCAACAAGGGTTCGATCCCCTGTCCAGGAAGATTCCACAAGCTGCAGTGCGACTGAGCCTGCGCGCCGCAGCCACTGAACCTGCGCTCCAGAGCCCGTGCTGCACAGCCAGAGAAGCTCCGCAGGGAGAAGCCTGCACGCTGCAGCTAGAGAAAGCCTGCACGGCAACGAAGACCCAGCACAGACGAAAACAAATAAATGAAATTAATGTAAAAAAAAAAGCTTTTTCGAAAGCTGGCCCAGGCACAATGCAGAGAATGTTGCCTGGGAGCTGATGGTTTTGCAGAATGGGACTTGCCTACCTGTGGTGGAGACTCTCTGGACCCTCCCTGCACCCGGAGGTTGGGAACACGGGGGCCGGGATGGAGACTCTCTGGACCCTCCCTGCACCCGGAGGATGGGGACGCGGGGGCCGGGGAAGTTGCAGCTTGAATTTGGATCCCGGAGGAAGCCTCCCTCCAGCTCTTGTCCTTCCCATCAGTTCCCTGTGTCCTGTGACTTCCAACTCTTGCCCTGAGCTGGGAATTTTCTGACACCTGGAGATGTTTCCTTCACCACTGTGGATCTTGAGAGTAAGGTCTTCAGGTTCAGACACAGAGTTCAGATCTCAGCTTGTTTCTTATTGGCAGGATGACTTTGGCCAAGTTACTTCTCTGAGAGCCTCAGTTTCCCTGTCTATAAATGGGGCTGATGAAGCTTGTTAGAGCATCAGAGAGGACTGAGGATTGGATGTGAGGGAGCACGCACGGGCTCAGCACAGAGTCAGCCAGGGGGCATTTGCTGTTGCTATGGTGCTGATTACTTAGTCACCTGAACTCCTGGCCTGGGCCCCTTAACTCTCTGAACTGCGGTTTCTCCACCTGTAGGTTCAGACCCACTTTGAAGGTATAGCCAGAAATCCAGATGAGATGTGGGAAGGCTCGTGACAGAGTAGATACTTGCTTGGAAACGTGGTTTCGAGGTGCCCCAGTTGGCCCACACTGCTCTGGGTGGTGGGGGGACAGGCACCCAGCTAGCTGTGCAGAGAGGTGGCTCCTGGGGTGGGGGAGTGGCCAGGAGTGTGCCAGGTTGGCACAAGGCCCCTGGCCCCCCTCCCGCCTCGGGCTCATCCTCTGCTGCCCTCTCTTGCCAGCCCCCTCCTCCGCCCTCCTGTGCCCCGGGAGTGGCCTTTGGCAGTCTCCAGAGTCCCTCCCTTTCTGATTTGCATGTTTAAAATGTATCTGCAGAGCATCTTCCTCCTGAGCCCCAGCACCCCTCACTCCTGCCCGCTGTGTCTGGGAGCTGGGCTGTGTCCGGGCAGAGGAGCCCAGACAAGCATGTCCGCCCGTTTCCCCATGCCAGCATCTCCCGAGGGGCCCTGCTCTTACTGGGGGTCTCGGCTCTGCCTGACCCGAGGACTCTGCTCACTCACTGGGGCTGGGTGGTGCTTGCGGGTCACAGGCCTGACACGGCGTCTGTGTCTCTGTGCCAGGCAGGCCCCGGCCCAAGCAATCGACTCTCCCTGATAACTGCCAGCACCGCCCACAGCCCTTCATCGGTTCCCACGAGCCTTTTGGGCTGCATCCTCTGGGCCTCATGCTGGGCTGCCCACGCCCTCTCTTCCGGGCCTGGGTACGCTCTTTCCAAATTCTAGAAAGAACCAGTGCCTGCTCCCTACCCTACCCTCCTCCTGCTCCGCATGAGGCAAGAGGGCTGCCTCAATTTCTGGTCGCCTCCACCTCCCTCTGGGTTATCCTGCACTGCCCACACTGGGCTCCCTTCAGCTCCTCGAGGAGGAGGTGCCTTCCTGCCTCCGGGCCTTTGCACACGCTGCGTCCTTCACCAGAACTCCTTGCCAGCAGCTCCCACACAATCTCCTTTTTACCCAGTTCACTCCCACTTGGCGTTCAGGTCTCAGCTTAACTGTTACTTCCTTCAGGAATCCCTCTTGATTTCCTGGACTAGGTTAAGTTATTCCATTCCGGTCCTTTTTATCTTTTCCCCAACCCATTTTTATGCTTAGCCCGCCTCTTCGGTGCCCCGTCCCTCCTGTGATGACTCATTCGGCATCTGTCCTCCCCGCTCCATCTGAGGGGCCTTGCCTCTGCTTCGCTTGCTTCTGTGTCCCTCTGGCTCACCTGATGGTGCTCAGGAGATGCTGACTGAATTGCGTGAATGGCTGGACGAGTCCTGACGGAATGCACTCAAACAAAGGCCTGAATTTTGGGCCATGAAAAATTGTCTTCCGTGATCATGGAAAAAAATGCTCCTCCCCAGGTCATCCTTCGTATGATGAGGTGGCAAGGCCGGGGCAGGAAGAAAAGGTCCTGATGACGGGAGTGGACATGGTTCCTTGAGGCCAGGGTCCAGGCGGGCTCCTCTGTCTTACGCTGATGTCCGCTGAGCTGAATCTAAACGTGATGACGGGCAGCGACGACGGAGGCGGTGACGGACGTGAACGGCCACAGGTCTTGGCAGCGATGGTGCTGGTGTTGGCAGTAAGGGTTAGACTGGTGCTGTTGCTGGTTACTTTTCTAGGCCGTGAAAAACAATGGCAGTTTTGCTGTGATCTGGGGGTGATGGTATAAAGCATGTTTAAGAAGATAGACTTTGGAGTCAGACCAGCCTGGTTTCCTCCCCTGTTTCTACTACTTCAGAGATTCAAGAAACGCTTCAGAGTTTCAGTTTCCTCATCTGTAAAATGGGTACACACCTAAACAGCATATTTAAAAGCAGAGATTTCACCTTGCTAACAAATGTCCATAGAGGCAAAGCCATGGTTTTACTAGTAGTTACGTAAGGACGTGAGAGCTGGACCGCAAGGAAGGCAGAGCGCCGAAGAATTGATGCTTATGAATTATGGTGTTGGAGAAGACTCTTGAGAGTCCCTTGACAGCAAGGAGATCAAACCAGTCCATCCTAAAGGAAATCAACCCTGAATATTCATTGGAAAGACAGATGCTGAAGCTTCAGCTTCAACACTTTGGGCACCTGATGTGAAAAGCTGACTTATTAGAAAAGACCCTGATGCTGGGAAAGATTGAGGGCAGGAGGAGAAGGGGTGAGAGAGGACGAGACAGTTGGACGGCAGCACCGATTCAGTGGACATGAGTCTGAGCAAACTCTGGGAGATAATGAAGGACAGGGAGGCCTGGCGTGTTGCAGTCCTGAGGTCGCAAGAGCTGGACATGACTTAGCAACGACAGCAACAACAGAAGGGGCACAACAAGTGTCTACCCCGCGGGTGCAGGGCTGGGGCCAGGGCTGCACGCTGGTGAGATGAGGGCGTGCAGGCGGACCTCTGGGCACAGAGCTTGGCCCACCTGGGGTTTCGGGGAAACACGCATGGAGGGCAGTCATGGAGACAACAGCCTCGTGGTGAAGGCCTCCGGGCTGTGGCCACTGCTGAGGATGACCACGGTAACATTTGTAACAAAGGTGATGAAGACGGTAACGTTGGTGCCTTTCCTGCCACAGGGGCAGTTGATGGTGGTGAAGTGCTGGTGATGATGGTGACGGAGGGGACTGCAATTTTTAAATTCAGCCTGTTGGTGAAAGGAACCGTGATGTGCTTGGTGCCAGCATGCTTTGGGAAAAAATAAATAGAACCCTTGATTTTCATGTGAAGTCATCTCAGCCGTGTCCGACTCTTTGCGACCCCATGGACTGTAGCCCCGCCAGGTTCCTCTGTCCATAAAAACCTCCAGGCAAGAATGCTGGGGTGGGTAGCCATGCCCTCCGCCAGGGGATCTTCCTGATCCAGGGATCTAACCTGTGTCTCTAAGTCTCCTGCACTGGCAGCTGGGTTCTTTAGCATTTGTACTACCTGGGAAGACCTGCTTTCAGGTGTCATCAATAAAGTAGCGCACACACACACTCACTCACACACTCACACACACATTCACACTCACACACACACACATTCACACTCATACACATTCACACTCACGCACACACACATTCACACACACTCACACACATTCACACTCACACACACACTTACACACATTCACACACACACATATACTCACACTCACACACACTACACACACGCACATGCCCCCACCACACTCCTGCAGACACACTCACACACACAATTACACACACACCCGCACACACACACACACTCCCGCACACACACTACACTCACACACTCCCGCACACACCTGCACACACACATGCTCACACACACACTCACACTTACACACACATACATGCACACACACATTCACACACACTCACACTCACACACAGTTACACACACACATTCACACACACACTCACACATACACCCTCACACTCACACTCACACTCACACACACTACACACATGCACACACTCCTCACACACAGACTCCTGCACACACACCCGCGCACACACACACACCTGCACACACACTCACACACACACTCACACTCACACACACTCCCGCACACATCCCCACAGACACACACTCCCACACACATTCACACACCCACACTCACACTCACACACACACACACATACACATTCATACACACAAACACTTATACACTTATACACACACATTCACACACACTCACACACATTCACACACTCTCACACTCACACACACACAGACTCACACACACACACTCACTCACACACACAGACACACACAGAGTCACATGGCATAAAACAAGGTGGCAGGTGACCAGGTGTCGGGTGCGTGTTTCGCATCAGAGGAGAGGCAGGGGATGGAGGATCAGCGAAGGCACCAAGGGGAAGGTGGTTCTGGGCGGGAAAGGTGTGCTCGGGGCTCAGGGAATGGGGAGAGGCAGGAAGGATGAGGGACCGGAAGGGGAGAGAGAAGGCTGGAGAGACAGACGCCGAGGCCAGCGGAGGAAGGGAGACAGTGCCTGGTGACCCGTGACGTGTCCGGTGCCGCGTGAGAACCCCAGGCTCCAGCTGGAGCCCTGGTTCCAGTCCTAGCTCTGCCGTGATCCTGTGTGGCCTTGGGCCAGCTCTTACCCTCGCAATCATCCCCGGGTTCCCCACGACTCCGAAGAGATTTAGCTCCCATTTTAGAGATGGACACAGTGGGCATGCTTAGACTCAATTTAGAAGGTCTGTGGCCTCGAGGTATCCAGCTCACACGTGTCACGGCAGGGTTGAGTCGGTCTGCGAGGACTCATACCAGGGTGTCTGAGGACCCTTCCTTCCCTTCCTGTTTGCGTGTTTAAGGTGTATCTGCTGTGTGTCTTGAGCTGCCAGCCTCCCTCCCCGCTCTGCCTGCACCTCTAGGGGCTGAGCTTTCTGCAGAGAGGGCAGTGCCTCGCCTAATGTCACACAGCCCGGGCAGGCAGAGCAGTGGCTTAAGGGGCACAGGTGAGAGCCGTGGTGTGAACCTCACCTTGCCCAGGGCTCTTCCCAAACTTGACCACAAGGGTGTGGGGAGCGGGTGAGGACTAGGGAAACAGGGGCGAGGGGAACTAACCCCTATCGAGCAGGCACTTTAGCGTAATTAAACCTGTGGACTTCAGAGCCAGGAAGGCCTGGGTTTGAACCCCAGCTTTGAATGTTATGGTCTAGCTGTGTGACCTCAGGTAATCCACTCAGCTTCTCTGTGCCTCAGTTTCCTTGTCTGTAAAATGGAGGTGATAATGATGGGACCTACGGACATCAGAGAATTCTTGCGAGGATTAGACAAGTTTGTACACAGCCCCTAAGAAGTGGCTGCCTGGTGGCGGTGACCGGGGTTACGTGCCCCTCTGTAACCGTCCTCTGCTTTGCTGTGCTGTGCTTAGTCGCTCAGTCCTGCCCGACTCTGCGACCCCACGGACTGCGGCCCGCCAGGGTCCCCTGTCCATGGGATTCTCCAGGCAAGAATACTGGAGTGGGTAGCCATTCCCTTCTCCAGGGGATCTTCCCAACCCAGGGATCAAACCCAGGTCTCCTGCATTGCAGGCGGATTCTTTACCAGCTGAGCCACCAGGGAAGCCCCGTCTCTACAGGTGAGAAAACTGAGGTCTAGAGAAGGCAGGCGGGAGATGCACAGGTGGGACTCACGCCCAGGCCTGGCTGGCTCCATGCCCTCCGTGGTCCCTGGGCAGAAGGATGTGCAGGCCTGGGTCTGGAGAGCCGGTGGCGAGTGGGGGGTCTGGAGAGGGCAGCGGGAAGTGGTGAGCCTGACATAAGGCCCTCAGGAATGTGATCTGCTTCCTCCGGGGCCCCTGGGAGCCTGGTAATCCCGGGCGGTGGGGTTGGGCAGACAGCTGTGCTGGGTAGGGTGGGGGCAGGGCGGAGGAGGCTCCAGGACCCCGGGCCCCCTTCTCTGCTTTTCCCGAAGGGGTAGGAGCTGGGGGCTGGGAGAGGGGAGAGGAAGCCGGGTTGGGGTCAGGGTGGAGGTGGTGGGAGAGCTGGCCAGGTCCGAGTGGGGCTGTGGCGGGCCCACGCCAGCAGCCCGGCCTCAGGTGTGGCCAGCTGGCCCTTCTGGGGAGGCTGGGAGACCCAGCTTCTGAGCGGGACGGAGGAGCAGGGGAACAGGCTTCTAGCAGGGTCACAGCTGAAGGGGCCGTTGGGTGTCCTCTAGCCCAGTCCCTTCACTTTACGGAAGGAGAAACCCAGGCCTAGGAAGGGGCAGCGACCGGCTCAAGGTCACACAGGAGGCGGTGAACCCGAGCCGTAGCAGGCGCGAGGCGTCCCGGCTGCAAAGCTGAGGCCTTCTCTGCTGCCCCAGTGACGCCCCCCACCTCTTCCGTCCTGCCTCCGGGCAGGAGTTGACCTGGACGGTGGGTGCGGGGTCCTTGGATTCATCTTAGCTACACCGAGGGTGCCTCCTGCAGGGTCACGTGTCCACCGCAATTGACCTGCGTCTGGAAGGCGGGCGCGTGTGGGCCAGGGGTCTCGGGGTGGGGGTTTTCAGCGGGAGGTGCAGCGAGCTGGGGCCGGGGGCAGGGAAGCGCGGTCATGGCGGCACCGAGAATACTTCGCTGCTTTTTGGTCTTATGCAGTTTCTCATTCTTCTAGTTTCTATTTTATGGTATTTTATCCTTGACCAGATCTCGCATGACCCTCACCACCCTCCCTGAGCGTAGCTGTTCTCACTCCCATTTTACAGATGTGGACACTGAGCCTCAGGGCGGAAGTGCTGGACTTAGTCACGCCATGACTGGCAACAGCATCAAACCTCTCGAGACACTTGTTGAACCCCGGCTCCAGCCTGTGAACGGGCCCACAGACCCTGGGCTCCGCCCCTGGCTGCGGAGGAAGCCTATTCGTTCCCCCCTCCCCTGCCCCCGACACCCCTTCCCGGGGCCAGACCCCTCTCGTTGACGCCGTGCTGGGGCCGGCCCCCACGTCCTCCCCTCATAACACCTGTGGCCCCCTTGCTGGCCTTTGCCTCTGCTCTCCCTCCGCGGCCAGGGGCAGCTTTCCGGAGCGGGAATCCGATCCATCGCCGGCCCGGCTCCCCGCAGCCTTCATCCTCTCAGAGGAAACTCCGTTCCTGAGCCCCGCCCCCGGGCGGGCCTGCCTCCAGCTGCTCTCGACTCATCCCGAGCTGTCCCCTCACTCTCGACCTCCTCTCTTGCTTCAGACACAGGGTCCTTTTTCCTCTGTGTTGAACCCGCGAGGTTATTCCCGCCGCAGGGCCTTTGCACGGAGATGCTTAGCCTACACCCACGCCTGGCTGTCTCCTGGTCAGTTCAGCCAGGCGTGGCTCCCCACCCTGGCTAAGGCTGCTCTCCGACCGCCTCATTGGGCTCATCTTTCTACACAGCACTTTCTAGCATCTGAAGCCACCTGGCTTATTTCTCCGAGTTTATGGTCTGTCTCCTTGATGTAAAATGTAAATATTCTGAGGGCAGGGACTTCGTGTTGTCTGCGTACTGTAACCCTAACTCCTAGAACAAAGCCAGCGTGCAGCAGGTGCTCGACAAGTTACTGGCAAGGTGGTGAAGATCCTGCCTGCCACTGCCGGAGGCAGAAGAGACGTGGGTTCGATCCCTGGGTCGGGAAGATCCCCCGGAGGAGGGTGTGGCAGCCCACTCCAGTGTTCTCGCCTGGAGAATCCCATGGACGGAGGAGCCTGGCGGGCTGCAGCCTACGGGGTCGCAAAGAGTCGGACACAACTGAAACGACTTAGCACGCGCATGTGAGCAAGTTGTTGGGAGCCAGAGTGTAGAGTATTTCCTCTCTGTCAGCCTACCTGACTCTCTGACACTGACTCCCAGACTAGGGCGCCTTGCCCACATTCCCTGGTGCTGTCAGACAGCAAAGGATACTTCCGGCCCAAACCCTGGGGCCGTGGGAGTCATGCTTCTTTATGAATATTCAAATTATGGACTCCTTGCTCTGCATCAGGTGGCCTGCTAGGCCCAGAAGCAAAAAAGGCAACAAAAATAAGACCCTGCCTTCAGGGTGCTTAAAACAATGGGTAAGGTAAGAGAGGCGGACAGAGGTTAACAAGCTGGGCAGTTTTTAGTGAGCACCTAGTATGTGGTGGATATGTTGCAAATTTTGTTACATTGAATCTTCATGGAATGAGGAACTATTCAAGGGAGGATGGGATGAATCCTCACAAAATCCCAGCACAGTCGGGACTCGCTTTCGGGTGACAGCTGGGGAGGGGTAGGCATGCTGAGGGTGAAGGCACGCAGCAGGTGAGTGGCAGAGCTGGGCTCAAACTGAAGTCTGTCTGCTCCGAAATCTGTGTCTGTGAGAGAGTGGGAGGTCAAGTGTGATCGGAATGGGAAGGATGCCCCTGAGCGGAGTCTAGGAGGGGAAAACTGTGGTTTTTCCGGAAGTCATGTACGGATGTGAGAGTCGGACTGTAAAGAAAGCTGAGTGCCAAAGAACGGATGCTTTCCAACTTTGGTGCTAGGGAAGACTCTTGAGAGTCCCTTGGACTGCAAGGAGATCCAACCAGTCAATCCTAAAGAAATCGGTCCTGAATATTCATTGCAAGACTGATGCTGAAGCTCCAAAGCCTTGGCAACCTGATGCAAAGAGCTGACTCATTTGAAAAGACCCTAATGCTGGGAAAGATTGAAGGCAGGAGGAGAAGGGGGCGACAGAGGATGAGACGGTTGATGGCATCACCAACTCAACGGACATGAGTCTGAGCGAGCTCCAGGAGACGGTGATGACAGGGAAGCCTGGCGTGCTGCAGCTCATGGAGTACCAAAGAGTCAGACTCGACCTGGCTACTGAACAGCAACAGCAACTGGGAGGGAAGGTGCAGGCCTGGGGAGGCGGGCAGGGAGGGGTTTCCGGGCAGGGGCCCAGCGAGCGGGGGCGGGAGGCAGGGAAGAGTGGGAGAGTCAGGGCACAGGGAGCGGCTTTCCTGTGGGCCCTAGGGGAGGAAGGAAGGCGATGAGGGGAGAAGGTGGCCTGGCCAGACCCTTGTCTCTTGTCTCAGCGTCACGGGGATGCAGTGGGGTGACAAAGGACACGTGGGGTGGAAGTCGAACCCCAGACATTCCCTAGCAGATCGGTTCAGGATCAGGTGCCGGCAGTGGGGCGAGGCAGTCTTCCCTAAGCTCAGCGGCCCTCCAGGGCTTCGGGGGAATGGACAGGACAGGAGAGGCCGATGAGCAATGGTGTGAGGGGGAGAGCGTGCCGGGAAGCGGCGGCCTCAGCGCCGTGAACAAGAGCTGGTAGGAGCTGCTGGACACGAGTTCCGATTCTGCCATTCCTGCACTGCGGTCTCTGTGCCAGATGGCTCTGAGTCTGGAACCTTCATCAAGAGAATGACAGGCGCTCCCATTACTCTGAGGACTAAAGATCTTAATGAACATGATAAGCCCAGAACAAAGGCTGGTGCAGCCTTTAAACACTCAGTAAAGATTAGTTTATCAAGATCAGCTTTCAGTGCAAAGAAATGGAGGAAAGCAGTAGAACGGGAAAGACTAGAGATCTCTTCAAGAAAATTAGAGATACCAAGGGAACGTTTCATGCAAAGATGGGCACAGTAAAGGACAGAAATGGTATGGACCTAACAGAGGCAGAAGATATTATATTAAGAAGAGGTGGCAAGAATACACAGAAGAACTATACAAAAAAGATCTTCATGACCCAGATAAACATGATGGTGTGATCACTCACCTAGAGCCAGACCTCCTGGAATGCGAAGTCAAGGGGACCTTAGGAAGCATCACTATGAATAAAGCTAGTAGAGGTGATGGAATTCCAGTTGAGTTATTTCAAATCTTAAAAGATGATGCTGTGAAAGTGTTGCACTCAATATGCCAGCAAATTTGGAAAACTCAGCAGTGGCCACAGGACTGGAAAAGTTTTCATTCCAATCCCAAGGAAGGGCAATGCCAAAGAATGTTCAAACTACCGTGCAATTGCACTCATCTCCACCCTAGTAAAGTAATGCTCAAAATCCTCCAAGCCAGGCTTCAACAGTATGTGAACCATGAAGTTCCAGATGTTCAAGCTGGGTTTAGAAATGGCAGAGGAACCAGAGATCAAATTGCCAACATCTGCTGGATCATGAAAAAGCAAGAGAGTTCCAGAAAAAATCTACTTCTGCTTTATAGACTACTCCAAAGCCTTTGACTGTGTGGGTCACAATAAACTGTGGAAAATTCTGAAAGAGATGGGAATACCAGACCAACGGACCTGTCTCCTGAGAAACCTGTATCCAGGTCAGGAAGCAACAGTTAGAACTGGACATGGAACAACAGACTGGTTCCAAATCATGGAAAGAGTACATCAAGGCTGTATATTGTCACCCTGTTTATTTAACTTCTATGCAGAGTACATCATGTGAAATGCTGGGCTGGAGGAAGCACAAGCTGGAATCAAGATTGCTGGGAGAAATATCAATAACCTCACATATGCAGATGACACCACCCTTATGGCAGAAAATGAAGAGGAACTAAAGAGCCTCTTGATGAAAGTGAAAGAGGAGAGCGAAAAAGTTGGCTTAAAGCTCAACATTCAGAAAACTAAGATCATGGCATCTGGTTCCATCACTTCATGGCAAATAGATAGGGAAACAGTGGAAACAGTGACAGACTTAATTTTTTGGGGGCTCCAGAATCACTGCAGATGGTGACTGCAGCCATGAAATTAAAAGAAGTTTGCCCCTTGGATGAAAAGTTATGACCAACCTAGACAGCATATTCAAAAGCAGAGACATTACTTTGCCAACAAAGGTCTGCCTAGTCAAAGCTATGGTTTTTCCAGTGGTCATGTGTGGATGTGAGAGTTGGACTATAAAGGAAGCTGAGCACCAGAGGATTGATGCTTTTGAACTGTGGTGTTGGAGAAGACTCCTGAGAGTCCCTTGGACTGCAAGGAGATCCAACCAGTCTGTCCTAAAGGAAATCAGTGCTGAAAATTCACTGGAAGCACTGATGCTGAAGCTGAAGCCACCTGATGTTAAGAGCTGACTCATTTGAAAAGACCCTGATGCTGGGAAAGATTGAAGGTGGGAAGAGAAGGGGACGACAGAGGATGAGATTATTGGATGGCATCACCGACTCAATGGACACGGGTTTGGGTGGACTCTGAGAGTTGGTGATGGACAGGGAGGCCTGGCGTGCTGTGGTCCATGGGGTCGCAAAGAGTCGGAAATGACTGAGCGACTGGACTGAACTGAAAGTTTCGTTTGTTAGTCCAGCCCTTCCCTGCCCCCCAGGAAGCCCTGACCTTAAGAGGCTGCCAGCAGACTGACTTGCCTGAGGAGACTGCAATGCTCCCATAAATAGGCAAAGTGGTTGGGTAGGGTCCTGGGGAACTATGCACTCTGAGCACTTTTAAAAGAGAGGCTAGAAATACAGGTTTTAATAGGAACCCCCCCACAGCTAAGGGACAAGAACCCCTTCACCTGCCCAAAGGAAGCGCCCAGGGTCCCCGAGGCTGCCGGTCTTCAGACCCTCCCTGAGCACCTGTCTAAAGAGGCCTGGGGGACCCTCTGAGATTGGGGTGGGGAGTGCAGGGCTGGGGGCGTATAAGTCTAGGGTATCTGAGGCACAGAGGGTGCTAACTGATGGGTTAAGGAGGGCGAAAAGCTTCACTGACCTGCTGAAAGTCACGGTCAGAGCACGTCATGGAGTGAGGTTGTGACTGAAAGATGATGAGCCCTGGGAGCAGAAAGCTGAGATCTGGCCTTGGGTCTGAGCGAGACCGCTGTGTGCCCTTGGGCAAGCCCCTTGCCCTCTCTGAGTGTCTGTGACATGAGTGAAGAGGCTCTATCAACCCTTCTGGCTTTCTAGGCTTTGGTGGGGTGGACACCTGTCCCTCCTCTGAGCAATCGGTCAGGGGGAACACTCGGGGGAGAGCCCCGCCTCCTTTCCTGGATCCTGGGAACAGCAGGAGGGCTAATCTGCTGTTGACATTCCGCTGGGTCTAGGGGCTTGGGTTTCTCCCGGCCTGTGTGATCCTCCGGCCCCCTGCAGCAGGCAGACGCTGGGGTGGAGCACTTGCTCCGTGTCACTCCAGGATGGATTAGGGACCCGGGGGCCGGGGAACTGGGGAGTGCTCAGAAGAGAGGAACTGGGGGTGGGCTGAGGGGCAGCTGCTGGATGGGGGCTCGTCTGCCTTCCTGGTGTGTTTGTGGGGGATGTGCTCAGATATGGACGTGAAATCACTCGTACAGCCAGCAGATGCTAATCGAGCACCTCCCGTGTGCCAGGGCAAATACGGGACCAGCAGTTTGCACTGTTTCACCTGTTATTATCCTCGTTTATCAGAGCGGGGACGTGAGGCTCAGAGAGGGGGTGACTCACCAAGGTTGTTAGGTGAGATGGTGGGGTCTGAATCCGGGCAGCCAGACTCTCAAACCTGCACGTTCAAATCACTGCAGACAGTGACTGCAGCCATGGAATTAAAAGCTGCTTGCTCCTTGAAAGAAAAGCTATGACAAACCTAAGGCAACGGATTAAAAAGCAGAGACGTCACTTTACTGACAAAGGTCCGTCTAGTCAGAGCTATGGTTTTTCCAGTGGTCATGCATGGATGTGAGAGTTGGACTATAAAGGAAGCTGAGTGCAGAAGAATTGATGCTTTTGAACTGTGGTGTTGGAGAAGAGTCTTGAGAGTCCCTTGGACTGCAAGGAGATCCAACCAGTCCACCCTAAAGGAAATCAACCCTATTTGAATATTCGCTAGAAGGACTGATGTTGAAGTTCTAATACTTTGGGCACCTGATGTGAAGAGCTGACTGATTGGAAAAGACCCTGATGCTGGGAAAGACTGAAGGCAGGAGGAGAAAGGGATGACAGAGGATGAGACGGTTGGATGGCATCACTGACTCAATGGACATGAGCGTGAGCAAACTCCGTGAGACAGTGGAAGACAGGGAAGCCTGGTGTGCTGCAGCTCGTGGGGCTGCAGAGAGTCAGACATGACTGAGCAGCTGAACCACAACAGTGGAGCGACGTGGCGGGCGGAACATGAGCGCGATTGGTGTCACCGGGGGGCGTGGCCGGGGCTCCGGGGAAAGCGCGTGAGGGGGTGGTCAGTGCAGCCTGAGGGGCTCCCCAGGGAAGCTGGCACTGGTGTCCTGGCGAGCTTCAGTGAGGACTGGGGGGTCCTGGGGAGTCTTCAGTGGGGTCTGCCTTGTGCTTTGGACAGCTCTTTCCCAGCGTGGTTCCTTGGAGGCAGACCTGAGCAGGGCTGTTCTGAAGACCAAGCCTTGTGTTTCAGGCGCTGACCTAGGCGTCTCCACGCTGGGCTCTAGGCACCCGTGGCTGCTGACATCACAGCCTGAAGAGAGGACTCACAATGGTCTATGAAGGCTGTTTCTCTCTGAGCTGTGGCTGGAGTGCCGCTTGGGCTGCAGAGCTCACCTTTTCTCTCCCTTCTTCTCTCTTTCTTCCCCTTCTTCAGCACGCTGCTGTCCGAGACTCCGTTTCTCTGCATCACGTCTTCGTGGTGGGGGTGAAATGAGACACCATGTAGAACGCACCCTGTGCAGCCTGGCACGTCAGCCTCATGCACGCATGCTTTCACTCACCCGGAGGACCGAGGACTCCTCCAGGATCCGAGAGCATCGCGGGCAGCACTGCTCCCTCAGTGGTGCCGGGCCTGACAGGCCTCTTCTGTGTGTGCGTGTCCTCTTTTTATTTCTGGCTGCGCCGGGTCCTTGCTGTGGCTCATGGGCTTCTTGGGCTGTGGCCTGCGGGCTCCAGCGAGCTCAGGCTCAGTAGCTGCGGCACGCGGGCTTAGTTGCCCTGCGGCATGTGGGGTCTTGGTTCCCCAACCAGGGATGGAACTGGCATCACCTGCATCAGAATGTGGATTCTCAGCCACTGGACCACCAGGCACGCGCCCAGGCCTGATGCTAAGCGCTGTATTCACTACCAGGGCTTCCCAGGTGGTGTGGTGGTCAAGAACCCGCCCGCTGAGGCGGGAAATGTAAGACTCAGGTTCAATCCCTGGGTCTGGAAGATCCCCTGGAGGAAGGTATGGCATCTCACTCCAGTATTCTTGCCTGGAGAATCCCATGGACAGAGGAGCCTGGCAGGCTACAGTCCATAGGGTCACAAAGAGTCAGACAGGATGGAAGCGACTTAGCATCCATGTTCATTGCCTCATTTGCTTCCCACCGTAAGTCCAGTATACTGTTAACATGCCCATTTTACAGACGGGGCATGGAAAGGCTAATTCCTGAGTGGCAGAGCTGGGGTTTGAGCCTATGCCAGCCTGGAGGCAGAGCCCAAGCCCTAGTCCATACTCCGCCCTTGAACTGCTCCTCAATCCTGCACGCGTGCCTAGGAATGGAATCCCAGAGCTGCTCTTTCAGGGCCTTGAGAGGGAACGCTTCATGAGGCAGGGACTCTGGTTCTGCTCACCTCTCGGGCCTCTGCACCAGGCGCAGTAGGCATTTGAGAAACGGGTTGAATGAACAGAGGGATGAAAGGCTGCCTGGGCCAGGCCTCCTAGGAGCTCTGGAGGGGACCCTGTGGGCCGTCCTTGGGCCGGCGCTGGGCCCAGGGACCCTCTGCCTTGTGGCTTGGCCATGGAGGGTGCTCTGTTTGGCCTCTCCACTCCCCTGCCTCCTCCGGGACTCACAGGGCATGGATATGGGCCCACAGCAGGTTCCAGAAGTCCTTGGATAGAATATCAGTGGCTGAGTCCTTGAAAATCTGATCTCACCCCAGCCCACCTCCCCAAGATTCCCCCCAGACCATCAATCAGCAGCAAGACACGATCATATTTTATAGCCAGGCCAGGGAGGGGGGTGGGATGAAACCCAAGCCCCCGCTCTGCCTGGGGTCCTGCCTGCTTAGGAGGATCAAGGCAGACCCAGGCCGAGCCTTAACCCTTTGTGATCCTGTTCCTGCCAGTGGTGGGCACAGCTCTCCTGCAAACCCTGCCAGACTAGATCCCTTGAGGGGTAATGGAGGGACTTGATGGAAGGGTGGGTGGGTGTACTGGGGTCTTGACTGCCCCCAGGAACTTGCAGGAATGCCTGTGGATTAGAAGATGGTTGCGGCTCAAGGTCTGTGCACTCGTGGCTGGGTGACCTCAGGCAGGGTGCCTCCCCTCTCTGGGTTTACTCGTAAGCTAGAATCTGGGAATCCCAACAGCTTCCTGCTTCCCTTGTTAGGGGTTACCCTAGTGTCTTTAACAGGAGTGAAATTCGATTCTTGGCCCTGGGCCCCACCATCTTTATAGCAAGGTCCTTCTTAGACCCATGGAATAGTTTATCCATAATAAGAGACTCTTAGCAAAGACTCAGACTCTTTCAAAGACTGAGCTCTTTCAACTTCCTTTATACAGACAGGGAAGCTAAGGCCCTGATAGGAGCTTCCATCATCCCAGATCACAGACGGTGCAGAGCTGGCGGACGCGGGTGGAGGTGGCCTGAAGGCACTGCTCCGACCTGGAGCCCTTGAGAATGACCTGGGAAGGAGACCACGTGGGCTCCCGGAGAACCGAGGCTGGTGGGAGAAACCCAGGGTGAAGAGTCTTGTTAGCATTACGGAAGAGGCTTGGTGACACCGCCCCAGTGAGCCGGTCGTCGGGTTGAGTCTTGCTTGGGTGACCTTGGAGCCCGCTTTATCGTCCCTTGAAAGAGAGGAATGATGTCACCTTGCCTAGTTATCTTGAAGCTTAAAACGGCGGCCACTCCCAGCTGCCTCCCATTTGTGATCACCGTGGCTGCACCGAGGGCGAGCGCCTCGTCACTGAGGGGCATTCAAGCAGACTATGGCCATGAGGTGGGAGGGGAGGACTCGGTGACCTCGAAAGCCCTTTTCAGTGCTGATGGAGGGTGGGGTGGGGGCGGAGTGGCGGGGGAGGTGCCTTGTCTGGTGTGCAGTTACCAGCTCCTGGGATCGCAGAGGTCATTCCAGGGGGCCATGTGGGGTTGGGGGGTGGGGGGCTCTGGAGCACTTTCCTCAGGAGGACGAGGCTCTGGGGACACGGGTGTCACACCAGCAGCTGGACGTGCTGGGTTGATGGATGGCTGTTAGAAAATCGATTTTCTGAAGCCCAGTCAGTGGGGTGGGCAGGCAGGCCTCAGGGAGCCTCGGCCGGCACAGGGAGGGGCTCTGTGCCCAGCAGGTGGGGGGCAGCACCCCTCCCCGAGTTGCAGAGGTCCTCCCAGGGGTCACCTGCCCTGCCTCTCCCCTGGGCTGGGCCTCAGGCCACGAGACCCTCCCCTGGACCCTTCCTGGGCTCCTGGGGAGGAGAAGAAACCAAGCCCTGGTGGGAGGGTCGAGCCACCTGGACCTGGAGTCGGCTTCGCTTTTCGTGGGCCCTGCGTCCCGGGGACTGATGAGCCAGCTTGTCTTCCTACCTTTGGCCTCAGCCTGAACGTCATCTCTTCAGTTTCAGTTTCAGCCACACGGCATGGTGTGCAGGGATCCCCCCGACCAGGGATTGCGCTCGTGGCCCCCGCAGTGGAAGCGCAGCGTCTTAGCCACTGGACTGCCAGGAAGTTCCGTAGACATCGTCTCTTTACAGAGACGGCCCCTCCCCTCCAAACACCCTGAGGCAACCATACTTAGCGTCCTGGTCAGTTTCCCCTGGCTTTTGGCACAGTCCCAGGGGCTTTATCCATGCCCATCCCTCCCAATAGGATGTGAGCTCCATAAGGGAAGGAGCTGGGCTGAAGGAGACACGTTGTGTCTCCAGGGCCTGGCACATAGTAGGTACTCAGTTAACGATGGTTGAAGGCAGGTGCTCTGGAGGCCCGAGAAAGCAATGGCAGGTCTTTATCTTCGAGGAGCTAAGAGGGTGGTGTGTGTGTTCCCAAAGTACTTTGATTCTGAAGCAGTGAAGAGGCCACAGAAAGGAGGGCAGGAGGGAGGCAGCCCGGGGCGAGGGGTGAGAGGCAAGAGCTGACGGGGGCAGCCCGGGGTGGGCCTCTGCCTCTCGGCCCCCAGGGCTTCAAAGGAGTGTGGGCATTGCGATGGCCAAGTGGAAGTTCAGCCCTGGTTGCAGGGCTAGGGGTCACCGCTCCCTCCTGCTGGACCCAAGTCCCCGCCACCCCCTTTGGTTTTGCTCAGAGCCTTTGGCATTGCTTGAGTTCCTTCTTTTGGGAGGCCACAGGATGGGCCATAGCGTCTGGCCTGAGAGTGTCGACCCCTTTCCCTCTGGGTGACACTGAGGCAAGCCCTGCAGGGGGTTGTGAACAGAGATGCAGAGATCCAGGCATCGCGTCTAGCACTCAGCACTCAGGGACCCAGCTCTCAAGGATCAAAGGCACATTCATACCCATATCTCAGCTGGGAAAAGTGAGTCCCAGGAAGAGGTCCCACATTTACCCCGTGTTTAATTGAGTGCCCAACTGCATGGCACCTGGGTGGGGGAGAAACCCACTTCTCTTCTCTGGTTTTGACTCAGCTTTTTAGCAACTCCACTGGAACCCTGCCCCTGCCCTTGATAAGTCCAGGCTTGTAGAAAAACAGAGCTGGAAGGGGCCTCTCTTAGAGGTCTTGGGGCCCTTGGATCCATTTGGCAGATAAGCAGGTAAAGGCCCGGAGAGCTCTGCCTGGCCAAGGGCGGACAGAGCCTGGGAGAGACAGAGCAAGCCACGATGAACGCTGGGCAGGACGTCACCTCGGGCAGCCCTGGGTGTCTCCAGGCCGTGCCCGGGGACCAGAAAGTGGAAGGGAGAGGAGGCAGCACCGTGGAAGGTCTTTTCTCTTTTTTTCTCTTTTTTCTTCCCTCCCACCCCACCCCCCAAGAAAAAATCCTGGATCTCCCACGACTTGGAAAAATGGCCCGGATCCCGTGTCTGGCTCCAGAGCATTTTATGGCCCTTTCCAGCCCGGGATGTGAAGCTCCCGGTGCCATGAGCCCCCTTGCTCTGCGGCCCTGGCTGGGGAGGGCCCATCAGTCTTCCCCAGCTGGCGGCTGCGTGTGGGAACGGCCCTGCTGGCGGGGCTGCCACCTGTTGCCTTCACTCTCCCTAAGCGTCTGTTCCCGTCCTCCACGGAGGCCGCGCTGGGGGAGGGCCCGGGGTGGACCGCTGTCTCCAAGCAGACTCTGAGCATCACCGACTTTGCCTGGGTGACGAGGCTGCCCTGAGAGTCGGGCTCTGTCCGAGGCCTGGGCTCTTCGGGGGCTGTGTTCCACGTGTTCCTCCTGGGAAAGGTGGTGGGTGGGTTCTGGAGCATCTGCAGAGGGGAAGGGAGCCGCCCCGGCTCGGGAGGGGACCGGGACAATCAGTGGCAGCGAAATGTGGGCAGCAGACAGCGGGACAAAGGCAAGCCAGGCTGCAGGCCCGCAGCCCCGGCGGGCGGGGTGCGTTTGGGGAGCTTTGTACAGGGGAAGGGGCTGGCAGGGATGAGGTTTCTGCTGGGCGTGGAAGGTGACCTCGACCACTGAGGACCACGCACCTGGACTCGTCCTGAGAATGACGGGAGTTACTGAAGGTTGCTGGAGCAGGAGGGAGACCAACTCCGACCTGCATTCCACCAAGAACCTCTCTGCTTCCAAGGTGGAGGCGGGCCTGGAGGTGGACAACGAGACAGAGATGGAATGGAGGGCAGGGCAAGGGGCATGAGGCCAGAGATGCGTTTTTGACTTGCTGGCGGGAAGGTAGACAGAGCTGAGAACTGAAACGGAACTGAGAGGCCTACGTCAGTTGTCTCTGGGTTCACGCCCAGCCTGGACACCCCTGACTGTTGTCCCCTTGGCAAGCCACCTCTCCTGTTTCCCAAACTGTGTGGTGAGGGGCTTGGACAGGGAAGGGGTGGAGGACCTTGGACCAAGCCAAGCTCTTCCCCAGATGTGCTGATGGTCGGCGCTGGGAGCGAGCCTCTCACCTCCCCGAGCCTCACTTCCCCTGTTGGTAAAGCCTCAAACTCACATGTGAGTTGGAAGCACCAGCTCACAGTTTGTAAGGTGCCCAGCACCGGGCCTGGCAACACACTTGGTGAAGCAGGATGGAGAATTCCATCTGCTGTGAGCCCCTCCCAGGGTGAACTTGCTCTGTCCCTGGGACAGCTCTCATCGGGGGTTTGCTGGGGGAACAAGGCAGGAGCGTTGAAGGAAAATGGTGCCCGAGGGAGCCCTGGCTGGGGCGGGGCGAGAAGGCTGGGCTCCGGAGGGGCCACTCAGGTTTCAGAGATCCCGGGACCTGCAGAGCTCCAAGGAATTTTCCCAGGCCAGGCTGCAGGCAGCTGGAAGCCATCCGTCCCAGGGAAGGAGAAGGATCAGGGGTCCTGCCAAGGTCTTTCGCTGGGAACAAAAACACAGGGGTGGGGGCAGGATTCTCCCATCCAGCCTGGAAAGATGAAACCCTTCTGCCTGGGCAGCTGCTGGTGGGGATGCCAAAAGCCCAACGGCCGGCTTCTGGGCTCCCCTGGGGCTGTGACCGGGTTAAGGGGGCCGTGTGGACCCCTGGCGGCCCGGAAGGCAGAAGAGCAGACCTAGAATCCGCGTCTGGGATAGATGTGCGCGGGGTAGGGGCCCACGCGCATTGCCCCTGGGGTGCTGAGGTTACTCCTGGGTAGCCAGGGTGCCTCAGGCATGGAGATGGGGAGGTGGGAGACAGTGGGGGTGAGAGCCCTTCTTTGGAACTGGCCAAGGTGGGGAGCCCAAGTTCAAGGTCATCTCAGGGTCAGTGTTTACTCTGCAGGCTATTGTGAAGATTAGAGATAAAACACGGGGAAACACCAGCACACAGTATATGCTCAGTAGGTGCTAATTACGTTACCGAAGGGGATAAAGACTAGTGATTAAGAGCACAGGCTGAGGCTGACTTCCTGGGTTCAGCTCTCATCCCTGCCGCTTCCCAGGCCTGCTCATCTGCTCATTCCTGAACCTCCGAGTCCTCGAGGGCGGCACTGCAGATACTGCCGGGGCAGGGAGCCCCCCACAAGCATTAGCTCTTTTTATTCTGATTGTTGCTCCCAATGCCCCGTGAATGCTTTGGGCCCAGATCTACAGAATGAGAACATTTTTCTTTCTCTTGCCAACCCCAGTAAGAATAACAGCTGCTACTCACGGCTTCCCGTCTGGGTGTCAGGGGCCTGGCCTGACGGCTTACGTACGTTATCTTGGGAGTCTGCCCATCACACGCAGATATGCTGGTTTACTGTTGCATTTGGACAGGTGAGAACAGAAAGATCTTGGGTCTGTAGAGACTCACCTAGGTCTCAAGGCGGGGAAGTGCCAGGGAGAAGAGATTTCAGGCCAACCTCATGGAGCGGGTTCAGGGAGGATTTCCAGGCAGAGGAAACAGGCGTGAAGACAGTGGGAAGACCATGAGGCTGGGAGTCAGGAACCAACATTCTTTCTTTGTTCTTTTTGTGCTAAGTTATGTTTTATTATTTAAGTCATCCCTGTTACTTAAAACACACACACACACACACAAACCTTTGATGCTCAAATAACCCACGAATTCACAATGCCATAAACTACATGGGAATTTAGAGAAATTTCACAGTCACCTATGTTGTCAGCCCTCCATATGGAAGATCCACCTGAACCTTGGTGTTTTCTATAGAACAGAGATTATTTTACTTGATAATTTACATAAAATAGACAATAACCTTAATTGCAAGATTAGAGTGTTGAAAAACTGTTTTGTGACCATTTTAAAAAAGGTAGAAGAGTGAGCATCCCAGGAAGTGAGCCAAAATGGCGACTGACAAAGAAAGCAGCAGAGTTAGAGCAGGGCTCCCGAAGCCGCTGCTCTGGGGCCACCGAGAGGGGCAGGATGGAGAGGGAGGCGGGGTTCTGGGTGGGGGACACATGCTCGCCTATGGCTGACCCACGTGGGTGCACAGCAAAAGCCATCACGCTGTCGTAAAGCAATCACCCTCCAACTAAGATAAATTAATATAGAAAACATAGTGTTCAAGAGGACAGACTCTGGAGCCAGACAGCTGGGGTTGAAGTCTCAGCTCCAACACTTGCTCGTTGTTCTTCACCTTGGGTAAATGACTTCACCTCTCTAACCTTCAATTTCCTTCCAGCACTCTTTTCTGAACACACTTAACTTTCTCAGTCTCGTCATTAAGAACAGGTGGAGATAGCAGGCACCGGTGGCGTTGGGATGAGCGTTGGTTGGAATCGTGTGTGTGAGGACCGGCCACGGGGCATGGCACAGGGTGAGAGCTGGTGGCGGCGGCCTGTTGGTAGGGAGTTGGTATTGCTGGTATTAGTGGCGTTGTTGGTTTTTCTATTAGTATTGACGTTGTCAGTGTGCTGATGACAGTGTGGCTGCTGTTGAGATCATTGTTGCTGCTGGCGGCGGTGGGGATGTGGTGTCGGAGATGCTGTTGGTGGTGTGATTGGTGGTACTGTGGGTAATGCTGACGCCCCTGTTGTCGATGCTGTTGGCAGGGATGGTTAACACCGATGGTGTCGGTGTTCGTGTTGATATTGGTGGCTGTTAGAGAGGAAGAGCTCTGTTGGTGTCTGCAATGTGGAACTGGAGTTGGTGTTGAGCTTGTCATTCGTGGTGGTGTTAATGGTCTGACTGGTGGCACTGGGGCTGGGTAGGGGCTCTTATCGCATTTATAAACGGCATTGCTGTTATCGGTGTTATTGAAGTTGCTGGTGTTGAGGTTGTTCTTTTCATCATTACTGAGTGGTCACGTTCATGTTGGTGATATTGGTGCCTGCAGTATTTCTGGCAGTGTCGCTGTTGACAGTGGTGATGCTCACGTGATCGCTGGTGGTGCTAATGGTGTTGGTGCTAATGATATCATTAGTGATATTGGTGTTAAGGGTGGGAGGTGAGAGCTTACAGTGACGGGTGTGATCTCCTAGGAAGAAGAGTAACTTTGGGGCCAAGGACCAGGCTTGATCACCCAAGAGCTTTCATGTAGCAGAGTTTTTTAAAGTACAAAAAGGGAGAGAGAAAGCCTTTGCCACAGACATCAGAAGGGGGTTGGAGAGTGCCCCTTACTACTCTTATCAAGGCCCTACATACTTTTATCAGACCCACTCCAACAACATGCATCTTTAATTAACAAGATTCAGTTCACTTCAGTAGCTCAGTCGTGTCCGACTCTTCGTGACCCCATGAATCGCAGCACGCCAGGCCTCCCTGTCCATCACTAACTCCTGGAGTTCACTCAAATTCATGTCCATCGAGTCGGCGATATCATCCAGCCGTCTCATCCTCTGCTGTCCCCTTCTCTTCCTGCCCCTAATCCCTCCCAGCATCAGAGTCTTTTCCAATGAGTCAACTCTTCACGTGAGGTGGCCAAAATACTGGAGCTTCAGCTTTAGCATCATTCCTTCCAAAGAAATCCCAGGGCTGATCTCCTTTAGAATGGACTGGTTGGATCTTGCAGTCCAAGGGACTCTCAAGAGTCTTCTCCAACACCACAGTTCACAAGCATCAATTCTTCAGTGCTCAGCCTTTACAGTCCAACTCTTACATCCATACATGACCACTGGAAAAACCATAGCCTTGACTAGATGGACCTTTGTTGGTAAAGTAATGTCTCTGCTTTTGAATATGCTATCTAGGTTGGTCATAACTTTTCTTCCAAGGAGTAAGCCTCTTTTAATTTCATGGCTGCAATCACCATCTGCAGTGATTTTGGAGCCCCCCAAAATTAAGTCTGACACTGTTTCCACTGTTTCCCCATCTATTTCCCATGAAGTGATGGGACCAGAGGCCATGATCTTTGTTTTCTGAATGTTGAGCTTTAAGCCAACTTTTCACTCTCCTCTTTCACTTTCATCAAGAGGCTTTTTAGTTCCTCTTCACTTTCTGCCATAAGTGTGGTGTCATCTGCATATCTGAGGTTATTGATATTTCTCCTGGCAATCTTGATTCCAGCTTGTGCTTCCTCCAGCCCAGCGTTTCTCATGATGTACTCTGCATAGAAGTTAAATAAACAGGGTGACAATATACAGCCTTGACGTACTCCTTTTCCTATTTGGAACCAGTCTGTTCCATGTCCAGTTCTAACTGTTGCTTCCTGACCTGCATATAGGTTTCTTAAGAGGCAGGTCAGGTGGTCTGGTATTCCCATCTCTTTCAGAATTTTCCACAGATTATTGTAATCCATACAGTCAAAGGCTTTGGCATAGTCAATAAAGCAGAAGTAGATGTTTTTCTGGAACTCTCTTGCTTTTTCCATGATCCAGCGGATGTTGGCAATTTGATCTCTGGTTCCTCTGCCTTTTCTAAAACCAGCTTGAACATCAGGAAGTTCATGGTTCACGTATTGCTGAAGCCTGGCTTGGAGAATTTTGAGCATTACTTTACTAGCGTGTGAGTAGAGTGCAATTGTGCGGTAGTTTGAACATTCTTTGGCATTGCCTTTCTTTGGGATTGGAACAAAAACTGACATTTTCCAGTCCTGTGGCCACTGCTGAGTTTTCCAAATTTGCTGATATATTGAGTGCAGCACTTTCACAGCATCATCTTTCAGGATTTGAAATAGCTCAACTGGAATTTCATCACCTCCACTAGCTTTGCTCGTAGTGATGCTTTCTAAGGCCCACATGACTTCGCATTCCAGGATGTCTGGCTCTAGGTGAGTGATCACACCATCGTGATTATCTGGGTCATGAAGATCTTTTTTGTACGGTTCTGTGTATTCTTGCCACCTCTTCTTAATATCTTCTGCTTCTGTTAGGTCCATACAATTTCTGTCCTTTATGGAGCCCATCTTTGCATGAAATGTTCCCTTGGTATATCTAATTTTCTTGAAGAGATCTTTAGTCTTTCCCATTCTGTTGTTTTCCTCTATTTCTTTGCATTGATTGCTGAGGAAGGCTTTCTTATCTCTTCGTGCTATTCTTTGGAACTCTGCATTCAGATGTTTATATCTTTCCTTTTCTCCTTTGCTTTTTGCTTCTCTTCTTTTCACAGCTATTTGTAAGGCCTCTCCAGACAGCCATTTTGCTTTTTTGCATTTCTTTTCCATGGGGAATGGTCTTGATCCCTGTCTCCTGTACAATGTCATGAACCTCAGTCCATAGTTCATCAGGCACTCTGTGTATCAGATCTAGGCCCTTAAATCTATTTTTTCTCCCGCTGTGTAATCATAAGGGATTTGATTCAGGTCATACCTGAATGGTCTAGTGGTTTTCCCTACTTTCTTCAATTTAAGTATGAATTTGGCAATAAGGAGTTCATGATCTGAGCTACAGGCAGCTCCCGGTCATGTTTTTGCTGACTGTATAGAGCTTCTCCATCTTTGGCTGCAAAGAATACAATCAATCTGATTTCAGTGTTGCCCATCTGGTAATGTTCATGTGTAGAGTCTTCTCTTGTGTTGTTGGAAGAGGGTGTTTGCTATGACCAGTGCATTTTCTTGGCAAAACTCTATTAGTCTTTCCCCTGCTTTATTCCGCATTCCAAGGCCAAATTTGCCTGTTACTCCAGGTGTTTCTTGACTTCCTACTTTTGCATTCCAGTCCCCTATAATGAAAAGGACATCTTTTTGGGAGGTTAGTTCTAAAAGGTCTTGTAGGTCTTCATAGAACCGTTCAACTTCAGTTTCTTCAGCATTACTGGTTGGGGCACAGACTTGGATTACTGTGATATTGAATGATTTGCCTTGGAAATGAACAGAGATCATTCTGTCATTTTTGGGATTGCATCCAAGTGCTGCATTTCGGACTCTTTTGTTGACCATGATGGCTACTCCATTTCTTCTAAGAGATTCCTGCCCACAGTAGTAGATATAATGGTCATCTGAGTTAAATTCACCCATTTCAGTCCATTTTAGTTTGTTGATTCCTAGAATGTCGATGTTCACTCTTGCCATCTCCTGCTGACCACTTCCAATTTGCCTTGATTCATGGACCTGACATTCCAGGTTCCTATGCAATATTGCTCTTTACAGCATCGGACCTTGCTTTTATCACCAGTCACATCCACAGCTGGGTGTTGTTTTTGCTTTGGCTCCATCCCTTCATTCTTTCTGGAGTTATTTCTCCACTGACCTCCAGTAGCATACTGGGCACCTACTGACCTGGGGAGTTCCTCTTTCAGTGTCCTATCATTTTGCCTTTTCATACTGTTCATGGGGTTCTCAAGGCAAGAATACTGAAGTGGTTTGCCATTCCCTTCTCCAGTGGACCACATTCTGTCAGACCTCTCCACCATGACCCGCCCATCTTGGGGCCCAGAGGAGCAACCGCACGTCCAAGGAGCGGTGGCTGCGTGGGTGCAGGAGGGCTGAGAGGAGCCACTCCACGTTCAAGGTCAGGAGGGGCAGTGGTGAGGAGATACCCCTCGTCCAAGGTAAGGAGCAGTGGCTGCGCTTTGCTGGAGCAGCCGTGAAGAGATACCCCATGCCCAAGGTAAGAGAAACCCAAGTAAGATGGTAGGTGTTGCGAGAGGGCATCAGAGGGCAGACACACTGAAACCATACTCACAGAAAACTAGTCAAGTAACAAGATTAGAAGTAGCAATAGTAAGGTCTTACCAGACCCATCCCCATAACATACCTCTTAAGATAACAAGATTAGTCAGAGGTTCCTGTTGAGAAGGAGAAGCAAGCAATGAGCCTTCAAGCAAGGTTCATTGTTGTTATATAATCATTAGTACAGAGCTTACGGAAGAACATTTCCTTGGGTCACAGACTGAACTGAACTGAGCCATTAGCTCTGGGCTTAAAGAAAGTTAGTCTTAAAGACTGTTGTCATAACAGCTCCGATTTTAAGACGTATGACTTATGTGACTAGGACAAAGCAAGGTAGAGAAAAACGTTTGTCCTTTTCTCCTTCTTGAGAGCTCCAGACCCCTTTCTCTCCTCCTGGGCCCCTTCCTCCTTGAGGGCCCTGGACTCCTTATCTAAGAATTATCTTACCTATCTAAGAACCAGCTGTCTCAGTGGTATTGGTGTAAACACTACTTCGGATGGTATCAGTCTCAGTGATGGTAGTCTCGGTGCTGAAGAGTCACTGGAGTTGGTGGTGTTGATGCTGGTGGTGCAAACATGATGATACCAGAAACATGTTAATACCACTACCTGTTGGTGGTAGTGGTGTTAACACTTGCTGGTGTGGTGTTGGTGATAGTGATGCCTACATTAACACTGGCGCTCTTGGTGTGCGTGTTAGTACTGACATGATTACTGACACTTTCACGATTACTGCTGGTGTCAGTATTGGTGGTGGTCGTGCTAGAAAGATTTCTGGTGCTTTGTTGGCACAAACATTGTTCTTGGTATTGGTGTGGGTGTTTTTTAAAATTACATTTATTTATTTTTAGTTGGAGGATAATTGCTTTATAATACCGTGTTGGTTTCTGCCATACAACAACATGAATCAGCCACAGGTATGAATACAAACCCTCCTGAACCTCCATGCCATCTCCCGCTTCATCCCAGCCTGCTAGCTTTCACAGAGGGCCGGGTCTGAGCTCCTCAGGGCATATGGCGAGTTCCCACCGGCTCTCTGTTTACACGTGGTAAGCATGTAATGTTTACATATGGTGGACATGCTGATGCCTCACCGCGGCGCTCTCGTTCGTCCCACCCGGGCCGTTCCCCGCTGTGCCCACAAGCCCCGGCTCTGCGTCTGCATCCCCACGGGTGCCTGCAGGTCACCACTACCATCTTTCCAGATTCCGTACATGTGTGACAACAGGCACCTCCTGTTTTCCTCTTTCTGGCTTACTGCACACGGTATGATAGACGCTAGATTCATCCACCTCATTAGAGCTGCCTCAAGGGTGTTCCCTTTTATGCCTCCGTAATATTCCATTGCATACATGTACCCCAACCTCGTTACCCATTCATACGTCTATGAACATCTAGATTGCTTCCATGTCCTAGCTATTCTGAAGAGTGCTGTGCTGAACATTGGGGTATATGTGCCTATCTGGTATGGGTGTTGAAGATGGTAGTGCTGACATGCTGACGGGTGGTGTTGGTGGTGATTAGCTGGTGATTAGATGGTGATAATGCTGACATGCTGACTGGAGGTGTTGGCGGTGAGATGGTGGTAGTGCTGACATGCTGACTGGTGGTATTTTTTATGAGATGGTGGTAGTGCTGACATGCTGACAGGTGGTGTTGGCGGTGAGATGGTGGTAGTGCTGACATGCTGGCTGGTGGTGGTGGTGGTGAGATGGTGGTAGAGCTGACATGCTGACTGGAGGTGGTGGTGGTGTGGTGGTGACTGTGCTCCCGTGATGATGAGCAGTGTTGATGTTGTGCTAACATTGTCACTGGTGTTGGCAGCGGTGCCCTTTGGCAGATGACCTTGTCCCCTGGGACCAGCACTCACTGAGCTGGACTGAAATGATGGCACAGCTGATGGTTATTCAGCTCCTCTAGCCAGACTGTCCTTAAGATGTCTGTGCCCTGAAGACACATCTGTGAGTTTTGCCTGTGCCTGTCCTTGTTTCCCTTTTGAAAACTCCAGCCAGACTGGAAGAGCTTGCCCACAGTTGGGTTAGGAAGGGAACTGGGCTGTCTGGCAAGGTTGGAAAGAAAAAGGGGCACAGTGTGGGGCAGGTGATACTGGGGGAGGTGGGGCCCACAAAACCTTCCCTATGAAGGCTTTTCTATTCTGCCCCTTCCCTTTGGCCCCCAGACCCTCTTTTCCATCCACCATCCTTCATTCTTGAACTCAGCTATTCAGCAAAGGCTCACTGGGGACCCTTGGGGCCAGGCCCTGGGTGGGACCCTGTCTTACCCTCATGAGCAGAACACATTGAGAACCGTGAGTCCTCCGAGAGCGCAGAGCCTGTCTAACTTGTTCGTCACAGTGCTTGCAGCTCCTGCTGAACGAGTGCGTGAGTGAGCGCACAGGCGAATGCCCGCTTCTCGGGGGCTCACTGGCGGGCAGATGACCAGCAGGTAGGAATGGCACTCAGGGTTATGGGAGCCTGAGGGAGGAAGAGAGGGATTATTTTGCCTGCAGGGCTGGGGACACTTTACTAAGAGATGACAGTTGGTCTGGGTATTAAAGGACCAACAAGGTCACCAGCAGGAGGGGAGGGAGACATGCCCACAGTTAAAGGAGCAGCCTTTACTGGGGGCCACCCAGCCCCACTTCTCCAGTTCCATCTTCCAAGACTTGAAGGAGCTCTCACACCCACGGGCTGGTGAGTTGCCCCCTGGGATGGGAGGGCAGGGTCTGGTGGGAGCTTAGTCAAAGCTTTCCTTGTGGGTGTTATCATGGTCTAGAGTGCCACTTGGGGATTTTTAGAAATCCTCACAGAGCCTGGAATGTCAGTGCAGGAAGGGCCCTTAGAGGGTGGTCAGCCCTGTGGTTCCCAAGCTAGCTTCCTCAGAACCCCGGTGTTCCACTGAGGCTCCCCTGGGAATGAGAAGAGGGCTGAGAGGCTCCAGCTTCAGGCACAGCAGCACCTCTTTCTTCTGATCCACCCACTTGGGTTCTGGGTCGGAACTTCAAAATTCAGGCTGTATCCCACCTTCACCTTCCGTGGCTACTGCTTTCTCTTGAAGATGAGAATCCTTACCTTGACCTATATAGGGTTGGCACGTCCAGCCCCTGGCAGCCTTTGGCGCTCACCAGATACCAGCTGTGTGTGTGTAAGAATGAGATGGTTGGATGGCACCACTGACTCAGTGGACATGAGTTTGATCATAATGGTGGAGGACAGAGAAGCCTGGTGTGCTGCAGTCCATGGGGTCACAAAGAGTCGGACATGACCCAGCAACTGCACAGCAGCAACAGCACACCCACCGGCTGCCCTGGCTGCTGCCGTCTCGGAGGGTGGCAGGCTCTGTCCCACCCGTGCTGTTCCCTCCTCTGGGACACCAGGCCAAGTCTTAATCCCCAGAGCAGCCTTCCCTGTTCCCTTGGGGTAGTCCTGCCTGCTGTCAATCATGCCTTTTTCATTGTTGGTCCCACACTCTTCACTGATGCCTGCCTTCTCTGCAGACCATCAGCTCCCAGAGCACAGGGCGGGGCCCCTTTCTGGTGTGGCTTTGCCCCTGGGGTTCAGCACATAGCAGACGCTCAGCAAGTCCTGTGAAGTCAGCCACCTTTTGGGCCACTCTTGGGGGGCAGATGGCAGGGTGACGCCCAGAGAGGGCTGCTCAGGACCAGGGGCCCCACAGTGCGTCCTCCGTAACTGTGTCCTCTCTAGGGCTCTCCCTGTATCATCCCTGGCCATGTCTCCACCCACCCCCTACTCTGCCTTAATCCTTGTACTTTCCCTGGATGCCCCCTGGAACATCTGCAAACCGGGATGGGCATGGGAAGCTGGCAGGGGTCCCCTCTCCCCCGCGGGGGGCAGGAAGTCTCTTTCCCCGCCAGCTCTGGCTGCCTGGCCCAGACCACTCTCCTCTAAGCCCCAGCCTGGGAAAGGCGCTCCTGGCCCCAGCGTGGCATTCCTGGCCCAGCTTTGCCAAGGGCCTCAGCCCATGAGGGCCAGGATATGGGGCGGGAGGGTGGGGTGCTGGCCTCCAGATCCATGGCGGTGGCGAGGGCATTTACAGGAACCAGCCTCCTGCCCGGCTGCCCTCCCAGCTTCAGGCCCCAAATGCAAGAAGTGGTAAGGTGGAGGGTGGGGGAAGAGGATTCGGCCAGCAGACGGCTGGCGGCCAGGGAAGATGAATAATGACACCAGCGAGGCCAGACCACTTCTGGGAAACACCCTTGAAAATTGATTCTCAGTGCGGAAAACCAAGGGATGAAGCAGGGTCTTTTGGGGTCTTTTTGAGCTTGTGGGCTGTGGCTGCTCCCCGGGTCCTCTGGGGCCTCCCATTCCCAGGAAGGCTCCGTCCCGCTGGGGTCCACCCAGTTTCCAAGGTACCACGCCTGTCTGGATACACAGGGTTGCGGCCAGCTAGACAGAGATGATAACAGCAACAATCCCTGAGGTTTGCCTAGCTCTCCCTATCCCAACGTGCTGCAGGCTGCATTTGAGCAGTTCATTAAACCCAGGCTCCACTTTTCCAACAACTGAATGCTCTCGCATAGTAGGTACACAATGTCTGATCTTATTCCACTGTGGCTTTGCAACAGTGCCGTGAGTTGGTAACTGTTGCTGATTCCCATTTTTGCGGATGAGAAGACTAAGGGTCCCAGGTTATTGTTGTGCCCAAGGGCTCCTAGCTGGTATGGAGCAGACCTAGGGTTCTGCCTGCAGATCCCACAGTCTCCAATGGGGAAGTGGGTGGGATTCAGGCCGGAGTGCCCTGAGGTGGGTCTCATCGCGCCAGCAGCTGGAAGAGTGTCTTTGAGACAGAAATTGTAGACTTGCGGCCCACAGGCTCCAGAACAAACAGGCAACCCACCAAGGAACACATTCTAGTGTTTGCTTATTTTTTCTTCTGATTATTATAGTCAGACATGCTTATTAGAGAAAATATAGAGACGCATAAAGAAGAAAATAAGCCACACCTGAGGTGGAGTCAGTGGGGAGATGTCGAAAGTCAGATATTCTGGGTTTGTATCTCTGTTCTGCCCTGGGAGGGGCACTCAAATGCCCTGAGAATCAGTTTCCCCTTCTGTAGGATGGGGATAAAAGTTCCCTTCACGGTCATGAGATGAAGATGGGAGTAAGATAATGTTTGAGCAGTGGTCAGAGCTCATCAAGCTGACCAGCTTATTATGGAAGGGTGACTCTCCCTTCCATACAACTATTATTCCATCACAAGGATCGAGCCGTGTAAACTTGGAATCCTGCTTTTTAAAAACCTTTCCAAATTGAAATATTTACCCTTCGCCCCATGGTTACAACTCCCATAGCTTCAGTGGAATGTCAAAACCCGTGAATTGATGTGTTGACATTGACCTTGAAGTTGACGTGGACTTGCCTAGTTCTCTGCCGTCTCATCACTTGGCATAGATTCCCTAACCACCACCACAATCAAGATACAGGACATAAGGGTCTCCCCTTCTCTGCTCCCACTTTCTTCTCACCCACAGCCCTAAGCCAACAACCACAAATCTGTTCTCCATCTCTATGATTTCCTCATTTCAAAAATGGTATATAAATGGAATCATACAGTATATAATCTTTTGAGGTCTTTTTTTTAACTCAGCAAAATTCTCTAGACATTCATCCAGCAGTTGGCTGTATCCATAGTTCACTCCTTTTTCTCTCTAACTAGTATCCCATACAATGGATGTCCCACTGTTTGAATAGTCACCGACTGAAGGACATTTTGGTTGTTTTGGCTATTACATATGAACATTCATGTGCAGGTTCTTGTGTGGACATCAACTTTTATATCTCTGGGGTAAATGCCCAGGATGGTGATTGCTGGGTTGTGTGGTAAGCATGAGGAGGGCCTGGCCACCCCGTCCAGGGTTCTTGCCTGGAGAATCCCATGGACAGAGGAGCCTGGCGGGCTGCAGTCCATGGGGTCGCACCGTGTCAGACACGGCTGAGCGACTAAGTGGCATGCATCGTGGCGAGCACACGCTTAGCTTTTAAAGAGACTGGCAAACTGTTATCCAGAGAGGCGGTGCCACTTTATGTCCCCAAGTGAGAGCTCCAGCTTCTCATTTTCACCAGCATTTTATGGCACCGTTTTTATATTTTTAGCTGTTCTAATCATATCTCATCGTGGTCCTAATTTGCATGTCTCTAATACCTAATCCCTTGGACTCCAAGGAGATCCAACCAGTCCATCCTAGAGGAAATCAGTCCTGAATATTCATAGGAAGGACTGATGCTGAAGCTGAAGCTCCAATACTTTGGCCACCTGATGCAAAGAACTGACTCATTGGAAAAGACCCTAATGTTGGGAAAGATTGAAGGCGGGAGGAGAAGGGGACGACAGAAGATGAGATGGTTGGATGGCATCACCGACTCAATGGGCATGAGTTTGAGTGAGCTCCGGGAGTTGGTGATGGACGGGGAGGCCTGGCGTGCTGCAGTCCATGGGGTGCAGAGTCAAACATGACTGAGTGACTGAACTGAACTGACCTGAAGACCTAGTGATGCTGAGCGTCTTTTCATGTGCTCCTGTGCCATCCTGAGTCCTGATATTTTTACCGAGCGCTAACCATTAGCCCTTGCTTCCTATGTTATTGCAAACTCTCTATAAATCGTATTCGTGATGACTGCATAGCCCCTTATCATAATTAATTTCACCATTCTCCTGCTCTCCCTATTATACGTAAGATTTCGATGAACACTGTTGTGCATAAATCATGGCCCACTTAACACACCACTCCCCTGGAACAGATTCCCAGAAGCAGATTTCCTGGATCAGAGAGTGTGGGCCATCTGTAAGGCTTTGCTGCGTGTCTCTGAACTGTTCTCATGGAGGCTTCTTCATACTGCCCTCCCCAGTTTTCCCATAGCTTCATTGTTGTTGTTGTTCAGCTGCTTGTTTGCGTCCGACTCTGCGACTCCATGTACTGGGGCACGCCAGGCTTTCCTGGCCATCATCTCCCAGAGTTCACTCAAACTCATGTCCATCGAGTCGGTGATGCCGTCCAACCATCTCATCCTCTGCCGTTCCCTTCTCCTCCTGCTCTCAGTCTTTCCCAGCATCAGGGTCTTTTTCCAACTAGTCGGTTCTTCAAATCAGGTGCCCAAAGTATTAGAGCTTCAACTTCATCATCAGTCCTTCCAATGAATATTCAGGCCTGATTCCCTTTAGGATGGACTGGTTGGACCTCCTTGTAGTCCAAGGGACTCTCAAGAGTCTTCTCCAACACCACAGTTCAAAAGCATCAATTCTTTGGCACTCAGCTTTCTTTATAGTCCAACTCTCACATCCATACATGACCGCTGGAAAAACCATAGCTTTGACTGTACAGATCTTTGTTGGCAAAGTAATATCTCAGCTTTTTAACATGCTATCTAGGTTGGTCATAGCTTTTCTGCCAAGGAGCAAGTGTCTTTTAATTTCATGGCTGCAGTCACCATCTGCACTGATTTTGGAGCCCAAGAAAATAAAATCTGTCATTGTTTCCCCATCTATTTGCCATGAAGTGATGGGACTGGGTGCCATGATCTTAGGTTTTTGAATGTTGAGGAGCTTTCATGTGGGAATGTGTAAGTGGTACAGCCACTCTGAAAAATAGTCTGGCAGTCTCTCAAAAGACTAAGCATATACTTACCATACAACCCAGCAATTACCATCCTGGGTCTTTAGCCCAGAGATATAAAAACTGATGTCCACACAAAACTTGTAAATGAACGTTCATGTGTAATAGCCAAAAGTTTAAAACAACAAAAATGTCCTTCAAAAGGTGAGTATTTAAGCAGCAGTACATCCATACTTCTTCGGCAACAACTTCAATGTTTTAGAGCACAGGGAAGCATGTAACATTCTCAAAAAGAGATCATCTCCTGTGGCCAGGCTTTTAGAGGTCAAATCCTGGCTCTGCCATCCATTTGCTGTGTGACCTTGGGTAAGTCACCTAACTTCTCTGAGTTCCGCTTGCCTCCTTTTCCAATGAGGGTAATTAACAGATCTTCTTTTGTAGGGTTATTGTGAGGGCTGAAGGAGACACTCACCTGAAGAGCATAGCAGAGCGCCCGGCACAGAGAAGATGCTCAGTAAATCTGCGTGCACAGCCATCACCGTCGTCATCATTTGTTGGGCCCTTTGCTGAGCACCAGGGATGCAGAGCCGAGCGGTGCTCAGACTGTTGTCGTGGGATCAGTGAGCTACACTGTCTGATTCTACTTAGGAACCACTGACCATATTATTTACTTATGTTATTTACCGACTTGCGATTGAAACCCAAATAGTCTGCGGAGAGTCAATTTCTTAAGCTTACAAACCTGCTGAAGTCCAACACTAGATGTGCTCAAGATAAGGGTCAAGAGCAATGTGATCAAGTTGTATGGATGGTGAAACAAAGTGCTCTGGGAACCCAGGGGTGGGAGCGCCTCTCTTTGTCTGGATCTGGGGAGCAGGGGGAAAGCTGAGGGGAGCTGGGGACAGCCCTGAAGACAAACTAAGGAGGGGGCTGTGGGGGCGTCCCCGGGTGGGAGCAGGCAGGGAGGAGGCGGGCGTTCCCAGTGGAAGGAGGTGGGTTGGTGGCGAGAGATGAGACGGCAGAGGAGATAGATACTTGAGTTTGGCTGCAGGGTGGAGGCTGGGTGAGAGAGAGGGCGGAAGAGGCAGGGGGCTGGTGGACGTCCCTGTATGTCCAAACCAGGTGTGAATCGCAGCCGGATGCAATCTCGGGATTCCTCAGCTGGAGGAGCCCCTAAGGTGCGCGTTTCTCTCACTCTGCAGTCACGCAGGTGAGGACCTGAGAAGGCAAGCGGCCAGCCCCAGGCCGCACAGCACGGCGGTGGCAGAGGCAGTCAGAGCAAGGAAGCGGCGGGATGAGTGAATGGCTGGTCCCGTGACAGAGGGCCAGGCGACATCCCAGGCGGTGGCGCCCCTCACCCCTGGCTGCTGCACCCCTTCCCACACCGTGCCCAGCCTTTCTGCCAGAGCTGTGACAGTCACGTCACTGAGACCTCCCAGGCTTCCTCCCCCAGCAGCCTCTCTGGAGACCACCTTCTTGGCCATCAGCCAGACTTCACAGCTAAAATCTGAGCAACTAATGGGAGTGGATGGCTGAAAGGTTTCTCTGCTAATTGGGGCCTAATCAGAGGCTGCCGCAGCTGCAGCTGGGCCGTGGGAAGCCCAAGTGGTGAAGCCTGTGGTGCCAGCCCCCTGGTAACCCTCCTGCCACATCCACAGAAGAAGAGGCTCAAGTCTCAGGCGGCGAGGTCTTCATGGACACCTTTCATTCACTCCACAAAGACTTATTGAGGCATCTCTATGCCAGGTGCTGTGATATGATGGCCACCAAGAGGGACAGTGGCAGGCAGCCACGCCCTGCCTTCCCAGAGCTGGCAGTCCAAAAGCAGAATCATAGCGGAAGTGCGTAGACAAGACTGTGTCACCTGGTGACACGTGCGCTTGGAAAATGAAGCAGGGAAGTGGGTGGGGCTGAGCTTGAGATGCTGTGATCAGAGAAGATGATGTTTGGACAGGGACTTGAAGGATGAGGAGGAGGGAACCAAGCAGAGATCTGGGGGAAGAGCGTTCCAGGCAGGGGGAACAGCACTCTCAAAGGCAGACTTGGCACCGGGAGTCAGACATCCATGACTTGCTGGGTGGTCTTGGGCCAGGCCGTGGCTCTCCTAATAGGACTGGGCTTGCTCATCCTTCCTAGCCTTCGCTACTGTGTAAATAGAAACTGTGGGGGCCACAGGGAGTGGGAGGGAGGTGGAAGAGAAGCTAGGATTTCATCTGGGAGCTTGGCAGCTCTGGCAGAGGTGTGCAAAGTCCAGCGGAAGCCTGCAGGGCTGTGGCTGCCGGCAAGCTGGAGACCCCGTTTCACACGCTCTAACTAATTGAATTAACTCTTAGCACTTTTGTAGCCAATGCCCCCAGTCTAGCTTTCATAGATTTGGCCAACTCTGGCAGTAATTTAGGAAAGGGTGTTTCGTTTCTCTGGGATGGCTGGAGAAGGTCACCCAGCAGGTGGGAGCCCCTGAGGAGGTAGACCAGATGTCTCCAGGAATGGCCACCCCTTCAATGGGAAATTGGAACAATTAAGAATGGGCAAAGAGTTGACACACTGGAAAAGACTCTGATGCTGGGAGGGATTGAGGGCAGGAGAAGAAGTGGACGACAGAGAATGAGATGGCTGGATAGCATCACTGACTGAGTCTGAGTGAACTCCAGGAGTTGGTGATGGACAGGGAGGCCTGGCGTGCTGCGATTCATGGGGTTGCAAAGAGTCGGACACGACTGAGCGACTGAACTGAACCAAACTGAACTGAACTGAACTGAAGGATGGGCAGGTGCAAAGCTGGGGTGAGAACCAACGCTCTCATCACCCCCAGGAACTCCCAGAACGATGGGGACAAACAGCCCCTGTTTTGAGGCACTCCCTGTCTGATGGGAGAGACCTGCCCTGAGGAAGCTATCCGATGGTGGAGACAGAGCCCTGAGTCTGGAAGAGGTCTTGGTCTAATTTAAAAAGACAAGCAAACCAGCAAACGGAAAAGACGCAGGCTGAGAAACTTAGGAAAGAAGTCAGGCCTGGTTGCTGAGGATCCCAACGGAGCCCTGCAGGTGGCTTTGTTTCACAGGAACTTTGCGGCAGGCATAGGGACGCCTGGTCCTTGGGTCCAGTTGCTCAGGGACCTGGGATGTGGCTGGAGGTGAGAGGTGGTGGGACATGAGAGACGAAGAGAGTGGGCTTCAGGGCCAGACCGCCTGGCTTTGTACCTGGTGCCAGCAGCTGCCAAGGGTATGGCCCTGAACATGTTATCTGGCCTCTTGAGTCTCAGCTTCTTTCATCTGTAAAAGAGCAGGTGGTGGGGCTTCCAATAATTTACATCGGTAGGGACTTCCCTAATGGTCCAATGGCTGAGATTCTGCCCCCCACCCCCCACGCAGGGGCCAGGGCCTGATCCCTGGTCAGGGAACTAGATCCCATACGCTGCAACGAAGCGCTCACACGCCATAACTAGAAGTTCCCGTGGGTGGCAGCTAAGACCTGGCCAGCCGAATAAACACACGTTTAAAAAGCCTCACACCTGCAAAGCACACCTCATCAGAAGGACTGACGCTGGAGCTGAAACTCCAGGACTTCGGCCACCTGATGTGAAGAACTGACTCATTGGAAAAGACCCTGATGCTGGGAGGGATTGGGAGCGGGAGGAGAAGGGGACGACAGAGGATGAGATGGTTGGATGGCATCACCGACTCGATGGACATGAGTTTGAGCAAACTCCAAGAGTTGGTGATGGACGGGGAGGCCTGGAGTGCTGCAGTCCATGAGGTCTCAAAGAGTCGGACAAGACTGAACTAAATACCTGTAAAGTGCTTTGATCAGGCATATAGCAGTAAATAGGTCTTATTTTGTACTCTCCCCATTTTGCGGCTTGTCAGACAGGCTCGGGGAGGGGCAGAGATTTTTCCAAAGCTCCTCAGTTAGCTGTGGCTGCCTGGGACTTGAACCCAGATTCCGCGTCGGGTCTTCTTTCCAAGCTGCTCCCCCAGCATGGCTGTGTTCACAAGTTCCCAGGATCTTCACAACGGCCCTGTGATGTGGTCCAGGGAGACACGGTACCCCGCTCCGCAGCTGAGGGAAACGAGGCACAGAGGACTTTGCCAACTTAAAGACAGGAACCAGCCACATTTTATTCACTGGAGCAACCCCCCTGCCCCCCCGGCCTTGGCCTGCTGTGCACGATCAGGTGACACTTGTTGGGGGCAGAGATTGGAGCTTAATATCCCCCTGGGTGGAGCTGAGACTCCAACCCAGATCTTTCATCTCCCAGGCCCCATCTGTCTCTCTCAGCCCCACTGCCCGTCCCAGATGCAGACATTTGGTTCAGTCCTGCCCAAGGCCCCCCATCTAGTCTATGAGTCTTGCAGCCTGTCTACCTGAACTGGGGGAGGTTTCCGTGAAGACAGCGGTGGTGGTGGGGGCCTCTGGGCCCAGACGCTGAGACCTCATGTCCAGGGCCTTAGGAAACCTCACACCTGGCTGGGGAAGATGACAAACACAGCGGAACAGTGTCTCTGACATCCCGTGAATTAAGCTGAGCGTCCTGGGCCTCGGGCAGTACAAGCAGTGGCAGCGGGGGGATCTGTCTTCAGCCCTGATTAAATCAGAGCGCTCTGCCAGCCGGCGCCTGGTAGCACAGCCAGGAAGGGCAGCGAGAGCAGCGAGGATGTGACTGACACGTGAGGGGAGAGAACACGGAGAGTGGCGATGCAGGGCTGGGCAGGAGCAGGGCGGACTTTGGGCCTGGGCTCTGCGGCTGGGTGACAGGGCTGCCCACCGTGCATCCCCCCCGGGGGAGGTGAGCTGCCCCTGGGTCTCCCAGGTGAGTGTGCGCTAAGCAGGTCCACCTGGGCTCTGCAGACCACAGGGGTATTCCTTATGTGTGGGCAGAGGGGGCCTCTTGCACTGGGTGTTGTCAGCTGAGTAGGAGTTTTCTTGGCTCCTTCCCACCACCATCATCCCCCGTCTCTGGTCTCCCCATCCCCCGTGCCTGGCTGATCCACGCCTCTGTGCCTCTGCACACACTCCTGTCTGTGCCACCCGGCACACTCCTGCACATGGTGGAAACAAGCAAGTCCAACCAAGGAGAAAAGCCAAGGCTATTTGTTCTTAGCTTGTGGTAGCAAGGAAGCAGCCACTGTCACCTGTGTTTTGGTGGAGACTCAAGGCAGGCAGAGAAGTGGGGGAGCTTTATAATGAGGAGAAAAGGGGAGGCTTTAGGATGTCCAGACTGAAGGCTGTTGGCACAGGGAGTGTGCAGATGAGCTGATCAGAAGCAGGGCATCCTACGCCAGGGTCAATGGTGCATATTTGGCTTCCTCTGGTTGCTCCTAGGGGCCTCCCAGGTGGTGCTAGTGACGAAGAACCTGTCTGCCAATGCAGGAGACGTAAGAGACTCAGGTTCGATCCCTGGGTCGGGACGATCCCCTGGGTGAGGGCATGGCAACCCACTCCAGTATTCTTGCCTGGAGAATCCCATGGACAGAGGAGCCTGGCAGGCTGCAGTCCCGAGGGTCACACTGAGTCTGACACAGCTGAAGAGACGTAACACGTGCGGTTGTTCCTAGGTTGGCAGTGAGGGCAAGCGTGAGGGAGGCAGCCAGCTGTTACAGTCCTGGCCGTACGGGGCTGACTGCTTTAAAGTTCCTGCTCGGTGTTATCGGTTGCCGCATGGCAGGCTGGCTTGCTGCAAGGCTGACTGCAGCAGGCTGACTTCCTGGGCTGTTTGTTATGCATACAGAGTTGGTTTCGGGGCAGGCAGGCCCACAGCAGGTGTTGCTGTGGGTCAACGGGCTATTTTTATGTTTGGTCTGGCATTTGTGCAGTCTCTCAACATCCTTCAAGAACAAGATCAAGGGCCACCTCCTCCAGGAAGCCTTCTGTAGACTCCACCAAGATCAGTGCGGGTGTCCTTCCTCCATACTCCCAGACTCTTCCACTCCACGGAGATGTCTAGGCTCTTCGTTCAGACAATTAAGGGCTTGAATCCCGCTTTCCCCGCTTGGTAGCAGCGTCTGTCCAGAGCGAAGTGACTTACTGTCTCAGCTTCCTCATCTGTGAGATGGGGTAATGACGATGGGTGGGGGTGATAAACACGCAGTGTTGAGGGCACGGCTGTTAGTGGGAGTAGTGAACAGCAATATGGAAGCCGCTCCCTCTGGGGGAGGGGGAGGGCTGGCTGCAAGCCTCAGGGTGGATGGGATCGCTTGTTTACAAATCTCCTTCCCCTTAGACTGGCATTTCCAGGTACCCTCTTCCCTTCAACCACCCAGCCAGCTCCCAGTGTGGCCAGGCTCTGCACAGGCAACTTGACCTGTTAGCCTCATCTTTACTGAACTGTGAGCTTCTTGAGGGCAAATTGATTTTTATTCATCTCTGTTCTTAACGCCTGGTTCAGGGTCTAGCCAGGAATGGGGGCCAGACTCCTCTGGTGAATGGGCGATGACGTGAGAGAGTGAAGGAACGTCTGTGGAGATCTCTGAACCCCCCGCCACCCTCCTCCTACCCCCCCGGCCTGAGCAAGCCCTCCTCTCCCTTGGTTTTGACAGGTGGTGTGTGTGGGGAGGTGGCTGGGACTCACACACCCGGGCAGCTTATGCTGGGGGAGGGGTCGAGGAGACGGGAGGAGGATGGGGAGAGGGTGGGGGCTTCATCCCCGGGCAGGCTTCGGATAGCTGGAGCTCTGCGGTGATCGCACCCTCCAGAGGGAATGAGTGCCTCTTGATTGAGGGTGCGTAACCAGCATCAGAGGCGCTGTGAGCAGAGTCCTTGTCTCATTCATTCCCTTATGTGTACACACATTTGTTCATTTACTGAGCACCTCTGTATACCAAGTACTGGGATGGGCTCCCAGGACAGAAGGGTATCACCTGGATGGATGACAGAAGATTAGTGAGTCCCAGAGTGCAGGGGATGTCGAGTGGGAGCCCCACACACCCTTCCTTGGCCAGAAGTGTCCACAGCCTCTCGCCGACCCTATGCCACCAGACATTTCTGATAGAGCCCACCATTGCTTCCCTCTCAAAAACCACACAAAAAAGGAGAAAGCCATTCTTGGAAAAATATACCCCTAACTACAAAGAAGAATGACTTCTCTGTGGCTCAGATGGTAAAGAATCTGCCTGCCTTGCAGGAGACCCAGGTTCAATCCCTGACCCTCTGGAGCAGGGGATGGCAACCCGCTGCAGGATTCTTGTCTGGAGAATCCCACGGCCAGAGGAGCCCGGCGGGCTACAGTCCATGGGGCTGCAAAGAGTTGGACATGACTGAGCGACTACAAAGAAAGCCAGTTGTCACCAAAACGTCAGAATGTTTGGAAAAGTAGATGCCATCTCAAGGTGCCAAGGGGCTGGCTGGCTGAGCCTGGCAATAAGTAGCCAAATTGTGACTTTAAAGTTTAAAAAAACACCTTTTTATTGGTACAGGACCCAAACCCAGAAAGGCTTGCAGCTGGAAGGAGTTTCTTCAGGTGAGTGCGCCTGTGTAGCCAGCACTCAGATCCAGGAACAGAATGTTGCCCAGAAGCCCCCTCACGTCCCTGCCAGTCAGCCCTCCCATCTGGGAGGGGAACCACCCTCACAGAAATGGGATTGCAGTCCACACCCTCTCTGTCTAGTTTCTTCCTGACGTTCTGCTTGATCCACTGTCATGTGCAGCTGTGCTGAGTTCATTTATTCTCATGGCTGGGATGGGTCCTGTTCTGTGGCATGGATAGACATCCTCTTATTTATCTGCTCCATAGTCAATGGGCACTGGGGAGTTTTGTTTGGGGCTACTATGAATAGTATTGCCAAAGGCATGCTGGCCAGTGGCTTTTGGGGAATGCAAGCACTCTTGTTGAATGCGTACTGAGGAGAGGAATTGCTGGGTCCCAGGGAAGACATCTCGGAGAAGGCAATGGCACCCAACTCCAGTACTCTTGCCTGGAAAATCCCATGGACAGAGGAGCCTGGTAGGCTGCAGTCCACGGGGTCGCTAAGAGTCGGACACAACTGAGCGACTTCACTTTCACTTTCCACTTTCATGCATTGGAGAAGGCGACGGCACCCCATTCCAACACTCTTGCCTGGAGAATCCCAGGGATGGAGGAGCTTGGTGGGCTGCCGTCCGTGGGGTCGCTGAGAGCCGGACACGCTGAGCGACTTAGCAGTAGCAGCAAGTAGCTGATTTACAGAGTTGCGTTAGTCTCGGGTGGACAGCAAAGTGACCCAGTCACACATACGTGCGTCCCTTCCTTGTCAGTCTCTTCCCCCACACAGCTTGTCACAGAGCAGTGAGTAGAGCTCCTGTGCCACGCAGTGCGTCCTCGTTGATTATCAGTTTCACATCCAGCAGTGCGTGTGTGTTAATTCCAAACTCCTACCTTACCCCTTCCCCACCACCACCTTTCCCCTTTGGTAACCATACGTTCGGTTTTGAAAAAAAATTATCTACTTCTTAATCATTCCCACTCAGCAAGCTAATTCTAATTGTCTTTGAGTCAGAAATAAAGGAGAATCTTTAAAAAGGCTTTAGTAGTGAAAAATTCAGTGTTTTAATTTAGTCTTTCTGGGAAAAAAGCAGCTGCTATGAGGACACATGGGCATTTTCTTTGGAGAGCTCTGTTCAAGTCTCTCGGCCATGTTCCTATGGGTTTCTCTATTTCTTACTCATTAGCAGGAAAAGTTAACCGTCTGGACATGGGTCCTTTGTCAAATATTAATGTATGCAAACACCTTCTCCCTTTCTGTGGGTTGCTTTTCACCTTCTTAATGGTGTCATTTGATGAACAGACGTTCTTGATTTCAATATAGTCTGGTTTATAATTGTTTATTTTATGGATAGTACGTTTCGTGACAGGTTGAAGAAATTATGCCTGCGTCCAGGTCACAGACTTGGTCTTCCCCTTTCCTGTAGAGGGTTCGTTATTTCACCTTTCACCCTTACAGCTGCCGTCCATGCAGATGACAGCACATAGTGTGAGGAAGGGTTTCAGAATCACTTTTTTAAAAGTCCAGTTCTATTTATTTCTGTTTTAGGCTCTGCCTGGTCTCTCTCGCTGCGCAGACTTTGCTCTAGTGGCGGTGCCCGGCTTCTCACTGCGGCGCTTCTCCTGAGTCAGAGCGCCGGCTCTGGGGCACTCGGCCTCCAGCAGCTGGGGCTCCCGGGCCCAAGGGCGCAGGCGCAGCGCTTGCTGCTCACGGGCTTAGTTGCCCCGCGGTACGTGGGATCCTCCCAGCTCAGGGATCGAACCCACATCGCCTGCGTGGGCAGGTGCATTCTTCACCACTGAGCCACCGGGGAAGCCCAAGAATCACTTTTTTCCGTATAGATTTCCAGCGGTACCAGCGCTGTTATTGTTGGGGAGGGTTGTCTGCAGAAACAGTGGGGTTAGGGGAGCGGGGTGAGCAGGTGGGGGTGCCTTTCCCTCAGTTAGAGAGCAGTTGTCTTGGGGCCTCTGTCCCACGATGTCTCTCTCCTAGACCTGGGCCCTAGGGGTTGTCCTCACCCCACTGCTTGTCCGAAGCCTGTGCAAGAGGCTGTTCCCGACTGTTAATAGCAGCGGCCCCTGCCCCTCCCATGCTGAAGCCTGACTGCCCAAAGCTCTGAGGAGCTCGGTGGTAAATGTCCCCTGCGAGCGCCCCTTTTTGGACAACACGTGGCTCTTATCCTCTCATTTCTTCATTGGCTTATCCACCCATTCCCCCCCCCATCCTTCTCTCTTTTCTCTTTCATCTCCCTTACTTCACTTCCTCCCTCCCTCTTTTTCTTCTATTTTCCTTCATTCCACGGACACCTTTATGTAAAATCCCAACCCCCAACCCCGACTTCCTTCTTAAGTCTCTTCTTAGTGTTTAGAACCGCTTTATATCGTGTGCATTTCCTGCACATATTGTTGCTGTTTAGTCACTAAGCCAAGTCCAGCTCTTTGCGATCCCACCGACTGTAGCCCGCCAGGCTCCTCTGTCCATGGGACTTCCCAGGCCAGAGTACTCGAGTGAGTTCCCATTCCCTTCTCCAGGGGATCTTCCCAAGCCAGGGGTCAGACCCGCATCTCCTGCACTGCACACCGACTCTTTACCACTGAGCACCAGGGGAACCCATCCACCCATATGCATTTCTCTCTTATTCTTTACTGGACTTTGTTTATAGACAGTAAAATGCACAGATCTGCCGCACATGGTTTGGAAAGTTTGGGCGTATATATGCAACCACGCGATCGCCTCCCCAGTCAAGATGGACGGCATTTCCATCGCCCCAGGAAGCTCCCTCGCGCCCCTTCCAGCCAGCGCCCCCACCGGAGGCGACTGTCGCTCTGGCCCCTGTCGCCGTGGATTAGTCTTGCCTGTTCTTCAGCTCCGCGTAAATGGAATCCCGCAGCAGCCCTGTGTGTCCTCACTCATTCACCTTGTTTATTGCTGTCTCCTCGACTAAACCTGTAGGAGTGATGTTTTGTTTGTCTTGCTCATTGCTGAGTCCCTTGCTTCTAGTATAGTACCTGGCAGACACTTGGTAACATATTTGTTGGATAAAGGAGCAAATGTATAAATAACGCTATGCAGGTGCCCTGTCCCTGACCCGTTTGCTCATGTTTTCTCTAATAGGAGTCAGGATGAAGGCAAGTGAGGGAGCCCCAGAGTCAGGCTGCACCCTGGCTTCAGCACCCATCCGCTCTCTGAACTGGAGAAGCTGCCTCATTTTCTTCGCTTGTGAAATGGGGAATGTAAATTGTTCTACCTCAAAGGGTAGAGATCTTACTCTTAGGGTGGGATCGTAGGAGCCGATACGTAGGTAAAATGATTTAGTAAGCTTTCATTAAATGTTAGTGATTATAGTTAATTGATTAATCAACTATTTGTTAACATACCCTTAGAGGTTATCCAGGTTATTCACTCATTTACTTGTGAAACAAATATTTATTAACGACTTGCCTGGAGACACACATTGGTGTTATAACAATGAATAAGTCTAAGTCCCTCCTTCATGGGGTCTGGCATCTTGGTGAGCGGGTATATTAGTTGGGGTACAGGCTAAGCTACTAGAAAAAAAACCCCGGCAATACAATTGCTTAAATAACTTAGTTTTTGTTTTCTCCTTTAAAACTTTTTTTTACCTTGAGAAATACTCCGGAAATAAGTGGTTCAGCCCTGCTGGGGCAACTCTGCCATCCCTAGCACGTGACTTTTACCTCTGGGTCTATAATTGTTGCTGCAGCTTCTGCCATCTCATCTGCAACCCACCAAATAGGAAATGGGAAAGGGCAAGGTGGTATCTGTTCTTTCCTTTTAAAGCATGACCCAGAAAGGTTCAGTGTCATTCTTACTCACATCCCATTGACCAGAATTAACTTGTGTGACAAGACCTCACCACAAGGAAGTCTGGGAAACAGAATCTCTAGCTGAAATTTCTAAGAACTTGGGGAATAGTGTTTTGGGGTGCCAACTCCATATCCCCCAGGTAAACCAGGCTCCTTGTGGGGTAGTTTGTGGTGTTTCAAAGCAAGAACTGCCAGATTTAGCAAATAAAAATAGAGACCATCCAGTCAATTTGAATTACAGGTAAGCAACATGTGGGACATACTCATACTAAAAGTAATTCATTGTTTATTTGAAATACTATATTTGATCGGTAATTCCTATTCAAAACTCTACCCTGGGTAGAGCCCACACCAATCTTCTCTGGGTCTCTCAGTCCATTCTAGCTCTGCCTCCAAAGCCCATGGGACAGTTAAGTCGCCCAAGAGTGCTAAACTCTGAAGAGGACGAAGAAAACCCAGGCGATGGGGCGCCAGCTCCTCGGGGCATAGCCGTCAGGACAGGCAGCTGCCTCTTTCCGTGGACGTGCAGTAAACAGAAGCCCATGGTTTGTCACTTGGGACAGCTGGTCCAGGCAGTCTAGAGGTGCCCATCCCAGACAGCTCATCACGCTGAGCTGAGGCCTGCCTGAGAAAACTTCTTAGCCTTGCACTCGGGGTTTCCATGTGGTGCTGGAGCAAGGTCCAATTCCTAGAAGCACCCTGGCGGTTTAGTCCCTAAGTCCTGCCTGACTCTTTGCGACCCCATGAACTGTAGCCCCCCAGGCTCCTCTGCCCGTGGGATTTCCTAGAAGCACCCTAGCTCCGGTTCAAATCCCCAGTATGCTCCTTCCTAGCTGTGTGACCTTGGGCAAACCACTTTACGTCTCCAAACCTGGGTGTTCCCGCCTATAAGATGAGGCTCAAGAGAGAGCCCGCTTCTGAGCGTGCTGGCGAAGGGCGAGTGGGACAGTGGCCACTCAGTGCTCCCGGCGCACACTCGTCCTGCAAACTGAGGTCTGGACTAACACTTCCTGTCTGCTGCTCCTAGCTATGTTTGCTGAGCCTTTGAGGGAACAAAGGATTGGGATGGTTATGCAGGAGGCTTCAGCAGGCTCGCAGCAGGGTGGGGTGAGGGCAGATATGTCAACAGGGCAGGGATCATCCCCCTGGCCCCCCGAGGGCTCCGGCAGCCCCGGGCTGGGCTTGGTGCCGACCTGGCTGGGGACAGATCGGGGCCAGCAGGACCCTGGAGGCCGGCGCACTGCTTGCCTTGTCCCGCGAGCCCCTGCCCCTCGGTGCCCTCTCTCCCAGCCTGGTCCCCGCACCCTGCTGCGTCCCAGCCCACCACGGCCATGGCCACGCTGTGGAATTTCCAATTTTCAGCTAATGTGTGGGTCGTGACAGAGGCTCAGAGGCCCTGGTCAGACATAATGGCAGAAGAATTGTAAATGTCGCCCCAGTGAATGGCAATGAGGGAGGGCGGGGAGGGGACATTTTCCTTCGGTGGCGCGCAGGGCCCGGGAATATATTTTCTCTCCGAGTGTGTCGCATTAGATTTCCAGAGGTGCTGGGACTCCAGGTACATGTCATTAGTAACAGTTTGGGCGATAATGAATCCTTTTATTTCTTTTCCTCACAGCTCATGAATACATAACAAGGCCCTGCTCAGGCGCATCTGGCCGGCCCGAGCCTCTGCCGCCTAATCTCATCGGCTCCAATATCCAGGCAGCCCAGCTGGAGCCTGCCTTAAAGGAGCCGCCTGCCCGTTCCTGCCTTGGGGATGCCCAGCCAGGCGGCCGAGGGGCTGAGCCCTGGCTGAGAGGCTAGTGCCCCTGCAACCCGGGACCTGGAGGAGGGTGGCAGAGTCGGGTGAGCAGGGGGCACCGCATGCTGACTCAGTGGTGGGCATCATGCGGTGGATCCAGCAGGTGCTCACCAACGCTGCTTCCTGCACAGTGACTGCCTGGCTGGGGGCAAGCTGTCTGGAGGCTTTCTATGGACCCCTGCATGTATAGCGAGCCGTTTTACCAGGTGGCCTTGTGAGGTTATGGCCCCATTTTACAGCTGGAGAAACTGAGGTCTCACAGCGTGCGGGTTTCATCTCGGGCTTAGCAAGGCAGGCCAAGGCAGAGCCCAGCTGGCTGTCATTCAGGCAGGTTCCCGGACAAGGATGTTTTATCAAGTGATTCTTGGCTTTATAAAATGTTGCCTTCCAAGAATTCAGCTTCTATGCTCATCGTGAATCTGTGTAGTTTCATCACTTTGCTGACCAAATGTTTAGCGGACGCACAAGGGGCTAGTTTTTAAATGGTTTTCCCAGATGTCTGCAATCAGTCTTCTTTTCCAGAAAGCTCCCTCCTCGCTCTCCCCGCTCTGGCCCACCCTGCTTTCCTCTTTACGCCTGTCAGTTCCTCACATGCCTTCTTTCACCCCACGTCGTGTTTGTTCACAGCTCCCCCGGGATCCGAGCTCTGTAAGAGCAGGGACTTTGGGCTCCGCCAGATCTTTAGTACCAAGGACAGTGCCCGCTGCACAGTAGGGCATCAGCCCACACGTGCAGAACAGTGGACCAGGTTCCGCCCCAGCCACGGCCACCCAAGCCTGGGTGGGCCCTGGCCTCCACGGGCCCCAGGAAGAAAGACCTCCAGGGTGGCAGGCCTCCAGGTCAGTGGGTGGCCTTTCATCTGGGGCTCTCCGGGAATCTCGGGTGTGGTCAGGCCTGGGTGGCCTCCTGGACACTGTGTCGGACGCAGCAAGGGTGTGGAGGGAAAGTGCAGACGCTGAGATGACGGCACCCTAGTGATGGCCTGGGTCTCAGCTCCCTAATGGTTCCTCCTGGGGCAAGAGGCAACTGCCCCCATCCCAGAGCCACAGAACCCTAATATCATGCTGGGATCCAGGCCAGCACATCCATCTACTGAAGGCTTGGCATCCACCAAGCAACACTGCAAATATACTGTAAACAGTAAAACACGCTTAACAGGGAACTCTCTTGGAGAGTCAGGCAGGCATTACCAGTACCCCCTTTCCTCATGGAAGGAAACAGGCGCAGAGAGGTTAGGCAACCTGCCCAGGAGCACACAGCAGCGGATGGCAGAGGTGGGATTTGAACCCACCGTCTGGCTTCTGTAGGAAGCTTCTTAACTATGACTCTTCTGCCATGCTGATAGGACTTCGTAAAAAGGCAGACAGCATCATGAGGACCCTCTCTGCAAAGCCAGCCAACCCATCTTTCTGGACCCATGAACGCTAAGACACTCCCTATGACTCCACTCCTAAATCTGAGCCGAGTTGGGGTGAAGTCTTGGTTGGACCAGGGGCTGGGAGGCAGCGTGAGCTGTGTGGACCCCGCAGTCAGGCAGACCTGGGCTGGAGTCTTGGATCTGCTGCCTAGAGCTGTGTGACCTTGAGCAAGCCACTTTACCTCTCTGTGCCCGGCTGCCTCACTGTGAAATGGGGATGGTACAGAATGACCTCATAGGGATCTGGGGAGGACCAGTGTGCCAACATGTAACGCTTTTAGGACAGTGACCATGATGCTCAATGAAGATTAGGTTTTTCTAGAAGCGTGAGGAGGCGTGGGGTGGCCCTCTGGTTCCGGCTCCACCGTGGCCTCGTCACAGTGGCCATCCATCACAACCTTTTCCCTCACCATCTCTACTGCCCTCGCCTCCAGCACCTTCGTGGTGACCGCCCTCAGCAGGCCCCGACCAGATGAGTGTCCGTTAATTACCTACTGTGTGCCAAGTCCTGGGGCTGACTCCTTGGTGTATTACCTCATGCAAGGCTGGCAAAAACCCTGAGGAGAAGGCATCACTATTCCTGTTTGATAGACAAAGAAACTGGGGCTCAGAGAGGTTAAGCAATCTGCCCAAGGTCACACAGTGGGTACAAGGAAGAGCCTGGATGCAAAACCAGGGTCTCATTCCAAAACCCATGATCTTAACCACCGTCTAGCACGGCCTCCCTTCCACCTCCCCATATCTGCCTCCTGCCCCTGAACGTCTCCCGGTCTAAGAAGCCTTCCCAGATTAAAGAACAGAGGGGGAATTAATGCCCCACCCCCTTGCCATCACCTGACCCACTTGCCCACGGTCTGAGGTGTGTCTTGCACAGACTCTGAGCGTTAGCCTTCAGGGCCGTGACTGAGAGCTGAGCGTCTGGATGGCAGGCACAGCCCGTGGAGGCTAAGGAAGGCCAGGAGGCGTATGTCAGAGCCTCGGTGTCCAGCCCTGACCCTTAAGGTGCCAGAGCCCTTTATCTGAACCTCACCACTGGCTTTGCTGTCTCCGCCACGCACTTGCGGGGAGGCAGTGTGATCGATGGGCTCACCCTGAGAGAATGGAGAAGTCTTCATACCAGGCCCTAGCTCAGCCACTTACTAGCTTACATGGACCTTCTGGCCAATGGGCCCTTTGTGACTCAGTTTCCTCATTTAAAATGGCATAATAATACCACTTCCTGTGCAGGCACCACGTGTGCTCAGAGCTGCGGGTTGCACTTGGAAGATCTCAGTAAACATCAAGCTAAAGTGATAATAAGCATTAGTTTGTTTTCTTCTCTTCAGGTATCTCTGCCCGGAGGCCCATGCAGTCAGGGCCCGTTTATATCGTACTTGCTTGCCTGCCTTGCCACTCTTTAACCTGTTTCACGAGAGTTGCCCGGATAAGTCTTCTGAGATCACGTCTCTGATCCTGTCAATGCCGTCCCCAGGAACCTTCAGTGACTCCCTATTGTCTCCAAGACGGAGACCTAACCAGTTACCCTGGCTCTCACACCCTTCACAAGCAGTCCTCAGCCTCCCGGTCCTGGGGGACCCTCACATGGCCCCAGGCAAGCCCTCCACTGCCCACAGGCACCTACCCCACCTGTGGTCCGTCCTGCCTCGGTGCTGTGGCTCTTGCTGAATCCCCTGCCTGCAATGCTTTCTCCCCCTTCCAGCTTGGGGTTCACTTCCTCCAGGAAGTGGTTCCTTAACCCGACCTCCCTGAGCCTCTGCTTTCTCATCGGTCCAATGTGCCCGCTTTAGGGGTTTCCATGACAACTGGATGTTCTCCTAGCACGAAAGGACTTTGAAAACCATCATTATGGGGCGTCCTCTCCCTACACCCTCTCTGGTCACCCAGCACACAGCAGCGCACACCGAGGATCAGCCTTGAACAGCAGCGAAGCCCCTCGGATGCTGTCTGGTAAGGACCCCCGCCTGCACCCTGCACAACCTCTCCCGGCCTCGTTGTTGACTTTGGCACGTGGCCCTCACCTGGGCTGCCGTGACTGGCCTGGAATTTCAAGCTGAATTTGATTTGACCTGTTCCGCGGGGCTGGCCCCTAAACCAAACCATATTCCTGCTGAGGCCCCAGTGCCCAGTGCTCCCGGGGGAGCTGGGGATGGAGCCTGGCTGGGCCACCGCCTCGGGTCACCTTCACCAAGCCCTGCCCAGCGCTCCCTCCTGAACTAATTCCATAATCCTACCTCCTGCCTGGCCCCGGCGGCTCAGGAAGGCTTCTCTGGCCGGCTCTGATCCCACCTTCCTGCTCAGCCTGGGCCTGCAGCCCCTCAGCCCCTCAGCAGCCCACTCGAGGGCCCCGCTGAGGTTCTGAAACTCATTTAGGCCCTGCGCTCTGCTGCTTTAGCACCCCCGCCCCCAGACCCCCAGCCAGGCCTCGTAACAGGATCCAGATGTGCCCTCCCCTGTCCCCCGGGTCCCTGTGATAATCCGTGACAGTCGGGGAGCCAGCAGGGGCCGGTGCAGCTGCTGGGAGAGAGGACGGATGTGGGGTATGCAGCCCAGGGCCCAGGGTCCGTGGCGGGATGAACACACACCCCAGCCCAGGCAGCCCTGGTCCAAGCAGCTCCGCCCTCCCCCAGAAAGCATCCTCATCTCTCCAGGGGAGGATCGAAGTGCTGGGTGGCCTTGGGTGGGTTGTGGGCCTCTCTGAGCCTCACCTGCCTCATCACCTGCTGGACCAGCTCTGATCTCACTGATTGCTCTGCACAGGGGAAGGGCTGTTTTGGCGCAGGAGACTGGCACACAGTAGGTACTCATGAAAGAGTCTCGGGGAAGTCACGGCATCCCTTGGAACTTACTTCCTCACCTATAAAATGGCGATAACAGTGTCTGCCTTTCAGGGATTCAGGGAGAACAAGCTCAGAACAGGGGTCCAGCCAATGGCAAGCGCTTGCCTCTCGCCTCCCAGGCTCCCTGGTCGCACCCATGAGGCAGAGGGAGGGGCTGGCCATCCCCTGCGGTCTGTGTTAGTGGTCCTTCATCCGATAGGAATTCAGGTCAGGAGGACCTGGCTTCCAGTCCAAGGACTACCTCCAGTCGAGTCCCTTCCCCCGAGGGCCTCTGCTTCCTATCTGAAACATAAGACCTCTTCCAAGCATCTTGGAAACACAGCTGATGCTCCACGGATGCTCCACAGTTGAATGACCCCCAGGATGCCCCGAGGGCCTCTGCTTCCTATCTGAAACATAAGACCTCTTCCAAGCATCTTGGAAACACAGCTGGTGCTCCACGGATGCTCCACGGTTGAATGACCCTCAGGATGCGGCCGTGCTTTTCCCTCTTCCTCCTTTCTGTGCCCACCGCTCCCCGGGGTCTGACCCACTTTCCGCAGACTCTCACGGGCACCCCCACTCAGCAGAGGAGGGCTGAGGGCCCGCTGACAGGTCAGGAGGACAGCCCTGGAGGGACCTTCTGGCCTTCCCAGACTCTCTGTGGGAGACGCCGGGGGACAGGGTGGGAAACTGAACTTTGGGTCCCTCAGCCTCTCTGTGCCACAAATTGCTCCTTGGAAATGGAGTAGTTACCACGACCTGAGGCCTCTCAGGGGTCTGGCACCACACCAGGGCCTTTACGAGTCTGCTCTCCTCTTATCTGGATCAGGGATGCTCAGAGAGGTTGGCAGTAGCTGGGAATGGGTTAGAAACGCACATTGCCCAGCTCTGCCCTTGACCCCCTGAATCTCCAGGTCTGGAGGTGGGGCCCAGCCATCTGCGTTTTGACAGGCCCTCCTGGTGATGCTTGCTGGGAACTCGAGCAGAGCCACAGACCCACATACTCCTCCTCCTCTTCCTGGCTCCAGGCCCTTCTTGTCCACAGTTCCTCAGAAGCGTCCTTTAACAAGCCCCTTCCTCTCGGGAACTGCAGAGGATGAGATGGTTGGATGGCGTCTCCGACTCAATGGACATGAGGTTGAGCAAGCTCTGGGAGATGGTGAAAGGCAGGGAAGCCTGGTGTGCCGCAGTCCACGGGGTGGCAAAGAGTTGGACACGACTGAGCGACTGAACAACGACAACCCTCTCCTCAAGACCTCTGCTCCCAGGGTCTCCAGGGTTACTGACTGCTCTTCTCTGGTCTGGAATCAGCGGCTTTTGGCCACACAAGGTCCCTGCAGAGGGACGCCCTGCCCAGACGTATCCCTCAGCGCATCCCCATCTGCAAGGCATGTACTTTGCCCTTTAAGAGGGGTTTGCCGCCAGCCCGCCTCTGTCATACATGGACAAATGCCTGGCAGCCATCTACATACCAACCCCGGCCCATCATGTGTGACCTGGCGAAATGAAGCGATTTAAAGCACCCGTAGTCTGAGTTTCTTAACCTCTCTGGGTCTCATTTTCTCATATTTAAGACAGAGATAGCAATACCCGTTTCTAGGATGATTGCAAGAATTAAAGATGTTAGTCTAAAGGCAATGGCAGCCCACTCCAGTGCTCTTGCCTGGAGAATCCCAGGGACGGCGGAGCCTGGCGGGCTGCCATCTCTGGGGTCGCACAGGGTCAGACACAACCGAAGCGACTTAGCAGCAGCAGCAGCAGTATGAGCAAAGCTTAGAACAGTACCTGCCATGTAGCGTGTACCTTATACGTGCTAGAAATTACGGCTCTCTCTGTCCTGTCCCCGCCCCCTTTGTCCTGTCCCCGCCTCCCTGGGCCCTGTCCACGCCCCCGGGTCCTGTCCCCGCCCCCGGGTCCTGTCCCCGCCCCCTGCGTCCTGTCCACGCCCCCGGGTCCTGTCCCCACCCCCTGGGTCCTGTCCCACGCCCCTGGGTCCTGTCCCCAGCCCCTGGGTCCTGTCCACGCCCCCTTGGTCCTGTCCCCGACCCCCTGTGTCCTATCCACGCCCCACTGTGCCCTGTCCCCGCCCCCCTGTGTCCTATCCACGTCCAGCTGTGTCCTGTCCACGCCCCCTTGGGCCCTGTCCACGCCCCTGTGTCCTGTTTCCACCCTCCCCGGCCTTGTACACACCCCCCGGGTCCTGTCCCCGCCCCCCGTGCCCCTGTCCAGGGCCGCCTGTGTCCTTTCCCCCCGCTCCCGGGCCCTGTCCACGCCCCCTGGGCCCTGTCCATGCCCCCCGTGTCCTGTCCCCGTCCCCGTGTCCTGTCCCGGCCCCTCATGTCCTGTCCACGCCCCCGTGTCCTGTCCACGTCCCCCCGGGCCTAGTCCATGCCCCCGTGCCATGTCCACGCCCCCCGTGTCCTGTCCACGGCCCCCCGGGCCTAGTCCACGCCCCCCGTGCCCTGTCCACGCCCCCTGTGTCCTGTCCACAGCCCCCGGGCCCTGTCCACACCCCCAGGGCCCTGTCCACGCCCCCCGTGTCCTGTCCCCACCCCCGTGCCCTGTCCACGGCCCCTGTGCCCGGTCCATGTAGCCTGTGTCCTGTCCCCTCCCTCCCGGGCCCTGTCCACATCTCCCATGCCCTGTCCACGCCCCTTGTGTCCTGTCCACGCCCCCCGTGTCCTGTCCACGCCCCCCGTGTCCTGTCCATGCCCCCTGTGGTCTGTCCATTGCCCCGTGCCCTGTCCCGGCCCCTCGGGTCCTGTCCATGCCCCCTGGGCCCTGTCCGTGCCCCCTGTGTCCTGTCCACGCCCCCCATGTCCTGTCCACTCCCCCTGGGCCTAGTCCACGCTCCCTGTGCCCTGTCCACGGCCCCGTTCCCTGTCCACGCCCCCGTTCCCTGTCCACGCCCCCCGTGTCCTGTCCCCGCCCCCCGGGCCCTGTCCCCGCCCCCCGGGCCCTGTCCCCGCCCCCCGGGCCCTGTCCCCGCCCCCCGGGCCCTGTCCCCGCCCCCAAGTCTTCCCTGCTTCTCCTTCCTTCCATGCACCAGGCCCAGCCGCCAGACTGGGCTGCTGTGACTCCCTGAACCTGTTCTTTTCCGGACCCCATTCCTTTGCACAGGCTGTGGTCTCTGGGGTGTTTTTCGCTCTTTACCTGGAATTGCCCCTGCTTGCCCACGCTCCCCACTCCTGTGAGTGATGGTTCTCCACTCACAGCCTGGCCGTCTTAGCTGCCCTCCTCACCCATCTCCCCGCCAACACATGCTCTGACTCTGCCCTCCAAGCGCTCAGTTCCTGGGCTCTTAAGTGCCCTTGATTTCTGGCTTCTCTCCTAAAATGTAAATTCCTTGAAAGCAGAGTCTGGGTCTTATTTATCTCCATATTGTGGCCGGCTTTTAGTGGGTGTTTAATAAATGCTTGTGGAGTAAAGATTAGGAGTGAATTTTAAAAGATGCATTAGACTTACAGGGACTAAGAAATGAAGATCTTTCAAATATAGGTAGTGAGACAGGCAGGAAAATACCGACGATGAGATCCCGTGTAATCGCCCTCCCCAAATTGCATCTCTGTGTATACATGCTGAATGCCGGACTTCCCTGATGGTCCAGGGTTAGGAATCTGCCCGACAATACAGGGAACACGGGTTCAATCCCTGGTCCAGGAAGATTCCATAACAGAGTCTGCCAGCTGCAACTACTGAAGCCCGCGCTCTCGAGCCAGCGCTCTGTAACAGAGAAACTTCCGTAACGAGAAGCCTGTGCGCCGAAATGGAGAGCAGCCGCCATTCGCCGCAACTGGAGAAACCGCATGTGCCTCAGTGAGGACCCGGTGCGGCCAAAAATAAGTAAAGACGTTTTTTAAAATTATTAAAACATTATGTAGAATGCTTAGTAATCTGGAAGAGTGAACACCAAAGTCATAACAGGCACGGACTTGCGCAAGGAGACGAATTTCAATAGCAAATGAAAGGGTCTCTGTTGCCTTGTCTTGTTTGAATTATTATGGAAGAATGAATTAAGTGTTAGCTTGTGTATTTAAAGACAAAACAGTTCTCCTCCTCCTGTAAAAAGGCTGATGTGGAACCCTGGCCTCACTCTGCTCCAGACTCGAGCTGGACGTGTCATGCCAAGCCTTTTCTACCACAGGGCCTTTGCACTCCCCATTCTCTCTGCCCAGAATGCCTTTCCCCAGCTGGCTGTCTTCTCTGCATTGTTCAGAGTAAGTACATTGTCTGTAAGTACAGGCTCCTCAGAGGCTTCCAGTGCAGCCCTGTCCCCCCTTCCCAGAGCCTCTGCTTTTTCACCACGTTTGGCACACCCGCAATTATTACTGTTCATCTTTATTTGCTCGGTTGCTCGCTCTCTGTCTCTGCTTACTGGAACAGGAGCCCTCTGAGGCCAGGAACTGTGACCGCACCCTCCTGCCGTGCCTTAGTGCCCAGGGCAACTCTGGGATATAGTGAGAGCTCGTGTAAAAGTTGCGGAGTTAATAAAATTCTCTTTAATTTTTTTTTGGTCCTTAAGCTTTTGGAGTTTCTCTCTCTCCTCCTATCTTCTCTAGTTCAAACCTTGACCATCAGGTACTCACCTGCCCTAGGAGCTCCGAGGGTCTCACTAACTCAGGCTCCTTTAAAGAACTGCCCAATGGTCCATACAAGGTTTTCAGGCGGTCACAGCGATGAAATGCGAACCTAATCCTGGGAAGCCCCAACGCTCCTCGGAAGAGACGGTCCAGCGCCTGCTTGGTCCAGCGCCGGCTCGGTCCAGCGCCGGCTCGGTCCAGCGCCGGCTCGGTCCAGCGCCTGCTCGGTCCAGCGCCGGCTCGGTCCAGCGCGCGGCTGGTGATGACAGCATGCCTGTGCTTTCAAGACCGGTATGTTTTTCGTTTTCCTTAAGTATCAGAAATTTCAGCTGTTGACTCAGACATCCACCTAATTCAGACTTCAAAAGGACAAGGACATCTCTCCATGTTGCCCCTTCTATGTGGCAACCTGTGTAACCAGCTTTCCATGTGGCTGCCCGAGACTTTTTCCTTTATGTTCTAGCAAGTGTGGACATACAGGTCCTAGCTTTCCTCTTTCGTACACACGCAAATGGTGATCTATCATACACAAATGCATTGTTCTGCATTTTTTTAGCCTAATGGAAGACCTTGGAGATCTTTCCATGGTCAATAACTAAAGGGCATCCACATATTTCCTCACGGCAGCGGAGAAAGGAGAATGCTTTCTTATATGCAGTGGTCCAGTTGGTGTTTGCCAGGCTCCTACTTAGTGAGTGAGCCTAGAGGTCGTGAAGGTCAGGGGACCAAGGTTTGAGTCCCAGCTGTGCCACTGGCCCTTGAGCGAGCCGCCTAAGTGGAATCTCCGTGCACATCTACGAAGGGGACAATCCCAGCATCTGCCTGCTGACAGGAGGCCAGGACTAAGTAAGGTCATGAGTGTCAGGGTCTTAGTTCTTACGCATACAGTGGTCAATAAATGGTGGCTGCTTTGACAAATATTATTAATTATAAAAATAAGTACTTTTGTTCAGTCCCAATTGCTCCACCAGGAGATGAGGGTTGTGGATACTGTGACTCGAGTGTTCTGTTGAAACTAGAACCTTCTGTTTGCTATCATTTTCTTAATTGAAGTATTGTTGATTTACAATGTTGTGTTAATTTCTGGTGTACAGCACACTGATTCAGTTATGCACACATATATATTTTTTCATATTCTTTCCCATTGTGATTTATTACAAGATATTGAATATGGTTCTCTGAGTTATACAGTAGGACCATGTTGTTTATCTATTTTGAATACAGTGGCTTGTATCTGTTAATCTCACACTCTTAATGTATCCCTCCTTTACCCCCATTCCCCTTTGATAACCAGCAATTTGTTTTCTAGGTTTGTGAGTCTGTTTGGTAAATGGGTTTATTTGTATCATATTTTGGATTCTGCATATGCTGCTGCTGCTAAGTCACTTCAGTTCTGTCCGACTCTGTGTGACCCCATAGACGGCAGCCCACCAGGCTCCTCCGTCCATGTGATTTCCAGGCAAGAGCACTGGAGTGGGGTGCCATTTCCTTCTCCAATGCATGAAAGTGAAAAGGGAAAATGAAGGTGCTCAGTCGAGTCTGACTCTTCGCGACCCCATGGACTGCAGCCCACCAGGCTCCTCCGTCCATGGGATTCTCCAGGCAAGAGCACTGGAGTGGGCTGCCATCGCCCTCTCCAGATATGAGCAAAATATAAGCATCGTCTGATGTTTACCTCTGTCTGGCCTCACTCAGCATCACGATCTCTAGGTGCATCCACGGCGCCACAAATGGACTCACTTGATTCTCTTGCGACTGAGTAGGACGGAATCCTCTGCTTAGAAGAAGCCGTGCTCGTGGCTCGTCCAAGGTGGTCTTAGTGCATCTGGGCAGGTGGGACCCTGGGAGACTGTCCACCACCCCCACGCCCACTTCACAGAAAACGGGGGAGGAGCAGGGGCCAGTGAATGGGCCTAGGGATCCTCCTTGAGTGTCAGGAGACAACGGGGTGAGAGCTTTCCTGGGCAGCCTCCCAGCCGTGTTCAGTTCTTAGTCACTGGACACGTTTAGGCTTGAAGTTCTTTGGACTTTGTTAAATTCCGTTGCTCCTTTTCCCTTCTCCTCGTGGAGGCAACTTCTGCTTTCCTTGGAGAACTGTCGTTAATAAGAGGTGAAAACAAAGAGCAGGGCGTCCCCTGCAAGTCCTCCTTCTCACATTGACTCCCTGTCTGCTTTTCGTTCTACGAGTTTCTAGTTATCAGAGTCGGAGAAGGCAAGGGCACCCACTCCAGTACTCTTGCCTGGAGAACCCCAGGGACGGGGGGGCCTGGTGGGCTGCCGTCCATGGGGTCGCACAGAGTCGGACACGACTGAGCGACTTCCCTTTCACTTTCCTGCATTGGAGAAGGCAAGGGCACCCACTCCAGTGTTCTTGCCTGGAGAACCCCAGGGAGGGGGAGCCTGGTAGGCTGCAGTCCATGGGGTCGCTAAGAGTCGGGCACGACTGAGCGACTTCCCTTTCACTTTCCTGCATTGGAGAAGGCAAGGGCACCCACTCCAGTGTTCTTGCCTGGAGAATCCCAGGGAGGGGGAGCCTGGTAGGCTGCAGTCCATGGGGTCGCTAAGAGTCGGGCACGACTGAAGCGACTCAGCAGCAGCAGCAGCAGCAGCTATCAGAGTGACAGAACGTCTGTTTGGAGAGTGAGCACTGAGCCCCGTAATTCCATCCTCAGTGGGGATTTTTATGAACACTGTAACAAAATTTTCTTTAAAAGTTTATGTTGATGTACAGCCAATTAACAGTGTTGTGATAGTTTCAGGTGAACAGCAAAGGGATTCCGCCACGTGTGCACATGCATCCATTCACCCCCAAGCTCCACTCCCAGCCAGGCTGCCGCATGACATTGAGCAGCGTTCCCTGCGCCGCACACACGCCCCTTGTGAATACAGCAGTGCTGAACACTTTCATACTGGCCCTCCCTGTCTACCTTCTGTGCACTTCAACACACTGCAGACCATATCAGAAAGCCGGTTTTCTGTGCTAAAGTGTTCGGGTCATCCTTGGAACATCCATTTCCCTGTGTTGTTAAAAATGTCATGAATGTCCTCCTTAATGGCTGCAGGATAGCTAAGTGCGTGGAAATACCATATTTCCCATAACTGTCTCCCTGTTGTTGCACTTCGGGGTTCTTCTCATTTTATTTCAGTTTTCTGAGTGTTCACTTAGAGAGAACTTCGCCCCCATCATAGGTGTTTTTTTCCCCTGAGGCTTGGATTTCCATGGGTGGAATCCCTTGGCCAGTGATTATGAAGATGTTTAAGGATCTTGATTCTCCCCATTTCTTTCTCCTCCAATTGGTTTTGTTTTAATGTGTGGCTTAGCCAATCCTGACTCCATAACAGATAGGGCTCAGACCTGAGAGGCATAAATTTCACATTTGCTTCCCCTAAAGTGTCCCTGAAGTCCCTGAATCCAGAACCGTTAGAACTTGGTTCAGATCACTTTGCAAGGCACCCAGGATGGCCCTCCCCCACTGTCGAGGCAGCTCAGTGAAGGATAGAAAACTCTGTCACGTGCAGCAGACTTGTCTCCACCCATGCCCAACCACCACCCCTGCCAGGGTCCAGCCCCGGTGGATCCAGGGAATTCGAAGGGGAGATGGAGTTGGTGTTTAGAAAAGAATTATTTAATTAGAAAAGAGAGATTAGGAAAGAATAATGTAGTAGGAAAATTAGTGGAGAAAAGAGGCTGAATAACTTGGTTTACATGGAAAGCTAATAAAGTTTCAAGACAAGAAACTTGCACCACCTATGTAGGCCACCAGTGCCCGCTTGAATAGCGGAGGGTGCCCCGCCTTGGGCTCCCTCTCACGTGGGTCTTAGAAGCCAGGGCAAGTAAGTAGACATGGCGAGCCTCCACGCCCCAGATGGGAATTCAGCCAGAAAAGAAGAGAAGGAGAAAAGACCACATGGGGGAAACCAGTCTTTCCAGTGACTGGCCCATCCTTTATTGTCCGGGAAAGCTTTTTATACTTTTGGTTGTACATGGAGATCAATGGATAATACAAAGTTATGCAGCATCAGCAGCCCTGACTCTTAGCGAGACCAGGCTTTCTCTCTGCATACCTAGCTGTATACACAAGTCTTAGGTGATTTACATCATCTTCTGGCCAAAAGGCCAATTAACATTTTACGGCCCTTTTCTGATAAGGGTCTGTCACCCAGAAAACTTATTTGCCTTAAAAGTGTTGTTCTTTCCAAAGTCTGGTGCCAGTCTCAGAAAGCACTAATTAAGGTTACATTCTTACATAGCAAGGACACAACAATTTATAACAAGGAAAAAGGAGTACAGTGATTTATAACAAAGAGAAAGTTCACTAACTCAAAAGTCTAGTGTTGCTAACATCAAAACTACTATATTCCTTTTTCTATATCTCAGTTACATTGATTAACGTCCTCCAGGTGCCTAAAAGATGAAGACTATGGAGGTCTGGCAGCAGTCATTGACTCAACAATGAAAACCCATCACCAATATAATTCTTAACTCTTTAGAAAAAGGCTCTATATCTTTAAGATGTTTTAAGCTGCATGCCTCTCGCGGTTGAGGGGCTGTAAACAATCACAAGTTGTAAAAGTCTCTAGCTGTCAGGCAAGTTAGAGAGCCATCAGAGGGGATTGAGCTGAGACACTCTTTTCATATGCAGGAGACCAGCTGGAGCTCTAAGTTAACTCTTTCCAGAGAAAGGTGGTCGGAAATAGCCCCCTGTTATGTCAGAAGAGTGGAAAGCACGGTACAATAAAGCAGGCAGACTCTGGTTTTGGGGGTAGATGCTCAGGAAAATCCAGGGGGACCCCTGAGGCCTGAACTCAGCCTTTGCCTTTTGCCAGGCCCCCTTCCTCATGACCTTTGCCACTGGCGGGATTCCCCATGCTGGCTCCCGGCACATGCCCATCCCTGCTGTTTTGTAGCTGAGCGCCAAAGAATTGATGCTTTTAACTGTGGTGTTGGAGAAGACTCTTGAGAGTCCCTTGGACAGCAAGGAGATCCAGCCAGTCCATCCTAAAGGAGATCAACCCTGAGTGTCCACTGGAAGGACAGATGCTGAAGCTGAAACTCCAATACTTTGGCCACCTGATGTGAAGAACTGACTCATTTGAAAAGACCCTGATGCTGGGAAAGATTGAGGGCAGGAGAAGGGGATGACAGAGGATGAGATGGTTGGATGGCATCACTGACTCGATGGACATGAGTTTGAGTAAACTCCGCGAGTTGGTGGACAGGGAGGCTGGTGTGCTGCAGTCCATGGGGTTGCAAAGAGTCACACACAACTGAGCGAATGAACTGAACTGAACTGAAGTACATGTGATCACTTCATCCTTGGTGGTCCAACTCTCACCTCCATACATGACTACTGGAAAAACCATAGCCCTGACTAGACGGACTTTTGTCAGCAAAGTAACGTCTCTGCTTTTTAATATGCTGTCCAGGTTGGTCACAGCTTTTCTTCCAAGGAGCAAGCATCTTTCAATTTCATGGCTGCAGTCACCATCTGCAGTGATTTTGGACACCCCCCCCCCCCCCCGCAAATCTATGACCCATGTACTTAGTAAGCATCCATGGAATGTTAGCTGTAATAGTGATCATTAGACTGTTATCACACTGCATATGAGGGTGTGAAACAATTTGTAAGACAGCCATCTGGCTCCATATTCAGGTTGACCAACTGCCTTAGCTCTGTCCCAGTTGTGTGGCTGCACAGGGAGGGGAGAGGCTGATATTACCTGGGTACCTACCAGAAGGTTCTCCAGGGCTTGTGCATGGGATTGGTTGCCTGCCTCCCTCATCCCCAGAGTCTGGTCACCCTCCTGTCTATGAGAGAATCAGATACAGGGGAGCTGAAGATTACAGGGCTTCGGTGGAGACCAGATAGGCTGAATGTCGGAGTGAGGCAATGCCTGCATGTTAGAGCAACGTCATAATCAAGGGTGACAATCTTATAATGTCAGGACATTAAAATGACTCGATGTTAGAATGTGTGGAGACTATAATAACTGATAGAACGGCGCACTAGAAGAACGTCGGTCTTGGAAGGGCTTGTTAAGAAGGATCCGGTCTTTCGCCGAAGCTGTAGGTGGACAAAGCCACAGGGGAAAAAGGCAGTGTCATTTCTGGCAGATTGGTGGTCATGCTTTTAGGACTGTGAAAAGGAAAATTCAGAACCAAACTGGCATCATATTTATATGCATGGTATAGCATGTGTGTGGGAACAGAATTCAAAATTAGAATGCTTTTAAGATTTTAAAAGTTTGACCACTTAAAAGAATGCTGGTTTGGGGTGGGCTGTTTGGGGTTATTTGTCCTCAGTGCCCTGGGCACAGCATTCATGGTCCCTCTTCCCTTTCTTGGGAGGCTTGTGGAAATATGGGCAGACCATTGGTTTCAGCCCAAATCTTCTTTCTATGGGTGAAGACCAGGAGGTTCAGAGACAACAAGGGATCTGGTCAAACCACATGGCAGGGGGTGGGAGTGGGGGGTGCACTGCAGAATCTCAGGTGGAATCTGAGCTCCTGACCCTGCCCTTCTCCCTGTCTCCCCACCCCCGCTGTTTCACTCCTCCCTGGGGCATGGTCTGAGCAGAGTGCTGGGTAAGTCTGTCTCCCCTGCTTGGCATCGGTGAATTCTGCCTTGGAATGACGCTAACTGTGTGCCTGTCATTGCAGCCCACTAGCTGTTGGCATGCCTTTGGTCCCTGGGGCGTATCTTATTTGGCAATATCCTTTTGCTGAGAAAGATAAGCAGTAGGGAAAAGATGGTCATCTGGTCTACCTAGAACACTATGGCAGTTTACATTTTTTTATAAACTATTACAATTGGAGGATAATTAGAATATTGTGATGTTTCCCCACACATCAGTGTGACTCGGCCATAGAGACACATTTGTCTTCCCCCTCCTGCACCCCTCCCACCTTTCTCTGCACCCCATCCCCCCAAGGGGTCACAGAGCACCAGCTGAAGAGCCAGAGTTTTCAGCTCTGCCACTTCCCAACTGTGTGAGCTTGGGCAAAAAACCTAACCTCTCTGTTATGCAGGTTTTCCATTCGTTAAGCGGAGTTAATATTGGTGTGAAGATTAAATGAGTTAATGACCCTTCCCTAGTGCCTGTAACAGAGAGTAGATACTTAATAAACATTATTCTATTTATAGTGATAGTTTGTGATAATTTATAACATATAAACTTTCCTTCCTGCTTCCCCTCAGCTCCTACCACCACCTCCCTGGTATTCATCTTTCAATACCCTGGTGTCTGCTTCAGGCAGAGTAACTTAACTCAGCCCCAAATACCAACATGTTTCTCAGTGATAGACATTAAAGGGCTTGGGGTTTCTTGATGAGCTGGAAGAATTTTTCTTTCAGTATCTTAAAATCCCTCAGTAGGCTGGGAGCCTCTACAGGAGAAGGCGGAAATTCACACCTGCTGAAGTCTTGCCACGTGCTCTCAAAGTCAGTTCTCACAGCCTCTATGCAGAAGACCTGTCGTTACCTCCAACTTCCAGGGAGAAAACAGAGGCACAGAAACCAATTAATTTGGTGAAGATCAGAGAGCAAGAAGGAGATGGCAGTTAGGTTCTCAGACTGAACGCTTGACCCTGAAACCTGTTTTCTTTCCACTGAAACAGCCTGTTTTGCTTTCTGAGCTGGAACATGACCTGGTTTTCACCTGGCCCTGGGCTCAAGAGGCAGGTGAGAGTGTGGACGATGAGGTAGGACAGGTCAGAGGGAGAGGATGTGGTCCAAGCTCACCAAGTCCCAGGAGGTATTTTCCAAACAAATAGCTGGGTGGCAGGGCAATGGGTCTGGAATTGCTTGGCAATTTCCTGCGCTGGCCTGGAACACCTGGTTACTTCCTCTGTGACACGCTGAACGTGTGAGGCCCTCCACACAGAGCAGCTGCAAGACGGGACCCAGTTGAAGCCAGTGAAAGTGCTTGGAAAACAAAGGCAAAAGTACTGAGAAAGAGCCAGGGCCTCTAAGCCCCGCATCCTGGCATCCCCGTTTCTCCTCAGGCCCCTTGTACCTCTCAGAGAGAGCCTAGGGGGACCGCCTCGCTGCAGGCAGGAGGGCCGGGCCAGGCTCTTGACTAGCCCAGGGTGGACTACGCCCAAGGAGGGAAAGGCAGGTCGCGACTGGAGGAGACACGAAGTGAGAGTGAGGTGAGCACACACAGCAGAGAAGAACCACGGCTTGAGGACAGCAACTGGGGGACTGGGAGGGCCAAAGCCCCAGCGAAGACAGCGGATCCGAGCAGGAGGCTCAGAACCGAGACGGAGAACCGAGTGAGAGGGCGGAGGTCCGCGCTTAGGTGGTCTGCATGCGGGCCTAACGGTCCAAGAGGTCCGCCCAAAGCGCAGACCAAAGGGACGGGCTGTTCAAGACGGCGGGCTCTCAGACACAGGGCGAAGGCCAGTTAGTGCGGGAATGACCTTCATCAAGGTCAGCCGGCCTGGGCAATAGAGAGCCCCGCCCAGGAACCAAGGCCCGCCGGCGCCTCCCGCAGCCACCTCTGCCGAACCCCGGAGTTCTCTACCTGACCCCCAGGGCTGGAGCAAGCCCCGGGCAGCGGTGCTCACCCTTTCCTCTCCGGCCAGAAGGAGACAACAGAATGGAAAAATAATTAAAAAATAAGAGTGGAGGCTGGGGAAGGGGGGTGCCTTGGCAGGGGGGAGACGGGAGGGCTGGGGAAGCGATTTCCAGAGCAGAGAGGGATGGAGGGTTGGCGAAGCTGGCGCTGAGATAACCAACAGATGCGATTCTTCAGATAAGCGTAGCAATTTAGATAAATCTCAGGCTTTGGAGCTGGTCGCCTGCGTCCCCTCTCCTCCGTCTGCCTTTTTTCAATTTTATCTCTGAGCCAAGGGAGGGGGAGAGGAAGGGGGGAGCTCAGAGGGGTGAGGAGACGGGAGGCGGGAGGGCAGCGAGGGGGGCCAGCTTCATCTTCGGGGACTTTGGCTTTTCTTTTTAATGTGTTTTTCCCAGAAGGTGGGAAATGCCAACACACACTCGGAGACCTAGAAGGCGGCCTATGTTTTTTAAAAAGCGGCGGACAAAAATCAAAATATTTGAAAATGTATTTCATGGTAATTATGTCATATTTCATGGGCTGGTGCCACTACTGAAAGAGAGGCTGAATGCCTTAATTTGTATAGAAATTGTAATCATTTGTTCATTTCAAGGTGAAAATTGCATTTTTTAATTTAAATTGTATCCTGCATGATAGTCTATTATCTAGTAAAATTGTCTCCATGTCTGAATGCCTTATATGCAGCTGCAATGCTTGTTACAAATCCACTTATATTCATAAAAGCAGGTGGACATCTCAGGAAATGGAAGCCGGCGTGCGTGCGTGCGTGCGTGCGGGTGCGTGTGGATGCGGCGGCTCCTCTTGCCCGTCGCACTCAGGTCCCCTCCCGCACCCGCCTCCACCTCCGACTCTCAAGTCAGCATTTCCAGATCGGCTTAACAAATGATAATTAGTTGGAATAAATGAGGAAGCTGCACAATGGGGAGGGAGGAGCCGGGGACTGAGTCAGGGCGCCGGGCGGGGCTCTCTCCATCTTACGTTCTACCCCTGGGTGGGTTGCAGCCTTGATTCTCGCTCGGAGCCTCAGTTTCCTGTCTGTAAAGTCAGAGGTTTGCCTTCCCCCCGAGTGAAGGGTCTGTGCTTACCCGGCAACAGGGTGATTAAGAGTCTGGTTGTTGGGATTTCCTTGCTGGTCCAGTTAGTGGTTAAGAATCCGTCTTCCAGTGCAGGGACGTGGGTTCCACCTCGGGTCTGGGAAATAAGAGCCCGCAGGCCTCGGAGCAACTAAGCCGCTGGGCCACAACTAGAGAGTCCGTGTGCTATCCTGCAGGACCCAACCAAGATCTGCGTGCCGCAGCTGAGACCCGAAAAGTCTGGTTGTCTTTGCCCTTGCGCGCTGTGTGACCCAACACAAATTCCTTAACCTCTCTGAGACTCATTTCCTCATCTTTAAAACAGGGCAATGACAAAATCTGCCTCATCTGGTTGTTGGCAAAGCAGGGCCAGTAGACCAAATCTGCCCGTCACTTGTCTATACAGCCTGCCAGTTCCCAGGGGTTTCTACATTTTTTTTAAAGGTTGAAAAAGAAATTGGAAGCAGAACAATATATTGTGACATAAGATTATATAGATTCAAACTCAAGTGTCTATAAATAAAGTTTCGCTGAACACAGACAAGCTCATGGGTTTAGCTGTGGCTGCAGTCACTCTGTGGAGAAGGCAATGGCACCCACTCCAGTACTCTTGCCTGGAAAATCCCATGGATGGAGGAGCCTGGTAGGCTGCAGTCCGTGGGGTCACTGAGGGTCAGACACGACTGAGTGACTTCACTTTCACTTTTCACTTTCATGCATTGGAGAAGGAAATGGCAACCCACTCCAGTGTTCTTGCCTGGAGAACTCCAGGGATGGGGGAGCTTGGTGGGTTGCTGTCTGTGGGGTCACACAGAGTCAGACATAACTGAATCGATGTAGCAGCAGCAGCAGTCACTCTGTATCAGACTGAGTGGTTGTAACAAAGCCCATGTAGCCTGCAAAGCCTAAAATGTTTACTATGGGCGTTCATAGGAAATGTTCGCCAGCCTTCATAATAGCTTAATGAAGTGCTCAGTCCAGCATCTGGGGTGTCAGAAGCATCAATCCTTGTTAGCAGTTAGTATAGCTTAAGGAAGTTGGAGTGTCAGGAAGACAATCAATCAACCAGTATTTATGCAATAGTTACCAACAATTACCATCTGCTCTTAGATGCAGAATTTCTCTTTGGGGCAAAACCAGAATTGGGGGGAGGACCTCATTTTCCCAAGGGAATTTTACCCAGAGTTTAGAAAAATTCCATTGCATTTTTAAACATCAGAAAGTGCCAGAAGGGGTCCTGGACCAGAATTAAGGTGGTCTTTTCCATCCACCTACTCTGGGCCTTAATTCTCCATGTAAAATGGGTCCCTTCCAGCAAAAGGTACAACTTCAAGCCCCCCCCCCCGCCCCGCCCCCCATGCCACGTGCAGATGTAAAGGGCCAGCTTGCTCCTGGGCAGATAGCAGCTCCCCAGGTGGTAGATGGCTTGCTCTCCTTTTGCTGAGACAGATTCCTTGGTCATTAGAGGGTCCTGTTTAGAAGCACTTACTTCCATCTTTGGCTTCCCAACCAGCAAAGCCCAGGGGGTCCTCGTGGTAAAGAACCTGCCTGCTAATCAGGAGACATAAGAGACAAGGGTTCGGGAAGATCCCCTGGAAAAGGGCATGGCAACCCACTCCAGTATTCTTACCTGGAGAATCCCATGGACAGAAGAACCTGGCAGGCTACGGTCCGTGGGGTCGCAAAGAGTCAGATACGATTGAAGCAACATAGCTTGCATGCAGAAAAAGCCCACTCGGCTTCCCAGGTGGCCCTCGTGATAAAGAACCTATCTGCTAATGCAGGGGACATAAGAGACTTGGGTTCGATCCCTGGGTTGGGAAGATCCCCTGGAGAAGGGCAACACAATCCACTCCAGTATCCTTGCCTGGAGAATCCCAGGGACAGAGGAGCCTGGTGGGCTACTGTCCATGGGATCGCAAAGAGTCAGACACGACTGAAGCACCTTACTTACCATGCACGCCCTCCCATTTTTAGTCCAGCTCCTTCCTTTTTCCCTCCCTCTTTCCCTCCCACCTTCCCTTTCCCCCTCTCTTCTTCACTTCCTTCTTTGCTTCCCTCCTTCATCCAACAATTTCCAAGCATCTTGTTGTTCCAGACTCTTGTCTTGCAGGAGGCTCTATGTGGTCGCTCTTAATTCCTGGCTCCCTTCAGCTAAGGAGAAAGACCCTTACACTCAAACACAAGCTGAATGTCTTTGGTGAGTGATTGAGTCTCTGAGTCTCATTTCCCCAACCAGAAAATGAAACTAATAACTTTCCTGTCTGTCATAGGATTATGGGGGAGGATTCTAAGAGATGGTGTGTGTCAAAATGCCTTGTCAACTGTAAAGAGTCACACAATTGTTATTTAAACATTTATCTTTTTCAGGACTCAGGCTGTGGAAGACTTGCCCAAGACCACACAGCTAAAAAGTAACCAAATGAGTTTAACACTAATGCCTCATTTGTAGACTGCAGGTTTTTGTGTCCCCTCAAAGTGATGGTATTTGGAGGTGAGGTCTTTGAATTAGGGTTAGAGGAGAAGACTCCTGAGAGCCCCTTGGACTGCAAGGAGATCCAACCAGTCCATCCTGAAGGAAATCAGTCCTGAATATTCATTGGAAGAACTGACGCTGAAGCTGAGACTCCGCTACTTTGGCCACCTGATGTGAAGAACTGACTCATTTGAAAAGACCCTGATGCTGGGAAAGATTGAAGATGGGAGGAGAAGGGGACAACATTGGATGAGATGGTTGGATGGCATCACTGACTCAATGGACATGAGTTTGAGTAAACTCCGGGAGTTGGTGATGGACAGGGAGGCCTGGCGTGCCGTGGTCCATGGGTTTGTGAAGAGCTGGACACAACTGAGCGACTGCACTGAACTGAGCTGAAGTCATGAGGGTGGGGCCCCATGATGGGATTCAGTTCAGTTCAGTCGCTCACCCCTTATGACAAGAGGAAGAACCATCGGAGCTCCATGTGCGCTGAGAAAAGGCCATGTCAGCACAGTGAGGAGGGAGCCGTCCACAAACCAGGAAGAGAGCCCTGCCAGAACCATCCTGGTGCCCTGAGCTCAGACTCCCGGCTTCTGGAACCATGTGCAAAAAGATGTCTGTAGCTAAAGCCCCAGTCTGGCACAATTTGTTACAGCGGCCCGAGCAGACAAAGATTCCTGGGCTCTTCACCGTCGAACACACTTCTTCCCGGGACGTATTGAATTGTTTAGTTAATTTCTTCGAGAATCCTGTTTATTTTTGGCTGAGCCGGGTCTTCATTGCTGCAGGAGGCCTTTCCCTTGTTGCGGCAAGCAGGGGCTGCTCTCTGCTTGTGTTGCCAGGCTGCTTCTTGTGGCGGCTTCTCTCGTGGAGCTGGAGGGCTCTAGGCACAGGGCTTCGGTAGCTGTGGTGCGTGGGCTCAGCTGCTCCATGGCAAGGGGAATCCTCCCATACCAGGGGTCGGACCCACTGCCCCTGTGTTGGTAGGAGGACTCTTAACTAGTGGACCACCGGGGAAGGCCCCCTGTTTATATTCTATAATATAAGCAAACATAAGGGCAATGTAAGGGAAGAGAATGCCAGCCTTCTGTTTGCTGCCTGGAGAAATTTGGGGTAGGAGAGAGTGAGGGTTAGAGTTCCAGGGTCTCAGGTTCTCCCCTGCTTGTCAATACTGGCTGTGTGACAGAATCACCTGGGGAGCTATAATGATAGTATTAGTAATGACGCCTAAGCTTCGTTCCCAGAGGTTCTGATTTACTGGGTCCAGGAAGGACCCGGACACTGGTGTGTTTTATCATTCCTCCCCTGCCCCACTTACCCATGCCTCTGTGATCACACAGGATAGTTGCTGGGTGGAGGCCCTTCCCCAAGCAGCAGCATCTGGATGTGAGATGACCCTCATCCTTTCCCATCACCCCAGGGGAAATGAACAGGTGCTGGAATTGGGGGGGGGGGTGTGGAGTTCACATGGCAAATCCTTCCATGCCTCTTACCCAACCAGAATTCCTGGAGGGCTCCCAACACTGCGTGCCAACTCCTGAGAGTCTGAGAATGTTGAAATGATTCAACCAGAGTGGATCTGAGGGCTTGAGAGCAGGGGCCCTGAGCCTGCATGCCTGGCCAGGGAGCATTCACGTCATTGGAGAGGAGCTAAGGGTGGACGATGGGCATTGGTGAGGAGTCTGCAGATGGATGCTTCTTGGCAATCTTCTCACCATGTTTAAGCATTAGTGGTAGTATTGGCCAACTGCTGGGGGCCTGCTGCCTTCTAGGGGCTTTGCTTGCATCATCTCACTGAGGACCGTAGGTGCCCGTGTGCTGCCCCATCACCCCTCTCCTCGTGGCTTCCAGCACCATCCTTCCCTGCTTGTCCTCTGGGTGCCCGGCTGCTCCTTCACTGAGTCTTTCCCCCAGTTCCTCTAAAGGCTGGAGAGCCCACAGCCCAGTCCCTGGTTCTCTTTTCTTCTATTTTCTTGGTTCTTCTTTCCTTCTATTTTCTATCTCACTTGCTCCCGCAATGGTCCCAGCCAAACTTTAAATACCAACCAAACTTCCAAAGTCACCCATAAAGCATCACCTTCTTCTCCAGACACTACAGTGTGGCTGAACAGGCCTGTTGAGTCTCTGCTCCTCACCTTATTAAAAGAAAATCCAAACTCTTTGCCAGAGTCTATAAGGCTCCCCTTATTTGGCCTCAGCCCACTTCACCCTTCCAATCTCCTCCTGCAAGCGAGTGACCAGCTGGTTGGCTGAATGAACAAATGAGTGAGTGAACTTCCTGGGAAGGGCCTGGATTGAGGTCTGAGACATGGACTCAAGCTCTCATTACTCCGGAAGTCTGGACGACCGTGACCCTTGTTCTCTCTGGGACTTTGCTTGCAATATTTGTTGGACTGCATTTTCCTATGAAGTAGGTGCTGTTCCACCCATTTCTAAAATCTATTTTTAATTGAAGGACAATCGCTTTACAGTATTGTCTTGGTTTCTGCCACTCAGCAACACGAATCAGCCTTATGTCCCCTCCCTCTTGAGCCTCCCTCCCACCTCCCATCCACCCCACCCCTATAGGTTGTCACAGAGTCCAGGATTAAGTCCCTGAGTCATACAGCAAATTCTCACCGGCTTTGTATTTTACACATTATGGACACAGGGTGGGCGGAGGGGGAAGGGGGAAGGAGAGGGTGGGGTGAACGGAGACAGTAGCATGGAAACATATATACACATTTTATAGATGGAATAAAACTTGTCTTGGGGAGGTGAAGTCCCCTACTGAGGTCACCCAGTGGTGGCTGAGAGGCTGGGACTTGAACATAGATCTCCAGGGTTACAAAGCCCATGGCCAGCTTTCACTCTGCTTCTGCTCTAAACATGCCCCCATCCCGGCCAGACCCCTCCGCTGGCTTCCAGGTTGGGGCCAGAGGCACATCCAGCAGCTGCTGGACCTCCCCCTTCCCCGTCCTTGCAGCTGGGAGCTGGGGCCCCTCATTCTGCAGAACCCTTCATCCCCCGGGACCTGGCCACTCCCAGACCAGCTGCGCAAGCGTGGAGAAGACACTTTCTAAGCCACAGTGTACCCAGCTGGAGACACGCACGTAGCCCCATCCAGCTGTCTTCCGGAAAGAACCAGATCAACTGCTACTCTGGTAAAGATGGAAAAATTCCGTTAATTTAATGAGTCTGGACACAGTGTGGGATGACTGAAGCCTCAGGCTCCCAGCCTCTGTGTGATGGAGCTAACCCTCTTCTGATCCTCTCCTAATCCCAAATTTCACAACCTCGGCACAACTGACATTTGAGTCAGATAATTCTTTGTTGCACGGGCTGTTCTGCGCGCTGTAGGAGGTTGAGTGGTCCCTCTGGTCTCCACTCACCAGGTGACGGCAGCAGGCCATTCATCTAGATGTAGCAACCTAAATGATCTCCAGGCTGCCAAGTGCCCCTGGTTCAGAATACGGGGCTTCCCAGGCGGCGCTAGTGGTAAAGAGCTAGCCCGCCGATGCAGGAGACATGAGAGCCTGGGCTCGATCCCTAAGTCGGGAAGATCCCCTGGAGTTGGGGAGTCCCGTGGATAGAGGAGCCTGGAAGGCAACGAGTCGGGAAGTGAGTGACCTGGCATGCATGTGCGCACGCACGAGAATCACTAATCCTAGAAGTGAAGTGAAGTGAAAGTCACTTGGTTGTGTCTGACTCTTTGTGACCCCATGGACTATACAGTCCATGGAATTCTCCAGGCCAGGGGATCTTCCCGACCCAGGGATCGAACCCAGGTCTCCTGCACTGCAGGCGGATTCTTTACCAGCTGAGCCACAGGGACGCCCAAAGCATAGCTTCATGCTTATCTGTTCTTACAGGATGGTGACCATTATTCTAGATGGCTGTTTTCCAGGCATCAGGCTTCCAGTGCTTGGTAGTTCATGTTGAGCATCTACTAAGTGCCAGGCATAGACTAACTCAATCCTCACAACACCCCTTTGGGATGGATATTATTATTATCCTGTTTCACAAATGACGAGATAGGCTCAGAGACATTTATGTGAGTCCCTTGACCTCTGTTCCTGCAGACCACCTGCCACAGCCAGGCTGTCTCTTGACCATGTGACCACATTCATTCGCTCTTAGCGACTTTGCAAGTCACAGGGTCACGATGCTCAGATTCCCATGAGGAAACTGAGCTTCATGCAGTTTCCATGAGATCACCCAGTATCCTATAGCCGCTGTAATGGGTAGAGCCTGTGTTTGAACCCAAACTTTATGGTAAGGCCCATTATCTTCCCACTTCTCCCAACTGCCTTTTAAAGACTTGTAGAAATATTGTCAGCTTGACAGGACCTTTAAGATCATTCAATACTCAAGTATTTATTGATGCCTATTCCATGCTGGAATAGACCCTGAGGCTGGGAAGGATTGAAGGCAGGAGGAGGAGGGGATGACAGAGGATGAGATGGTTGGATGGCATCACCGACTCGATGGACATGAGTTTGAGCAAGCTCGGGGAGTTGGTGATGGACAGGGAGGCCTGGTGTGCTGCAGTCCATGGGGTAGCAAAGAGTCAGACTGGGCAACTGAACTGAACTGAGCATGTGTGGTGAAGGATCTGGGCTCTTCCTCATCTTTTAGAGAAACTTGATGAAGTATCTAAGGATAAGGTGAGTTGGGATCTGGGATTAGTCCCTAAGTATGCACGTGGAGGGGAAGTGGCCAAGGGTACAGATGAAACGAGCTTGGTGATGAGCTGATAATTCTTGAAGCCAGGTGATGGCTCCATCTTTACTGCTGATGGAATCTCCCATCATGCCACATGTGTAGAAGGTATGGATACTGACTCCTTGCTTGGATTTGAATCCCAGCTTCACTTCCCTCAGTATCATCTTGGGTAATTTTCTTGTCTCTCTAGACAATCCACAGAGTGAGAGAGTGATCGTTTGTAGCTGGCAGGCTGCATAAAGATTGAATAAGATAATGCAGAGTATACGTGGTAGTTTTGAGCACAGGAAGGATCTGGCCAAGAGCAGGGCCCCTTGGGGGTCATAGCAGCCCTGTCTTTCTTTACTGCAGAGGTCTCAGTGTCTTCAAGGGCACGGGGAGACCCATCCTCATCGCAGAACTCCTCCTAAAGGTATCCTTGGTCCACCTCCTGCCCTGGACACCAGGGCTGCTGTCTGCCCCGTGATGGCCCTGGAGGGACTCTCACCCCGAGTTACCCACAGAACAAGGCGAAGACAAAACTCCTAATCCCCATGAAGGACTCTAAGTCCAAGCAAGTGCCCCTTCGGCCCCAGCTGTGATGAGGCCTCATCTGGAATTTCTGGTAGCCAAACTGTCAGCAAGATGCTTGCAGAAGCTATAGATGAAAGGCCCTTCCTGCCCCCTGGGCCCTCTTCCTGCTCTCCCTCCGCTCTCCCAGAGTGGGGACGGTGCCTTTCCTTCATCAGCTGTCTGTGCTGGTTGAATTATGTCCATGTTCTCAGACTCTCTCGGGAGTTGGCACGAGGTGTTGGGAGCCCTCCAGGAATTCTGGCTGGGGACAGGGCACAGATGGGCTCCCACGCGAACCGCTCTACACTCAGCACCCTTCCTCCTCCCCTGGGTTGATGGGAAGGGCAGGGGTCATCTCATGCTCAGGAGGCTTGACTCAGCTCCACCCCTCCTGAGAGGCGAGACTCAGAGCAGGACCCCCGACTCCTCCTCACAAAACGGGCCGTCTTGAGGATGAAGAGTGACAGTGCCTGTCGGATATTCAGTGCGCTATCTAGCACCTATAAAACGGGCTAGTAGCATCATGCATAAGAATACTGAATGCCTGTGTGTGTACACCCAGAATTAATACGATAGTTCAAACCAACGATACATCAATTTAAAAAAGCTATGTGATCCCCCAATCTCCCCAAAGGGTGTCATTAAAAACCCACTATCTTTAGCCGCTTCTTTTGGTGATGTTAGACACTTCCAAGCATTAAAACTGCCCGCAGAACTTGAGGTCCAAGAAGGCACAGAGGCCTGGAGTCCATGGGAAGAGAGTTTATGGATCAGTGGCCACCTGGGCCCCATTTACCTGCAGGTAGAAAGACCCCAGACCTTGTTTTTCCAGCCATAGGATCAGATCAAAATGTCCCTGTGAGCCAGATAGTGTGAGAGGAATCTCTATTTCCTGCTTGTATTTTTGATACCTTTATTTGTTTATTTGTGGCTGTGCTGGGTCCTTGCTGCCGCCTGGGCTTTCCTCGAGCCGCAACAAGCAGAGGCTACTCTCTAGCTGTGGTGCGCGGGCTTCCGGCTTCAGGCCTTCCTCTCGCTGCTGCACAGGCTCCAGGCTCGCGGCTCGGGAGCTGTCACTCACGGGCTCTGGAGCACAGGCTCAGCAGTTGTGGTGCCTGGGCTTGGCTGCTCCGCAGATGTGAGATCTTCCCGGATCAGGGATTGGAACGGTGTCTCCTGCTATGGTTTTTCCAGTGGTCATGTATGGATGTGAGCGTTGGACTATAAAGAAAGCTGAGCACTGAAGAATTGGTGCTTTTGAACTGCGCTATTGGAGAAGACCCTTGAGAGTCCCTTGGACTGCAAGGAGATCAACCAGTCCATCCTAAAGGAGATCAGTCCTGGGTGTTCGTCGGAAGGACTGATGTTGAAGCTGAGACTCCAATACTTTGGCCACTTGATGCCAAGAGCTGACTCATTTGAGAAGACCCTAATGCTGGGAAAGATTGAAGGTGAGAGGAGAAGGGGATGACAGAGGATGAGATGGTTGGATGGCATCCCCAACTCAATGGACATGAGTTTGGGTAAACTCTGGGAGTTGGTGATGGACAGGGAGGCCTGGTGTGCTGCGGTTCATGGGGTCACAAAGAGTTGGACACGACTGAGTGACTGAACTGAACTGAACTGATTCATACTGTCTTCCATAGTGGCTGTATCAATTTACATTCCCACCAACAGTGCAAGAGGGTTCCCTTTTCTCCACACCCTCTCTAGCGTTCACTGTTTGTAGACCTCTTGATTATGGCCATTCTGACCGGTGTGAGGTGATATCTCATTACAGTTTTGATTTGTTTTTCTCTAATAATGAGTGATATTGAGTATCTTTGCATGTGTTTGTTAGCCATCTGTATATCTTCTTTGGAAAAATGTCTGTTTAGGTCTTTTTCCCACTTTTTGATTGGGTTGTTTGTTTGTCTGGTATTGAGTTGTATGAACTGCTTTATATTTTGGAAATTAATCCTTTGTCAGTGTTTCATATGCTATTATTTTCTCCCATTCTGAGAGTTGTCTTTTCACCTTGCTTATAGTTTCCTTTTGGAGAAGGCAATGGCAACCCACTCCAGTACTGTTGCCTGGAAAATCCCATGGACAGAGGAGCCTGGTAGGCTGCAGTCCATGGGGTCGCTAAGAGTCGGGCACGACTGAGCAACTTCACTTTCACTTTTCACTTTCATGCATTGGAGAAGGAAATGGCACCCCACTCCAGTATTCTTGCCTGGAGAATCCCAGGGACAGAGGAGCCTAGTGGGCTGCCATCTATGGGGTCGCACAGAGTCAGACATGACTGAAGTGACTTAGAAGCATAGTTTCCTTTGCTGTGCATCACACTGATACCAAAACCAGACAAAGACAACACACAAAAAAAGAAAACTACAGGCTAATATCACTGATGAACATAGATGCAAAAATCTTCAACAACATTTTAGCAAGCAGAATTCAGGAACATGTCAAAAAGCTCATGCACCATGATCAAGCTGGGTATATTCCAGGGATGCAAGGATTCTCCAATATATGCAAATCAATCAATGTGATACACCATATTAACAAATTAAAAGATAAAAGCCATATGATAATCTCAATAGATGCAGAAAAAGACTTAGACAAAATTCAGCATCCATTTTTGATTAAAATTCTTCAAAAAAAGGCATAGAAGGAAACTACCTCAACATAGTAAAGGCCATGTATAATAAGCCGACAGTAAACATCAATTCTCAATGGTGAAAAACTGAAAGCATTCCCCCCAAGATCAGGAATAAGACAAGGGTGTCCACTTTCACCACTATTATTCAACATAGCTCTGGAAGTTCTAGCTTCAGCAATAAGAGAAGAAAAAGAAATAAAAAGCATCCAGATCTGAAAGGAAGAAGTAAAGCTGTAACTGTTTGAAGATGACATGATACTGTATATAGAAAACCCTAAAGATAATATCAGAAAATTACTAGGGCTAATCAGTGAATTATTTGATTAGCTGGAGAAGGGAATGGCAAATAACTTCAGTATTCTTCCCTTGAGAACCCCATGAACAGTATGAAAAGGCAAAAAAACCAGGACACTGAAAGATGAACTCCCCAGGTTGGTCGGTGCCCAATATGCTACTGGAGATCAGTAGAGAAATAACTCCAGAAAGAATGAAGGGATGGAGCCAAAGCAAAAATGATACCCAGTTGTGGATGTGACTAGGGATGGAAGTAAGGTCCAATGTTGTAAACGGCAACATTGCATAGGAACCTGGAATGTTAGGTCCATCAGTTCAGTTCAGTTGCTCAGTCATGTCTGACTCTTTGCGACCCATGAACCACAGCACTCCAGGCCTCCCTGTCCATCACCAAATCCTGGAGTTTACCCAAACCCATGTCCATTGAGTTCATGATGTCATCCAACCGTCTCATCCTCTGTTGTCCCCTTCTCCTCCTGCCCTCAGTCTTTCCCAGCATCAGGGTCTTTTCAAATGAGTCAGCTCTTTGCATCAGGTGGCCAAAGTATTGGAGTTTCAGCTTCAACATCAGTCCTTCCAGTGAACACCCACGACTGATCTCCTTTAGGATGGACTGGTTGGATCTCCTTGCAGTCCAAGGGACTCTCAAGAGTCTTCTCCAACACCACAGTTCAAAGGCATCAATTCCTCAGCACTCAGCTTTCTTTATAGTCAAACTCTCACATCCATACATGACCACTGGAAAAACCATAGCCTTGACTAGATGGAGCTTTGTTGAAAAAGTGATGTCTCTGCTTTTTAATATGCTGTCTAGGTTGGTCGTAACTTTCCTTCCAAGGAGTAAGCATCTTTTAATTTCATGGCTGCAATCACCATCTGCAGTGATAATCAAGGCAAATTGGAAGTGGTCAAACAGGAGATGGCAAGAGTGAACATCAACATTCTAGGAATCAGTGAACTAAGATGGACTGGAATGGGTGAATTTAACTCAGATGACCATTATATCTACTACTGTGGGCAGGAATCCCTTAGAAGAAATGGAGTAGCCATCATAGTCAACAAAAGGGACTGAAATGCAGTACTTGGATGCAATCTCAAAAACGACAGAATGATCTCTGTTCGTTTCCAATGCAAACCATTCAATATCACAGTAATCCAAGTCTACACCGCAACCAGAAATGCTGAAGAAGCTGAAGTTGAACAGTTCTAAGAAGACCTACAAGACCTTCTAGAACTAACACCCCCAAAAGATGTCCTTTTCATTAGAGGGGACTGGAATGCAAAAGTAGGAAGTCAAGAAACACCTGGAGTAACAGGAAAATTTGGCCTTGGAGTACAGAATGAAGCAGGGCAAGGGCTAATAGAGTTTTGCCAAGAGAACACACCAGTCATAGCAAAAACCCTCTTCCAACAACACAAGAGACGACTCTACACATGGACATCACCAGATGGTCAACACCAAAATCAAATTGATTATATTCTTTGCAGTCAAAGATGGAGCAGCTCTATACAGTCAGCAAAAACAAGACTGGAAGCTGACTGTGGCTCAGATCATGAACTTCTTATTGCCAAATTCAGACCTAAATTGAAGAATGTAGGGAAAACCACTAGACCATTCAAGTATGACCTAAATCAAATCCCTTACAATTATACAGTGGAAGTGAGAAATAGATTTAAGGGATTAGATCTGATAGACAGAGTGCCTGAAAAACTATGGATGGAGATTTGTGACATTGCACAGGAGGCAGTGATCAAGACCATCCCCAAGAAAAAGAAATGCAAAAAGGCAAAATGGTCGTCTGAGGAGGCCTTACAAATAGCTGAGAAAAGAATCCAAGTGAAAAGCGAAGGAGAAAAGGAAAGATATACCCATCTGAATGCAGAGTTCCAAAGAATAGCAAGGAGCGATAAGAAAGCCTCCCTCAGTGATCAGTGCAAAGAAATAGAGGAAAACAATAGAATGGGAAAGACTAGATATTTCTTCAAGAAAACTAGAGATACCAAGGGAACATTTCATGCAAAGATGGGTCCAATGAAGGACAGAAATGGTATGGACCTAACAGAAGCAGAATATATTAAGAAGAGCTGCCAAGAATACACAGAAGAACTATACAAAAAAGATCTTCATGACCTAGATAATCATGATAGTGTGATCACTCACCTAGAGCCAGACATCCTGGAATGTGAAGTCAACTGGGCCTTAAGAAGCATCACTACAAGCAAAGTTAGCAGAGGTGATGTAATTCCAGTTGAGCTATTTCAAATCCTAACAGATGATGTCATGAAAGTGCTACACGCAATATGCTAGCAAATTTGGAAAACTCAGCCGTGGCCACAGGGCTGGAAAGGGTCAGTTTTCATTCTAATCCCAAAGAACCATGAACTTCCAGATGTTCAAACTGGATTTAGAAAAGGCAGAGGAACCAGAGATCAAATTGCCAACATACGTTGGATCATAGAAAATGCAAGAGAGTTCCAGAAAACCATTGACTTCTGCTTTATAGACTATGCCAAAGCCTTTGACTGTGTGGATCACAAAAAACTGTGGAAAATCCAAGAGATGGGAATACCAGACCACCTGTCCTGCCTCCTGAGAAATCTGTATGCAGGTCAAGAAGCAACAGTTAGAACTGGACATGGAACAACAGACTGGTTCCAAGTATGAAAAGGAGTACAGCAAGGCTGTATATTGTCACCCTGCCTATTTAACTTACATGCAGAGTTTATCATGAGAAATGCTGGACTGGATGGAGCACAAGCTGGAATGAAGATTGTTGGGAGAAATATCAATAACCTCAGATACGCAGATAACATTACACTATGGCAGAAGTGAAGAAGAACTAAAGAGCCTCTTGATGAAAGTGAAAGAGGAGAGTGAAAAAGTTGGCTTAAAACTCAACATTCAGAAAACCAAGATCATGGCATCTGGTTCCATCACTTCACAGCAAATAAATGTGGAAACAGTAACAGACTTTCCTTTTTTGGGCTCCAAAATCACTGCAGATGGTGACTGAGGCCGTGAAATTAAAAGACGCTTGTTCCTTGGAAGGAAAACTATGACCAACCCAGACAGCATATTAAAAAGCAGAGACACTACTTTGCCAACAAAGGTCCATATAGCCAAAGCTATGGTATTTCCAGTAGTCATGTATAGATGTGAGAGTTGGACTATAAAGAAAGCTGAGCACCAAAGAATTGTTGCTTTTGAACTGTGGTGTTGGAGAAGACTCTTGAAAGTCCCTTGGACTGCAAGGCGATCCAACCAGGCATTCCTAAAGGAAATCAGTTCTGAACATTCATTGAAAGGACTGATGCTGAAGCTGAAACTCCAATACTTTGGCCACCTGATGTGAAGAACTGACTCCTTGGGAAAGACCCTGATGCTGGGAAAGATTGAAGGCAGGTGGAGGAGGGGACAACAGAGGGTGAGATGGTTGGATGGCATCAATGACTCAATAGGCATGAGTCTGAGCAAACTCCAGGAGTTGGTGATGGATAGGGAGGCCTGGTGTGCTGCAGTCTATGGGGTCACAAAGAGTCGGGCATGACTGAGCAACTGACCTGAACCGAACTGAAATGAATCAGTGAATTTAGCAAAGTTGCAGGAGACAAAATCAATACACAGAAATCACTTGCATTTCTATAGACTAGCAATAAAAAATCAGAGAGAGAAATTAAGGAATTAATCCTATTCACCATTGCAACAAAAAGAATTAAATATATAGGAATAAACTTACCTAAGGAGACAAAAGAACTGTACACAGAAATTTATAAGACACTAATTAAAGAAACCAAAGATGGCATGAACAGATGGAGAGGTGTTCCATGTTCCTGGGTAAGAAGAATCAATATTGTGAAAATGACTGTACTACCAAACACGATCTGCAGATGCAACGTGATCCCCATCAAATTACCAATGACAGTTTTCACAGAACTAGGACAAAAAGATTCACAATTCATGTGGAAACACAAAAGACCCCGAATAGCCAAAGCAGTCTTGAGAAATAAGAATGGAGCTTGAAGAGTCAACCTTCCTGACTTCAGATTACAGTACAAAGCTACAGTCATCAAGACAGTACGGTACTGACACAAAAACAGAAATATAGACCAAGGGAACAAGATAAACCAATTCTTAAGGGAAAAGATAATCAACACATGCTAACTCTGAGATAACTCAGATATTGGAATTATTAAAGACTTTATTTATATTTATAATCATACCCCATGAGGTGAAGTGAACATTCTTCAAATAAAAGAGAAGGTAGAAATTCTTAGCAGAGAAATAGAAACCACAGGAGACAACCAAATGGAAATTTTATAACTGAAACATTCAATATCAGAAAAAAATTTTTAAAGTCACTAGGTGAATTTAATAGCAGAATAAACGTAACAGAGAAAGCAGTCATTGAAGTGAGAACAGATCAATAGAGATTACCTAATCCAAAGGGCACAGAAAATAATTTTTTTAATTAACAGAACCTCAGTGACCTGTGGGGCAATAAGAAAAGCTCTAATATTTCTATCATTGGAATCCCTGAATGAGAGGAGTAAGAGACAATCGGATAAATAATAAATAAAATATCATGCCTGAAAGATTCCCAAACTTAAGTGAGAAAGCATATATTTACAAGTTCAAGAGGTTGTTAAGCCCCAAAGAGGATAAGTCCAAAGAAAACCAGGCACAGGTACAGATGAGCCTTTTTGCAAAGCAGAGAGAGAGACCCAGACATGCAGAAGAGGCATATGGACACCAAGGGGGGAGAGAGGGGGTGGGATGAACTGGGAGACTGGAATTAATACGTATACACTACTACTCATAAAACAGGTGACTATGAGAACCTACTGTGTAGCATAGGAAACTACTCGGTGCCCTGTGGTGACCTAAATGGAAAGGAAATTAAAAAACAAGGAATATATGTATACATATAGCTGATTCACATTGCTGCATAGCAGAAGCTAACACAGCATTGTAAGGAAACTACACTATAATAAAAATTAAAAAAAAGAAAACCAGGTATAAACACAAACTTAATCAAACTTCTGCAAATAACAGATAGCGGGCATTAAGGCAGTCATAGAGGAACTGCACGTGGCATAAATGGCAACAGAAATTCAAGGAACCGTGAATTCCTTAGAAACCACAGACCAGAAGACAAGACACCATCTTTTCAGAAAGAAAATAACCACCAAGCCAGAATTCTATACCTAGCAAACATGGCCTTCAGAAATGAAGATGAACTACAGATATTCTTAAATGGAGGGAGACTCAGAGAAGTCTTAACCAGCAGACACGCTCTGAAAGGAAGACTGAAGGATGTCCTGGCTGAAGGAAACTGATGCTAGAGAGAAGCCTGAACTTCAGGAACAAAGGAAGAGCAGCAGACATGGCAGATATTTGGGTGAATATAACAGCCCGCTTTTCTCCTCCTAAGTTCTTTAAAACACTTGCTTGTTTTTAAAAATGTATTATATTATCTGGGAAGTTTCAGTGTATACACATGGAACACATAACGATAACATCAAGGGTTGAAGGCATCTACCTGAAGTTGTAAAATATTAATGCTAAGAAGACTGTGAAGAAATTAGGTGTATATATATATAAATATATGAATTAGAACCTAATAATTCCTAGAAAGAGTTAAAGTGAAAGTGGTAGTCGCTCAGTCATGTCCAACTCTTTGTGACCTCATAGACTGTAGCCCACCAGGCTCCTCTGTCCACGGAATTCTCCATGCAAGAATACTGGAGTGGGTAGCCATTCCCTTCTCCAGGAGATTTTCCCAACCCAGGTGTCAAGCCTGGATCTCCCGCATTGCAGGTGGATTCTTTGCCATCTGAGCCACCAGAGAAGCCCCTTAATTTCTAGGTCAACAACTAAAACACAACATAAAGAGAATCAAGAGATAAATTAAAGTGAAGCAATAAAATATATTTTTAAAAATCCAAGATAGGGCAGGAAGAAAGGAACAGGGAAATTTAAAATGAAGTTATTAAATAGTGAAAATGAAATGAAATAATGAAAATAGTGAAATGATGGGCCTAAATCCAACATGTGTGTGCTATGTGTACATATAGTGAAATTCCCAAGTAAAATAATACTTAAAAAAATCATATATTTTAAAGAACCTAAAAGGACAAAAATGGTTTGTTATATTTACATATGGCTCAGCTGGTAGAGAACCTGCCTGCAATGTGGGAGACTCGAGTTCGATCCCTGGGTTGGAAAGATCCCCTGGAGAAGGGAAGGGCTACCCACTCCAGTATTCTGGCCTGGAGGATTCCATGGACTGTATAGTCCACGGGGTTGCAAAGAGTTGGACACGACTGAGTGATAATCACTTTCACTTTCATATTTGTATTCATTACATTAAGTATATTCAGGAGCTTATTCTTGAGTTTTTATTTATCACACTGTCCTATTTAGGAAGCTATCAGGGAGAATGTTCCTTTAGCAAGTTTTCTAGTTCTCATTCACATTGGTACTTGGGTTACTTATCAGGTTTCCCATTTTCCTCTGGCTTCTAGGAAGCTACAGGACCCTCCCCATAATATTAATAAGCATTTCTATGGTAAAAGATCTTGTGGTCACATAAGTTTGTGAAACACAGACTAAAGAAAATTGATAAATTTCTTTGTTCTGTGTCATTTAATCTTTATAACTACCTTGGGAATTGGTACCATCATTATGGCATTTTTATAAATGACAAGAAAATTGAGTCTTTAGAGAAGTTTAGACCACTTGCCCAAGGTTAGGGCTGGAACATAGAATGTCTGACTTCAGAGTCTGCCCTCTTAAACAAGTAGAAAAGTTATGTATATGAAGCCCTGGCACAGAGGAAACGCTCATCCTTATGGCATGGGCAACTCAAAGGCTTCTCTCAAGCCTGGCTTCATGAAAGGAGGAAGTGTGGTCCCAGCCCAAACCAAGGCATCCAGCCATCCCTACTCCAGCACTTACCTAAGTCCTACTTGGGGATGCTCCTGCCGAAGCCAGTTTTATCTAAAGCTGCTCCTAGTGACCCACTAACTTCATACAACTTCGATTAAATTTTTGATCCCCTAATTCTCACTCTTTCTCTCCTCAGTCTGACTTCCCTCCTTTGGAGGCTTTCTTCGAGAGGTAAATTTTCAGGACTGAGGAAGAGGGATTCACAGACTTCAAATGCATCATGGAGATAACTGCTTATTGGTCACTTGTGTGCCCGTAGAAGTGGAGGAGGCAGAATCAGACAGATATATATATATATATATATATATATATATATTTTTTTTTTTTTTTTTGCTAAATCTCTTGTATACTCCCCTGTAGTAGAATTTGGCATCCATACCCTTTCCCTGTGCTGAGATGGACAGAATGGACTTCCCTCACTCTTAACTTTGGGCTTGCCCATGAAACTTGCCGTGGGCAATAGGTTGTTAGTAGATCTGATAGGAAAGAAGCTTGAAATGGGATTCCCCCTCCAAATGCCCTTAGAACTCTGGTGATCTGTAATCACGGCCCAGAATCTCTTTTCTTCATGGTCCTCCCAGAAAAATTATTGTCAGACTTGCAGCCTGAAGTCCAGCTGCTCATCTGTTTTACTTTTCTATTGCTGCATAAAAAATTACTACAAATTTAGTGACTTATGACAACTCATTAATTATCTGACAGTTTCTGTAGATGAGAAGTCTGGGCACAGCATAGCTGGGTCTCCTCTGCCGAGGATCTCACCAGGCTGAATTCAAAGTATTTGCAGGGGCTGTGATCTCATCTGAAGGCTTGATGGGGAAGAATCTGTTCAGGGTGTTGGCAGAATTCAGTCCCTTCTATAGGACTGAGGTCTCCTCTTTCTTGTTGCCTGTCAGTCAAGGGTCACTCACAGCTCCTAGAGGGTGACCTCACATCCTAGCAATGGCCCTTTTGTAAGACGGCAGCTCGCGTCTTTTTTTTTTTTTAGCAACTTTTTATTGTGCATTGAGATATAACTGATTAACAATGTTGTGATAGCTTCAGGGGAACAGCAAAGGGACTCAGCCACACATATACATGTATCCATTCTCCCCCAAACTCCCCTCCAATCCAGGCAGCCACAGCATTGATAGCGCGCTTCTTTAAATGCCGCAGGAGACTTCACTGAAGTCTGCTGTGATGCAGTCTTCTGTAATGTAATGTAATCACATAAGTGACCATCCCGTCATCTGTGCCAGATGACATGACCATATCAAGATAGTGACCATCTCCTCATCTTCACAGATCCTGCCCACCTTCAATGGCAGGGGGCTATACAGGACATATATGCCGGGAAGTAGGAGTCTTAGTGAACTTCAAAGGGTTCTGCCTGCTGCACCATCCATGCCAAAATCAGTCAGACCACCATTAACCCACCAGACTGTGAAGGTGAGAGTGAATGCTTATTGTAAGCCGCTGGGTTTTGAGACAGCCTATTCCACTGGCTGGCTGATTATTGTGGCAATGGCTGGCTGACACACTTCTTTTCAAGAAGCACTGTCCTCCTATTTCAAACAGTGTCCGATTCCCATTTGGGGGAGGCAGTTTGCTATGATGGGCAGGGTACTGGGACCAGTGAAGTCTGGGTTTGAGTCTCTGCTCCTCTCTCTCCTGGCTGGGGGCCCATTTCCTTATCCAAATAGTGGGACCTGCAATGCCCACCTCATTGGGATGTCGGGGAGGTTAACTAAAGCGATGGATGAGGACCACCTGGCACAGAGTAGGCTCCACAAATGTTAGTGTTTTATCTCTCTCAAGGTCATATTTCTAGCCAACATCTCCTTATCTTCAGAGGGTGGGTGTGATATGCATTCTGGGAGGGGCTGCTGCACGGCTGCCACCTGTGGGCCACCTGGATGGCATCTCATCACCAGCTGGGGAGCTGACCTGCAGGGCTCTCTGACCTCGAATGGGCTCTCTGAGCCAGATTGTGGAAGACAGCCCTCCTTGGTTTCTGTGGAGTAGAGACCCTGGATATCCACCCTCAGATAAGACCCCGCCTCCATCTCTCCAGCACATTAAAGTTTTAAGCTAATTTAAAAGTGTGACACGGAAGCCTTCTTTTGGAGAGTTCAGTCTTTCCCACTGACCAGCAGTGTGAGCTTGGGCCAGTGACTTCAACTCTCTGACCCTTGGTTTCTTCCCCAAACATTGAGGGCGAGAGTCCCACCTTACACGGCTGTTATGATGGTGATGAGACAAAATCTGTGTACCTGGGCCATCACCGGAGCTCTGCAGATGGAGTTCCTGTTCCTGCAGAGACTGTCTATCTCTGTCCTTTTATTGCTACTCCCTGCCCTTCCCGACCTCTTAGAGAAGAGCACAGAGGTGGTGCTTAAGGAGACGTTTGCTTTCACCTTCTCTTCCCTCATTTAATCCTCATGTAGACCCCCTGCAGCAGATGTTGTGGTCAGGAGGGTTTTTCCCAACAGTTCCACCTCTCACCTCCCAGACACAGGATAGATTACGCTTCCCTGCTCCCTTTCAAGTTCACTGCGGCCATCACACTTGCTTTGGTCTATGAAGGTGAGGCGAAGTGACCTAAGTCCCCCCGGTGGAAGCTTTAGGAGATAGTGTGCAATTCACCACCTCTCTCCTTCTGGTACCAGTGACCAGTAACATCAAGATAATGTCCACTCTCTATTAGGCTGACTATGACGAGTCTTGAACATGAATATGAACAAGGAAAAATGTAAACCTCTGGTATTTTGAGCCCCCGAGATTTGGGTCGTTGCTACTACCTTCCAGCCTTGTTATAGTGTGACAGATTTTATCTCCACCTGAAGGATGATGGGGAAGAGCTTGTCTACAGTCTCACAGAGGGCACCTTGAACCAACGATGGAGCTTCACCCGAGACAGCACACTTGATTCATTCCAGGGGAGAGAGTGGAGGTGTCCGGAGGCCTGAATGCACTCTCCTGATGCCTCTTGCAAGTGAGTCCCTGCTCCCTGCCCCGGATATTTACAAGATCAGGAGGGATTCTCTGTGCAGAGTAAGTCAGTGCCAGCCTGGGGAGTGAATGGGATGGAGTTGTGGAAGCTGCATTCTTGGGAGGACTAGACATTCTAGACTTAACTTTGCAACAGACGGGATTGTACTCAGAAACCCCAGTCTCTGTTTTGGGTTTCCTCCCATCTCAAGGCCCATTTATCTCCTGTCTCAGGAAACTCTTTCCTTCACTAGTAAATTTTCTCAAGGAAAGGCTGTGAAACTCACCCACCATCATGTGTGCCTCACAAGCAAGGCACAGAGACGGCTATGTTACGCAGCGTTGCTGCAGCAGAAGCTGAGCGGCACGCACTTGTCTATTAATAATAAATATCCATTCCTCCCTTCACTTTAGGCACAGAACCCTAATTTTATTCTGGACAGTACGTGTGTGCCTGGGCACAGGGGTATGTCTGTCAGCCGGCTGGGGTACAAACAAAGGTTGCTGAGTGGGACCCCAGAAAGCTCCCTGAGAGGGGTTCTCTGGGAGCCCCCAAGGGCAGGCCTGGGTCTGGGGCAACTTGACATTGTACACTTAACATCGAGCACTTTGTGTTGCACTGGTGATGGACAGCTCCTAGACACCTGGGCACGCTCCAGGCTGCTTTGGGACCAGCCTGTGGCTCAGTTTATTGTCATGCTAACCTGGAAGATCTTTAGATACCATCCAGTCTGCTCTTTAAAAAATATATGGAAATAGGGTCTTACAGGGAGAGAAAACTGTCTCAGGGCCCACAGTGAGTCATATGCAGAGGTCAGAGTAGAACTTGACTGTTTCTTGACTCTCCCCTTTATCTTCCTGATTTACTGAACAACAGTTGCTCAGTGGGGGTGGCAGGGAGCCAGGGAGATAGACATGGGTGAACTGTGGCTGAGAGCCCTGATTCTTCCACAAGCTGCCTGGGTTCCTTACGGGGCTGGTATAGAGCTCATCGCACTGTAGGGATTCTATGAGGAGAAGGGTGCCTGGCAGCCTTCCGATCACTCTGACCTTGGGAAGAGAACTTGGCTGGATTGGGTGGACTCAGATTCTTCCTTTGTGTGTGTGTTATTCAATCCTTCATGTATATTATCTCCCCCAAACTCCTCCACCTCGCCCCCTCCCTGCTCAGACGACCCATGTAAACCAGCACCCTGGAATGGCACAGGTGGCCGGTTTTAGCACCAGAGGAGTATGTGGAGTCGATGGTGCTAGTCCTTGCCCAGAGGCCCTTTGACGGGGCCGGCGCACCCGTCCCCTAACTGATGAGAGTTGCTGCTGAGGGCTCACTGCCATTCCTTTCTCTGGAGAACTGTCTTCAGCCCACAGGGGCCACGTTAACCAAAGGTGCTTGGCCACACAAACCCTTTACCCACCCATTCCGTCCCGTCCCCAGGCACAGCCAGCAGCCAGTGAATGACTGATCTGTGCAGCAAATATCCCCTGATCTCAAGGTGAGGCTGACTCTATTCTCCGATTCTCAGTCCAGAGCTCTCTGCCAGACCAGGTTGGGCCTAGACTCCAGGTAAAACCTCCCCTTTGCCCAGCTCCCTCCCCTGCCCCATCCTTCTCCTTTCACTCCCTTAAGCAGAGCTCCCCAGCTGCCTGGGTCTAACGGCTGGTGATTTGAGGTGCAGCTTATATAATAATGACAGAAATAGAGTGCACAACAAATGTAACATGCTTGAATCGTCCTGAAACCATTACCCCTGCCTCAGTCCCCCGTGGAAAAATCGCCTTCCACAACATCAGTCTCTGGGGCCAAAACGGTTGGGGACCACTGCCCTCAAGGATTTCTCTTGAAGGCTCTCCAATAATTCACCTGCCGGCAACCCTCTCATATCAGGCTCTGCTTGAAAGACAATAAGAAAACTTGTGAGCTCTCTCCCACCTTGCAAATTCTGTCTATTGATACAAGGAGAGGCCACAGAGGGTTCTATGTTTAGTGGCAGGAAAATCCTGGTGAAGAGAACTGAGGCTTCACCAGAGAGAGATGTCCACTGAACAAACATTGCTGAAGCTTTTGCTGTGTGTCCAGCATCTGCTTAGCACTGGGAGACCTGGGGGGCGCCAGAGAAATGGAGTTCCTACCCCTTGACACACACTCTCTAGATTAGGTCAAAGGTCTTCTTGACTGCCCCTCAGTCCCGTTTAAGGGCAGTCCCACATGGAGATCAACTGAGTACACGGAATCCTGGAGATGCTTTTAATTTCTTTTTAATGTATATTTAACAGTTACGCCTGAGTTACAGAGGAAGCGCTTACAAGCAGGTAGTTAAAGCAAATGCCAGTTTCTCTTTCTAATCTACTACTCCAGATAGCTGAATAAATTATGGTGCGATTAGGCTTAAACACACACCTTTGCGCCCACGTGGACACCCCACTCACACTCTCATGCACACACACTCGCTCCCACATGGAGGAAAATGGCTGTGAGTCACACACGGAAGCAACCAAGTTGCCATCACTAGGAAGAAGGAATGATCTAGAGCGCTATGCAGATAGTTCCCGGGTTGGGATTGGCCTTATCGATAAGCAGATGTCTCTGAGCATTTGAGGATGGTGGCTGGAGGACCCCCATTTGGCCTCGGGTGTGGTGCCTCTGTGGGAGGGGAAGGAGAAGGTCAGTCGGCCTCAGGAAGCATCCCACAGTGAAGGGCACGCTGGGGGCCTTGAGGGGAGCACCAACCCGAGAGAGGCCCCAGAGCATCATGAGTTTTGGGGGCCACTGTGGGGCTTCCCAAGTTCCTGGATCCACACCTCTGAACGCATTGCCCACTCCCTGTCCAACAACACAGGATTTCAGTGGGGTGATCAGCGTCATGAATCTGCCTTGTCCCATCCGGTGGTGGACCAGATGGAAAATCTGACCTTTTCGTTTTCCTTCTGGGCAAAGCTCTCCCGATTATTCCCTCCTTCTCTTTCGTGCCCCCCATCTCTCTCCTCCTTCACGTTCCTCTGGCAAAAGAATGGCAAATGTAAATCAAGGAAAACATACAAGTAAAAAATAAAACATAGCTTGGTTCTTACACGTCACTTTTTTTTTTTCATAGCAAGAGAGAAATACCAAGTGAAAAACGAAGCAATAAAAATGAAAGAACCCAACAGAGCCTGGAATGTATAATCCGAAACACACGGTATGCAGATATGTCCCTACAGATGGTCCCTGGCGCTAGCACGACACGCACTGTGGGGGTTTTCGTTCCTTCTTCTTCTTTTTTCAGTATTTATATATATATTTATAAAAGTCAACTCCCTATAAACGAACAGCACATCACCACGTTTCCAACTAATGTACAATGAGTTCAGAAGAGGGGCCCCCATAGGTAGGACCAATAGCTACTTGTGAGAAGTTGGAGGAAGCATGTTTTATTTTGCTATGGATGCTATTTACAGGGCTGGAGCAGGATTGTTTCTGGGCCAGCCTCGCCACTGGGATTCAGACCTTCTTTCTCAGCCTGTGGTCAACCCTCAAGAGTTGGAAGCTTTCTAATTCTTATCCAGTATCATCTTGCTGGTGAAGCTGCAAGCTGCCAACACCAGACGGAATTTTACAGACTGAGTTGGTTAGACACATTAATACACTAGGTTTTAGGAAAAAACCTGTTAGGGTCAGGGTTTCTTTCTGAGGGTGGGGCCCCTGGGGGAATAAGTCCCACTTTCTACCAAGACGGTCGCTTGGGAGAACTCCAAAGAAGATGGACGTAAGGAGAAGTCATTTGGTTTATACCCATTTTGCCATCGCAGGCAGATATTTGGGATTGGTCCTAGCATTGGAATGTCACTTCGGGGGGTGGGGGCACAGAGCTGGGTGGTTTTGATGTCACCAGCCTGAGATCCCTGCTACTCCTGGAAAACCTAGGGTGTAAGGAGACGCAGAGGATGGCTGAGACCAGCTTCCAGAGGGAAAGACTGACCATTCAAGGAATGTGGATGAAGACTGTAGTTCAGCTTAAGGAAGAACTGCTTCCTGGCTATGATAGCTACAAAAACACGGACCAGGTCACCAACAGACAACACACACCCTTCCTTTTTGTCCAGAGCTTGAAGAGCCCAAAGTCTCCTGCCTTGGATGCTCCCATTGAAACTTCGGCTGAACTTGATGGGCCACCCATGTCTGGGTGTCCACTGCTACCAAAGAGTCTGTTTGTCCCCAGTTAATCATAGGTTCCTCGAAAACCAGAGATCCAGGTCACCTTGGTCGTGGTCCAGGACAGGCCTGAGACTATTGAGTCTGAAGCTGGGAAGCAGGTGAGAGCGTTCATCACAGAGGTGACGTCCATGCAGGGAACTGTCCTAGTATCTTGCTAACCCGGCTCCCCAGAAGGGAGGCACTCAGGTTGATTCCCAAAGCGGCAGCCTGTCCCTCTGGGAATGTCCTGTGAGCTGAGGACGAGGCATGAGTTGAGCAAGGAGGTGGTGCCAGGTGCCCAGGAGGGGCCAAGCAGCTTGGTCCGGTCTGCACAGAGTCAGCGCCCATCTCCAGCGCCTCTGAGCCAGCGGGCCTTGATGCAGGTGATCCACGTGTAGATTATGATGATGGGGATGGAGATGAATAGAATTTTGATCAAGGGTAAAGGGAAGAGTTACAAGGGAGGCCGTAGTCAGGGGCCTGAGCCACTCCCTAAAGGTCTCACCATGTAAAGAGAAGGCAGCTGGGGAGAGCCACTGGAATGGCCACGGAAGACGACCTTGCCTTCTTCTCCAGAACCTTTGGTGCCCCTCTCTCCCAGGGGCCGTGGCTCAAAGACTGGCCACATCTCCACGCCCAGGGGTGCTGGATCAGAAGACAGAGCCATCTCAGCTGAGAACTGAAAGATGCCAGTCTGGGTGGGACAGGGACATGCCCCTCCCGCCCCCCAATGCCAGGGGGACTCTGGTCTTGTCTGCGGGGCAAGCAGTCCCTGATGAGCCAAGAACCCTTTTCCAGAGCAGATGGAGGCGCCCTTCCTAGAGGGCAGGGCATTCAGGGGATGGGCCCAGGTCTCTGAAGGAGGCTTTGTGAGAAATCGAAGCTCCATGGGCTGTGGACTTGAAGGCAGACCGCTGAAGCCTTTGGCAACAAAGGTTTGCCGCCCACAAACAGAGTAACCCCGGTTACGAAACCTCCTCTGAGCCTGCCTCGTCACTCACATGTTCTCAAGACTTGGTCTCCTCCCCCATCATCTGATTCAGCAAATGAGAAAACTGGAGGGTCTGTGTGCTCCCCAGACCCCACCTGGGATGGGCAAGGTTGGAACTTGGGCTTCAGTGTTAGAGCCTAAAGCTGCTTCTGAATATCCGGCCTGGGTCCTGGTATCCTGGACCAGCCCACTGCCAACAAGCCTCACCCATGTGGCCCTGCCCCCTGGCTAAGCTTCTTCCTGGTCCTCCCAATCCCCTTGCTTGGGCTAGATTTCCCCCTCCACCCAGCAGAGGTGTGTGGAGAGGTCCTGAAGACCTCAGAATTCGTGGGTGATTCCTGGGAGCACCCCAGGGCCAAGGTCCCCCCTCCTTTGCTAAGGAGGAGGAGCTGCGGTTCAGGCCCTGAGCCAGAGACCCACCAGGAGGGCTGACTCCCAGCACTTCCACCGAGATCAGCCCTCTGGGCTCCACCTCTGTCCAGGGGACTCACGGGCACTGGGGTCAAAGGGCTCCTGGACCTCATCCCAGACAGCATCCTCCTTTGGTTGCCCTAGGTGCTCTGTTCAGGGTGAGCTGGGATCTCTGGGTCTGAGATGGCAGAGGCCATGTCAGAATTTGGCTGGGGCAAGAGGGCAGGCTGATCAGAGGCCCTCCAGTGGGGAGAGTGAAGGGGCAGACTCCAAGGGGGTCACTCCAGGTCCCTAACCACAGATGAACGGTGGGCAGGCTGCCTGTCTCCAGAGGGCTGGCCACAGGAAGGGAATGGGCTCCTTCCCTGGGCTCCAGGGACCCCAGGGCGATGGAGGGACTGAGGATGGGAGGCTCAGGGATCAGTAAGGGTTAGGCTGGGACTCAGGCTGGGGCAAGGCGCCCCAGGGGCCCTAGTAAGCCTGGCCAGTTTCCACAGGCAGGAGTCCCAGCACAGCCGAGTGCTCCCCGAGCTTCATGCGACGCTGTGTGGACAGGCTCACATTTTTGGCCAGGTAATCAACAGCAGCTGGGGAAAAAAAGAGAGACTTCTAGAAATTCACATTCTTTTTGCCTGTTAATTCAATCTGTCCTACATCTATTCATCCATCCACCCATCCATTTATCAATTCACCCATCCATCCTTCTCTGTATCTACCCATCTCTTCTTCCATCCATCCATCCACAGCCGTATCTTTATCCATCTATCTGTCGTCCATCCATTCACCATCAATCTGCCCATCCACTTTTTGTCTGTTTATCCACCTGTTCATCCATCCACCCACCTATCCATCAATTTATTCATAAGATTCTTTCTCTCACTTCCTTTCCGATCATTCAGCAAATATTTGCTTCCCACATTGTTTACCCAGCTCCCCTACGGGCTCTGTAGGAAAGTACCTAGGGTATCCCATTGTCTAGCAAAGAACTGTCCCTTTCCCCAACATGCCTCTACCCATCCCTGTTCTGAGGCACATCTGGCGAGTCCCCTGGGGGCCAGGTAGTAGTGGGGGCAAGGTCCTTCTGCGTTTTCTGGATCCTAAGCCCAGCTCACAGCTGAGGCAGACCAAGACCTCTTACTCAAAAACGAAGGGAGCTTTTGCCAGGGAGCTGAGGGGTCCCTGCAGGAGGAAGGGCCAGGAGCCTGTAATGCAGGGAAATGAGACCTGCAGCCTTGCCAGTTCTGGTCACCCGGAGGAGAGGGATGAGAGTCTGAGGGCGTCTATTCACGTGTGTGTGAACCGTGGGAACAAGACTCTCCGTGATGGAGTGATGGACACGAACAATGCTTGTGCTTGTATGTGTGCACAGACGTGGGTGAGGTGTGTGCACCTGCGTGAGGTGAGCGGCGGGAACACAGGTGATTGCACAGCTGAGTGCCACCTCAGCCGGGCTCACGCATCGGGTGTGTGCAGGTGGCCCGCTTGTGTTCTGGGCCGACTCTCCTCATTGTGCCTGCCTGGGGCTGCAGCCGAAACCATCCTGGACGCGATCTGCCTGGCATGTGACCGAGGCCCCTTGAGGCACAGACAGGCTGCCTCCCAAGCCAGAATTTGCAGCTCTGGCCTATCCTACCTTCTGGGAACCCTCCGATCTGGAGGTGAGAGGAAGCTGGAGACAGGGCTCTCCCTTCACTGTCCCCTGCCCACTGAGGGGCCTGGTAACACTCTCCATGCCTTCCCAGAGTTGGGGGGCCCCTGCCTAGGGTGGGTGGGTGGAGCCGGGAGGTGATGGCATGGCCAGAGGGCAAATAGGGAGCTGAGATGGGCTGTATCAGTAACTGAGTTCCAGGAGGCCCTACTGCCTAGGGGCTCAAATGCCCTACATTCAAACTGCACCTGTCAACGTTCAGTGTGTGATCTGGGGACATACCATGCCACCTTTCCAAGCCTCAGTTCCACTGTAAGGTGATACTAGCACCTGGGTTGAAAGGTTATTGTGATTAGACGAGCACCTGTATATGCAGCGGTCAGTCAGCCCCACGCCTGGTGCACAGGGGGTTGGAGGGACAAGGGCTCGTAGGGCTGAGGCGCAGTTAGAAGGCATGCCCTTTGACGGGAGAAGAAGGAAAGGGACGGTGAACTGGGCGACTCAGCCTCCTGACTACCTCCTGCTCACGTGGCTTTGGGCAAAACACTCTGTCTCTCCAGCGCTGCCTCCTTGTCTGTAAAACGGGGAGGACAAATTCCAGCCTCCTCAAGGGCTGTTTTAAGGACCAAATGAGAACGTGCTTTGAGATGCCTGGCACAGGGGGCTCCCTGGATTCCTAAAGGATATCCACATGCCCTGGGCCTTACTGGAGGCCTGGGCTCCACGTCCCTCAGCTTCCCACGCTGAGCCCCCAGGTGCTGCCTCCAAGGTTACTCAGCCTCCAGGCTCCTAGCTGGTGGGGCAGAGTAGTGGTGGCCCACTTTACCCTTGCCTAGGGTCCAGCCCTTACTCTGGGGGAGGGTGAGAAAACCTCCCATCTCCGGTCTCAGGGGGACCCAGCAGCTGTGACCACACCGTCTCTACTATGTGGGGTCTGTCTTACCTGGGTTCCAGGTCTCGCCCAAGAGGAGGCCACATTGTCAGAGTGGTAACAGGAAGTGGGGGGCAGGGAAAAGCTGATGTGTCCCCAGAGCTGACTCTATGCCAGTTCCACTCTAAGCATTTTACGTGCACCATCTCACTTAATTGCCCCAATACCTCTGTGAGGCTGGGATTATTACCATCCCCATTTCACGGATGACAAAACTGAGGCCCTGCCCTGAGAGGTTGCATGACTTGAAAGATCCCAGCGTTCTTAAATTGTGGAGCCATAATTCAAATGCAGGCAGTCTTATGCTAGCTGCTAACCACCCCTGCCAGCTCCACCTCTTGCAGAATCATCCCCGGTCCCCACACAGCACTTGAGAATGTATGGAGCTCCCTACATCCCGAAGCCTGGAATGGCCCCCTTCTCTACTCCAGGCAAGGTAAGGGGTTTGTCTAAGGGCCAGCTCTTCCTGCAGGACTGGCAGAAAGGTCTGGCTTTGAATAACAATGATGGGAACTGCCAAGTGCCAGGCAGACGATATCTCATCTAATTCCTTCAGCTGCCCCATGCTTTAGGCTACAGTTGTTCCCACTTTACAGATGTGGAGACTGAGGCTCAGGAAGAGCCACCGGCCCAGAGGCACATGTGGGCTGGAGGAGCCTGACTTTACTCTGCTTGCGCCTCTGGTCACTCTGTCCCTTCCCCTTTAGTCTCTCCCTGTCACCAGCCATGGCCCTGCACGCTGTAGGGACTACCCCAGGCCCTGTTGTCAAGATGACCAAGGAAACACCAAGAAACACCGAACTTTACTGACAACTCAGCCAGCTTCAAGGGCACCCGTCATCCCGCAGAGCCTGCCTCTCCCCGGGGTGGGGCCGGGGTCCCGCGAGGGCAGGGCTGTGACATTTCTCATTACAGCCTGTCAGTGGCCCTTCCTGTCCCTCTGTCTCTCCGAGCCTCCCCTCCTCTGCCTCGTGCCCGAGCCTGGGCTCTCAACGTCTCAAATTAGATTAATCAGGAGTTGGCAGGAGAGGTGGTGGCGATGCCAACCAGTAAACAAATCTCAGCCGTCAGCGTCTCGTCAGCCAGCGGCCCCAGAGGAGGACCCTTCTAGACACAAATTCTTATTGGACTTGTCAGATCTATTAAAATTCTTTTCACACTTCTGCGTTCTATCAGCCCCATCATTAGTACGGCCCTGGCCTCTGGGAACACCAGGGCCATATTAATCTGCCGTGCGCCCTGTCCCTGCCCCCTGCCCCCTGCCCCCACCCCCTTTAGGGATGGGGAGAGATAGACGGACGGACGGATGGTGGCAGAGAGCAGCGGGGGAGGGTGTGACGGTGTCCCTGGGAAGAGGAGAGGACCGAGGCGAGGCGGCTCACTCTCCTGCTTTGGGGTTTGGTCCACCCGGCCCAGGCACACCTGAAAGGGAGGCTCCCCACGGTCAAAGGGGTGGCCCTGTGCGCCCGGACAGGTACTGTCTGCTGGTCCCAGCCAACCTCTCTGGGACCCCCTTTCCTCATCTGCGCAGAGAGAATAACCCAGTACCCTGCACCGGGTGGCGGTGAGGACGGGGTGCCAGACCCACTCAAGAAGTGATCACTTCTTCCTTTACACACGTGCGTGTTGTAAAGTGACCCCCTGGAGCCAGTATAGACACAGAGTAGTGAATACTCACAGAGAAGTAAGCCTCTGCCCACACACAGATGAGTGTGAGCTTGTGAACAGGACTCCACACCCAGGGCTGGTGTCCATCATCCCTCAGCATCTTGCAAAGTTTGTGGTTTGACTCAAAAGAGAACTAGGTTTGAAGTTCGGAGACCCCACTTTCCGTGGGACCGTGGGGAAAGTTCCCGGCCTCTCTGAGCCTTAGCATTTGTAACCTGGGGTTTTTGAGGATTACATGAGATGACGAACACGCACCTCACCCAGTGCCCAGCAGGCTAACTCACGCACAGCACAGATGCGGGCAGATGCCAGGTGCCCTGGGCACACACAGCATAGCTTAGAGCATGAGGCTGTCACACACGGACTATGGTGAATTCAGCTGCCCGTGGACATGGGGAGGTGGTCAGTGGGAACCCCACGTGTGTCCCTGGGCTGTCCCAGGACGTCACAGCCGAGGGGGGTGGTACCATGGGGAAACATCGAGACAATGGAATCGAATCCCTGGGCCCCCATTTCACAGATGGCAAAACTGAGGCTCAGAGAGGCGGATGACTTGCCCACATCAGGGTGGTGGCGGGGCAGACTCTCCTTCAGTCCTCTCCTAGTGTGCCCCGGGAGCCTCTGTGGGCTAGGTGGAGGAGAGGATCTCACCTCTGTGGGCTGGGTGGGGGAGAGATCTCACCTCTGTGGGCTGGGTGGAGGAGAGATCTCACCTCTGTGGGCTGGGTGGAGGAGAGATCTCACCTCTGTGGGCTGGTTGGGGGAGAGATCTCACCTCTGTGGGCTGGGTGGAGGAGAGATCTCACCTCTGTGGGCTAGGTGGAGGAGAGTGGGGTCTGAGCTGGGGTACCCCTGGGGAAGGGCTGGAGGAGGTGGCCCAGGAGGAGCTCTGAGCAGCCCCTGGCGGAGCCAAGGGAAGCAGGGTGGGGCTGGAGGGGGATGACTGGGGGCGGAGCTGGAGGTCGGAAGGGTGAGGAGGTGTGGGGGGTGAGGAGCGGGGCAGGGAGGAAACCGGGGCCAGCTCTTCCCCAGCGAAGGGGAACAAAACTCCCTTCTCGCCTCCCGGGCCCTTTCCCTTTTGATCCCCCCTCCTTCGTGGCCCCCATGCTGACTTAGGGGTAATTTTATTTCCGAACTGGGCAGGCACCCCTGGAGTCGGGCACGGGCTCCGGGTGTGACTAACGCCTGCCTCGGGCCGGGGCTGCGGCTGCCGCTGGAGCCCGCTGAACTCTTTATCAAGAGCACGTGTGTCCTGCTCCGTGCCCGGGAACGCAGGCTGGGGCCCGGGGCCACCCCGGCCCCTCTGCAGATACCGCCCTGCCAGCGTGCACGCCCAGCTCTCAGACTCGCAGGCGCATGCACACACTCACACAGACACAATCACACACACATCATGAGCTCACACCCAGATGCACACCTGGATACCAGTACACACAGCCACACCTATACCCACGCTCAAGCATATCCATACCTGTAAGTATTCTCTGCACACACATGGACTCCAAACACACACGCTCACTCCAGCATACGCACATGGCAAACGCATGTCTACACATGTACACACAGCCACACAGAGTCCATATTTACACACATGCACACTCCACATAGCACAGCAGGTCACACACACAAGCGGCCACACACACACCGAGCCACATGATCACGCCTGAACGCACGTTTCAACACACACGCTTATGTTATGGCCACATATACTCACATGACCAAATGCGTACATGTGTTCACATACAAACCCACATGCACACAATATGCTCATTCACACTCACACATGTAAATCGTCGTGTGCACAGATACACTGTGTCACTCACACACTCATGGATCCACATACATACGCATGCTCACCTAGACACAGATGTGTGCACTAACACGGGTGTGCCAAAACACACACACAGACACAGACACAGACCGCGAGGTACTCTTGACACGGACACTCGCGCTCACCTAGACACACGTACGTGAACACATGCCCCCAGAGGGAGGAGGCCATGAACACAGCTGGGAGGTGGAGGCCGGCACAGCTGGCCTGCATTTAGCCGTGGAGGCGAGGCTGTGTGGGGGGTGGGGGCGGGGGTGGGTCAGGAAGCAGAGGTCAGGGGCCAGGCCAGGGCTGCGGAGGGGCAGAGAGGGCCCCGGGCCGGGAGGTCACACCCTGCTGCCACACGCCCTTCTGATGAGTTTGACACCAGCAGGTGACGCCTTTGCCGGGAGCCAGGCTGGGGGCCGCGTGACCTCAGCCGCCCCCTCCGCCAACCCTGCCTGTCGGGAATGGCTCCACGGCCACCCAGTCCACCTGGTAGCTGGAGGTGGCGGCCCAGTCTGAGGGCCCACCGCCTCTGCTCCAGACCAGAGGCCAAGAGCGTGGCGCTAGGGGTGGGCACCAGAGACCGCCTCACGGTCTGCGGAAACCAAAGCTGGGGTGGCGTGGGGGAGAGGGCTCGAGACACAGCTCTGCCCTGGGGGTGTGGGGGAGAAGGAGAAAGGGGCACTGTCTGTCCCCTGGCTCCCCAGCACTTGGCATGTGCCTGCTGCAAGCGGGGAGCTGCAGGTCACCTTCCAATCTGATTTTCTCTTAGATTTAAAACCTCTAATTTGCTTTAATTTAGTGGTTGGGAAGATCCCTTGGAGAAGGCAATGCCTACTCATTCCACTATTCCTGCCTGGAGAATTCCACAGACAGACGGGCCTGACAGGCTACCGTCCCTGAGTCTCAAAGACTCGGACACGACTGAGCGACTATCACAATCACATTCACAGTGACTGAGAAATTTTTCAAAATATTTGAAACAACGTGAGTGTGTAAATCTACTTCCTCCAGTTGTAAATTTCAGGAAACAAAGGCATATCTCACAGTTCCAGTGAAAACTTAGTAACTGAAGGAAAGCGCTCTGGATTTCAAAAACAGTCTATGGAAAAAGAATGGGAACAAGTCTTGACATCCTGTCATGTGGCTTGCGTATCGAAACGATCACCTTTTTAAGATATCCCGGGTTCCCTAAGAAATGTCAGTAAACTCATCCGCCTTGTAAAAGGTGGCTAGGAGGAAGTTTTAAACGATGCCGGTGGCCCGTATCATGTTTCTACGGACAGCCAGGCTCCAAGACAAGAGGAGCGTGAGTGCAGGGGTCCAGGGCTGTATCAGGTCAGGACGGCAGTTCTGCCTCTCTGGACCTGCTTCCTCACCTGTGCAATGGGCACCCCCACCCAACACCCCCTCACAGTTCTCTACAAGCAAGTGGGAGGTCCTTGTGGCGGGGTGGGGGTGGTATTGGGACAGGGAGAGGAGGGGACGCCTGGGGCGCCAGGCACTCACTCTGGCCGTACTGGCCGTACTGGTAGCCAGCCACGGGGTCCACGCTGTAGCCGGTGGCGCTGTAGGTGGGCGGGCAGTACGACTGCGAGGTGGGCAGGCTGTCTCCCGGCTTGATGGAGTCCGCCCGCTGGCTGCAGCTGGCCGTGATGGAGGTGGCGGAGTCCAGGCCGCCGTGCAGCGGCGAGATGGAGAAGTCAGCCTGGGGCTGCGGCGGCACCGCGCTGGGGTTGCTCAGGATGCTCATCACCTGTGGGGAGAGAGCGTCAGGGCAGGGCAGGCAGGGCAGGCGTGCGGGGCCCCTGGGGGACCCTGCAGAGGCAAGAAGGGCGCAGGGGCGATGCCAGGGCGATGCCGGGCTGGCCTTGGACAGACCTTCGCTGGAGTGTCTCCCTTGAGGGCCCTGCAGCCTGCAATCCTCCGTTTACGTGGCTTACTTGCCTTTGTGGGGAAGATGGTTGGGGGTTTGTCTGGTTAAGTCCCGGCCCTGGGAGCGTCCCTGCACTGAGAGCTTTGAAGGCAGGGCAGGCCCAGTCTCCTCTCTGTTCCCGGGGCCTGAGGGGCACCTTGCGCTTGTCTGCTGAATGCAGGAATACACGTGTGCGTCAGTGAATGAATGGAACAGCTAACTGTGTCTCTTCCATCAGACAGGGAGCTCCCCCAGGAACTGCGCGTCCCCATCAGACTGGGATGCCCCCATCTTCTGACACAATGGTTAAACACTCTGGATCTGTCTGGCGTCACCCCCAGTCCTGGGCTACGCCTACTACACTCTCGACTTTGAGCTTCTGCCCCTATACGGCCGGTGCTTCCAAGTGCTTTCACAGATGTCTGTGACCATCACCGCCTTCTCCACTTGGCACGGTTTGGCAGACAGGAAGTCACTATGGGTGATGGCAAGCCCAGTTCACGTGGTGGGGCTCGTCTCTAGAAACTCAGCTGAAAGAACTTGGTGTTGGTTCATTGGTGTGCTCACTTATTCATTCAACAAACACACACGGATGATGACTATGGCTCCAAGCCTCAGGCCAGGCCCCGGGACTTCAGAGGAGGAAGAGTCCTGGTTCCTGACCTTGGCCCAGGGAGAGGGTCTGGGTCTGGGGTGGGTGGCAAGTAGTGGCAGACCACCAGGATCTGGAGTGACGAGGGGCATGACAGAGGGGGCTGTGGGTGCCTGCAGGAGGGCACTCGGGCATCCCGGGGGTCCAGCTCTTGGAGAGAGGGGAGGGGAGGGGAGGGGCCGGGGGTGACCTGGCCAATCCAGAGAGGACGGGGAGTGGAGGGAGGGGCAGTCCTTGTGGACCTGACCTGCTGGGGACCCTGGTGACCTCCTGGTGACGCCACCCTTCATGGGAGGGAGACCCCAGGCCCCGGTGAGGCCCGCCTTGCTGACAACCTGCTCTGCACGGAGCCGAAGGGCCACACTGCCACCCATGCTGGGCACGCAGTGTGCTTTCTGATGAGCCCACCCGCCCCCTGGGGAGAAAACAGACTCTGCACATTGGAGCGATGAAGTTTTGGCCGACTGGACGCCTTGTGAAAACTTCCACCTTCTCGGGTCTGACTCATCCCTGCTCCAGGCAGGAGGCACCGATGTGGAATCCTCAGGCCAGGGTCAGATCCTGAGCTCCTCCACATGCTAACCCTTAACCCCTATGACCACCTCTATCCTCAGAGCGGGGCCGGCAGGCTGGGACGGGCTCTGCACGCGGGACGTGCTCAGGCATCAGCGGCACCAGGTCCTCCGATCCTCCTTCTCTTTCCCTCCTCTTAGCAACGGACTCGGTGTGACTGCCAGTGCGGAGCCCTCCAGAGACGTGCGGGGCGGAGTCATGATGCCCATTTCTCAGATGAAGAAACTGAGGCCCACCCAGAGCTACGTCTTCCCCAGATCTCACAGTGCGGGTGCCAGGGCCTGACCCCTCTAGCCTGATGATGTCAAGTCTGACTCTCAAGGACAGGTTTTAGACACGTGACCATGATGGGGGTTCTCACTCCAGGTGGGGGTTCCCTAGGGGTGTGGAGTGGGATCCCAGGCCCACGGAGGGCCTGGCTCCTCAAGAATACTGCAAGCGCAGCCTCCCCTGACTCTTCCCGCAATGCACCCAGCAGGCGCCTCTCAACCTCTCTGTCCTTTCTTTCCTCACCCCACCCCCAGAGCCGAAGTCAAGGGCACCAGGTCTGCTGGGGCTGGACTTTGTCTCCACCGCAGCTGGTGAGCTTTGGGTGGGACTTTGCAGGGTGTCAGCCCAGTGGGATGGCAGAAACACAGGTGGAGCTGGGTTTGCTCTTTCCTGACTGTTGCGGCGGGGTCCTGGGCCTGAGGAAGTTGCTGGGTGTGTGTGTTTGGTGGGTCTGCGGGGGCGGGGGACACTCAGGAGTCTAACACTGCCCTGGGGTTAGGAGCCCTGATTCTCTTCCAGGTTGCCTGTCAGTTTCCCGGTCTAGATCTCGCTTCCATCCGAATTAAGAAAATCACCCTCCCTCCCATTGTCTACCCCATATAAACACTAACACTGCTCCTCCTTCGAGGAGCCCTGGCCTCAAGAACAAACTTAGGGGCTCAGGGAAAACACACAGGTCCCATTTCCCTTTCTTCGAAAGGATCGTTGTGGGGTGGGAACCCTCTCGTGACAGTTAGTCAGTTCTGATGAGCCTCTGGTATAATCCTTCTTTTTACATATCACCAAGATGCCAGGCCCAGCAAGGATGGGATGGAGGAGACAAGTCGGGAGGTATTTGGGGAGACAGGAAGGATGCTTGGGAGGACAGGCTGGAAGATGTGCACAGATCCACACTTATCCTGCAAGGCAATAGCCGCCCAACAAATCTGACTACGTTGCTCAAGAATTATCAGTGGCTCTTTGGAACCTCCCAGATGAATAGGGCAAAGCTCCGTGTGACTGGACCTCCACTTGCCTGTCCCAAATCCCCCCCTCCTTCCTACCTTGCACTTTATGGCCCAGCTGTCCCAAACCACACAGTGTTTCCTAAAGACATCCTTGCTTCCTTCATTCACTTACTCATTCATAAGACACTTCACAGAGTGTTACTATATGCCAGGCTAGAGACAGGGCTCAGCTATGAGCTCTCTGAGGGCAGAATGGAATTGTGTTTCATCCATCACTGCAGCCCCGGTGGCTACACTGTACCTCCTACAAACTATAAGCCAGAAAATCCTGTCAAATACATGCATGTTCACTTAACAAATATTTATTGAGCACCTAATATGTGCCAGACACTGCACCAGGCATTGAAATACAGTAATGAAGAGTAACAGCTGCATGACCTCCAGGAGCTGCCAGCCAGTCAAGTGCAGGAAGATGGAAACAAACCATATAATTTCCAATACTGATAAGTGCTGTGGAAAAAAGACAAAACATGTGGAGTAGTGAGGGGAGACCTCACTAGCAAGACCAGAGAGAGTCGGCCAGGGGAAGACAGAACAGAGAATTGTCCGGGCAGAAGAGGCAGCAGGTGCAAAGGCTGGAACACACCCAGCAGGTCTGAGACACAGCAAGGAGGTCGATGCTAGCCTTCCTGGAATGCTGTGTGAGAAGGGGTTCGTGTGGTGCCCAGTGGCTTGGGGGGCTTGGACCCTGGGCCGTTAAGAGACAGCTCAGAATCCGCTCAGGCCCAGGGAGCTTTCTCTGTACTGGGATTTGTTCGGTGGGATTTGCCCTGCAACGTCAAATCGGGTCCACATCTGGGCTGGGTGTGAATGGGGGCTGTGCAGCATCTGCTCACTCTCTTCCAGGGTGCCCGGAAGTCTGGGGATCAGAGGGCTTCGCCTGCGTCCAGCCTCCTATCTCAAGACATGAGCACGTCCAAGCTGATGGGGTCAGACCCCTCTAAAGAGAGGTGGAGCATGGAATGACTTTTCCGGCAAATGAGCTGTTTTACCCCCATTCTGCAGATGGGGAAATCAAGGCACAGGGACGTGAAAAGGAGTGCCTGAGATTGCACCGTCAGGAAGTGGCAGAGCTGGGACTTGAAGCCGTGTCTCCCTACCCCTCGCTATGATCCCTCCCCACAGCAAGCTGAGCCAGACAGCATGGGGAGAGAGGCCCGTGGCAGCCCCGCAGGGCAGAGCTCCACAGACCTACAGGGCCCTCGCCAGCCTCGGGCAGGCTCACAGACCCCCACGGGTCCCTCTTCGCCCAGGGAAGCAGGAAGCATTGGCCCACAGTTAGGGGCCCAGCCAGAGGTCTGGGGCCTGCAAACTTTTGAACTTGAGGAAGTCCTGATCTGATGCGGTAATCACCCCCCTCAAGAATGCTATGGCCTCTCCCCCAGTGGGTTTTACTTTTTTCCCAGTGACCTTGCTTTCACTAATGTATTGCTTCTTGGTACCTTACCGTTACTAACTCAAAATCAATACCGACCTCCACATCTGTAAGGTTTTATCTGAAGGCCGATCTCTGGGCTGTCCATCAGGCTGAGTGGCAGCCGTCCCTTCCTCCCCACCCCCTCACCCCCCCGCCCCCTTGGTCTCCCTCTCCTCTAAATCAGTCCCAGCCTCCACCGGACTAAATCAATGAGGGTCCGGCCTCACCTCCCCGCGCCCCCACCTTCCGCCCGCTGGGGAGAGGCTTGTAGGTTTTGGGGGGTGGGGGCCACGGGAACCCAGCAGCAGCCCCCCTTCCACATCCTTTGCTCACCGCCCCCTCCCCAGGGACCTGCCGGCGCTCCCCTACTTTAAAAGAAGGGGATGGGAAAATGTAATTAATTCCCTCCGTTCCTGAGCTGGCCCCGAGGGCCTGGGACCGGGGAGGCTGAGCTGTGAGATCTGCACCCTCTGTGATAACCGAACGTGGCTTTGGGAGTGAGGCTGCAATTAGAAGGGCGATCACCATCGTGGGCCCTCCATGGCCTGGCTCGGGGTGGGCGAGTGGGGGCTGTGGCGGGATGCAGACGGGCAGGGAGGGGCAGGGGCCGAGACGCGGGTGGGCAGGACGGCGGACCTCAAGGTGAGACTGGGGCTGGAATAACGCCAAGGACCACAGGACCAGCAACCAGGCAGTAGGTCAAGGGCCCCACCTCCTCCACGCCAGGAGACCCTGAGGCCCGAGGCCCTGGTCAACAACAGCTTCACCGAGGGCACTTGGCCAATCAGGGCTCTGAGGGGTCTCCTTGCAGCGCTGGAAGGCCAGGATGTCTGCATGAGCGTCCACACTCTGCCGCTGACTAGTTCTGACACTGGGTAATTTCTGTAAACTTCCGTACCTCAGTTTTCTCATCTGTATAATGGGAGCGATAATAACTGTTGCTACCTATAGGGTCATTAGAAGGATTAAATGAGTAAACTCACATAGGATGCTTCAGCCAGTGCCTGGCACGTTACTGATTCTTGGTAAATGCAAGCTCTCCCCCACCTCTCCCTCTCCCCACAACTTCCAACTGGATTACGTGTGCCATGGCTTGAGAGAGGGCAGATCCAGGAACTCCTCGCTGTCAGGGACCCTGTCTTTTGTCTCTCTTCTGCCCCATGGCGCATGGCAGCCAGCGGGTGCTTTCTGAATGAAGCGTCACTCTGCTTGCACTCTGGAAAGGAGCAAGATGGGCCTTTCTTGCCCAAGGAAAGGCCACACCCGCTCCGGGGGATGGTCTGGGCGGGGGAGGGCAGCCCAGCCTTGGTCCCCAAGGGTCCTTGAACCTGCTCACTTGTAGACAGTGATGGCGAATCTTGAAGTCCCAGTGGAGAACTAGCAAGGGCCAGAACTCACGTACCCGCACAACACACACACCGTTCACAGGGACACACACCTGAATCCCAGAAGCTGAGGCAGCTCAAAATGCCTCTTCTCCAGATTGCCAAGAAGCCTTTCATCAAAAGCCCAATAAACCGGCTCGATGAACCTCACGTATGCCCTTCCGCCTTTCTTAGGCTCATCAGTGCACTTGCACATGATACGCGTGCGTGTAGACGTGCCCAGTTACACTCAGGAAAGCTGGGGGTCACCCCAGAGACGGACCTCAGCTTCAGAGGTGGGGAAACTGAGGCTCCAGCAGACTCGGCGGCTTGCACTCATGCAAAGTGTTGCAGCCAACGAGCGGCAGGGTAGCCAGTCCCAGGACCCACGACAGTCACTCCTTCTGGCCCCAAATGACCAGCTGTCTTGGCACACTGAACACTTTTGTCTCCAAGTCTCAGAAGCGACTATAGACCTCTGCCTGGCCCACCCTCTTACTAACTCATCCCTCTGACTTCCACAGGAGCTGGGAGGGGCGTGTTTGGGGGGCAGCCTCTCCCTCTAGTCGAGGAGAGAAGGTGAGGGCTCAGCCTGCCAGGGAAGCAATGCAGTTTCTGTCTGCATGACATGAAGGCTGTCTCTTGGGGCCCAAAACTGCCCAAGCCTGGGGCCGAGGTGGGGAAGCCCGGCTCACGGCCCGCCCTGGTCCCGCAGGGCCCCGAGTCCATCCCCGCATCCCGCTAGACCCCACAGGGGCAGGCTGAAGCCCGGGCGGCAGGCACAGGGTGGCCCCATGAGGCTTTGTCTGCTGAGATAGCTGCTTCTCCACCTTGGCCGCCCAGTGCAAACACCTGCAGAGTCTTCTAGAACACTGATGCCAGCACCCTGTCCCTTAGAGCTGTGCTCCCCAACCTCTTTGGGACAAGGGACCAGTTCCATGGAAGGAATTTTCCCACAGACCAGGAAGGGGCGGGTGGTTTCAGGATGATTCAAGCGCTTTTGCAGTTATTGTGCACTTCATTTCTAAACCAATGCCTCCACTGATCTGACGGGAGGTACCAGTCCGCAGCCCAGAGATGGGGCCCCCTGGCTCAGAGACGCTGAATAGTTGACCCGAGGGTCTGGGAATCGAGATTTTCAAAAGCTCATTCTCCAGGTGACTCTAAAGCTGCCAAGTTTGAGAATCACCACTCTCAGATCATCACTATCATTGCTACGCACACAACGTGACTACACATCCACACTCATATGGGTGAAATCATGGGCTCACACACAGAGCACACACAGACGCTCACACTGAGACAGGCACGGCATTACACAGACGGACCAACACGGACACACAGAGGACACGCGTGAGCAACGGCCTGCCCCCACGCCATCCACACGCTGCACGGATGCGCACGGGCTAACAGGCCTGAACACATTCGTGCACACTGCAGCCTCTCAACTCCGTGACCACCAGCTCACTAAGGCCAGGTTCTGTGCCCACATTCACCCCTGCCAACCCCCACCAGCTCACTAAGGCCAGCTTCCGTGCCTACATTCACCCCTGCCCACCCCTGCCTGCTCACTAAGGCCAGCTTCTGTGCCCACATTCACCCCCCCCCCCCCAGCTCACTAAGCCAGCTTCCGCGCCCACGTTCACCCCTGCCCACCCCTGCCTGCTAAGGCCAGCTTCCGTGCCCACATTCACCCCTGCCCACCCCCCCGCTAAGGCCAGCCTTCCCCACCCCCCCCCCCTGCCTGCTCACTAAGGCCAGCTTCCGTGCCCACATTCACCCCTGCCCACCCCTGCCTGCTCACTAAGGCCAGCTTCCACGCCCACATTCACCCCTGCCCACCCCCGCCAGCTCACTAAGGCCAGCTTCTGTGCCTACATTCACCCCCACCACTCCCATGGACGCGCAGACACACATCACAGATGCGCCCCGCCCGTCCGGCCGCCCGTCCCCAGCTCCATGCTGGGATTAGTGCAAGCGAGAAATCACCCACCCGGGCTGCCGCCCCCCGCTGCTCCCCCCTCTCTGGCGCTCAGTTCTTGCTAAGAGGATCGGGGCCCTCCCCGCTCCCTGCCCCCTGTGGACAGCGGTAATGGGCTTCGGGTGCTGACTTTGAGCTTCCAAACAAGATTTCCTGCAGGTCTCCCTGTCCCCCGCCGGCCTTTCGTTTCCTTCCATCTCTGCTTCATGGCCCTAGCCTGCCACCCCCTCCACCAGACACAACTCACACAGCAGTCCCCCCGCCCCCACCCAGGAGAGCTGGTACCCCGGCAAGCACCCCTCCCCTGCCCCTGACTCCGGTGCCCCTCTCACTTGTCCCTACCCAGCCCTCCAGCGAGGCCATTCTCTTGCACAAGCATAGAACACTACGGTTCCCAAAGCCATCTCCCTGTAAGCCTCAGAACTATTCTATGAAACTATTAACCCCATTTCTCAGATGAGGAAACTGAGGCTCAGGAGGATCTCAACCAGAATAACCTAGGGGATGAGTGACAGCACTGGGGCAAGAACACTTGACCCCTGACTTCTAGTCCGGTCCTCTAGCCCTGCGCTGGCCGTGGTTGTCATTTACCATAGGTGGTTCTGGGTCATTCTTAACTCTGTGTGCGCGCGTGTGTGTTACACAGGCCCATACGGGGACACTGCATGTTTGAGGGCAGTGTGGGAAGGCACACATGCACGTTCACATGAAGGGCTGTGTGCATGTATATTTGAATTTTGCACGTGTGTCTGTGAGTCCGTGGGCACGCGTGTGGGCATTCCGTGTGCATGTGTGTCGCGCATGCACTATTCTATGAAACTGCATGACAGTGTGTGCACGTGTGAGTTCTGTGTGTGAGCTCATGTGAGTCTCGTGCGAGTACTTGCGTGCACGTGAGTGAGCACCATGAGTGAGCCTCACATGTGAGTGCTGCTGTGGCTGCTGCCCACGTGTCTGGGCACATGTCCAGCCTGCCCCCCTCGGCGGCCTCTCTGAGGGTGCCCCCCGGGGTCTGGAGGCCTCAGAGGCTCCCGGCGCACTCAGGAGAACTGCCCCCTCCGGCCCCGCCCCAGAGCCCACCGGCTTCTCTCTCCACTCCATGGGGCAGCTCAACGTACGTGAAAGTCGCTCGGTCCTGTCCGACCCTTTGCGACCCCATGGGCTGTCCATGGGGCTCTCCAGGCCAGAGCACTGGAGTGGGCAGTCTAGTCCTTCTCCAGGGGATCTTCCCGACCCGGGGCCAGAACCGAGGCGTCCCGCGTTGCAGGCGGACCCTTTACCAACTGAGCTGTCAGGGAAGCCCAGTTCAACACAGGGCGCCCGAAAAGACTTCAGGAGTCAGGCTCTGTTTGATTGGAGAGGAAAGCAGGGAGGGTAATTTCTGCAGTGCGAGGACTCAGCCAAGACCTCCTGTAAGAGCCTCCTGGTGTGTGGAGGGGGACACACAGACAGGGGAAGCCAAAAATGTGCCTCTCTGAGAGAGGATTTTCAGCCCGACTGGGGTCCCCCTTTCTGCCCTGGCCGCAGAGCGACCTTGCCCCTGGGTCTGACCAAGAGCTGCTAGAGGCGCAATGAGCGCCCTCTCCCCACTGCCCATCGCACTGCGGGTGTCCAGCCGGCGCTTGTGTGTGTCTGTGAGTCATGGGCATACGGTGTGTGGGCATACTGTGTGTGGGCACACGGTGTGTGGGCATACTGTGTGTGGGCATTCTGCGTGCATGTGTGAGTGCTGCTATGTGCACACGTGTACACGTGAGCGTGCGTGCGCGGGTGTGAGTTCTGTGCATGTGCTTGTGAGCTCGTGCGAGTGCTGTGAGAGGCCTATGTGTGCGAATGTGTGTGAGCATGAATTCACACCTGTGACTGTGTGAGTGACTCTTCTGTTTATCCCCAGCACAAGGCCTGGCATAGACTGGATGGATGAAAAGGAAGGGAAGGTCCCTCCCCTCCCCTCAGCTCTGTGGGTGTCAGAGCCCCCTCTTCACCTCAGGGGTCCTGAAGGCTTAGCTAAAAGCTGTCTAGAAAATGGGGGTGTATGTAGAAATGGGGGTACCTTTAGAAAATGAGGGTGCACATATAAAATGGGTGGGGTGCACAGAATGTCTTCCAAGAAGCTAAGGTGCTCTCTCTCACACACATTTCCAATGTCTGGTCAATAAGATGTCAAACTGTATCTCTGGAAACATCTAGAAATACCGGTGGGGGAGGGCCGGCTTGGGCTTCCCCCTCCCTCGGTGGACTCCGGGTTGGCCCCAGCCTGAAGGCGCTTGGTGCCAGGATGGGTGTGCAGGCCCCGTGCTCCGGGCCCCGGGACCGGCGGGTGCTGGAGCCGAGCGGGTGCGGAGGGTTCAGACACCGTCTCCGATGGTGCGATAATGGGGGGCCGGGATTAGCGCAAGTCCGCTCGGAGCGGCGGCAGGGTTGGAGAAGGAAGGGGCCGATCTCCGGGAAAGATATGACTATTTAAAGATAATGATTGCATAAATTTAATTAGCACACTTTCACGCGGCAAATGGCCGTTTTGTGATTAATGTATCTGGCCTTACTAAGCATGAAGGATGCCATCTCCTCCCCCTCCCCTCCCCTGCTCGGCGGCCCTAATGAGAGACAGAGAGCAAGAGACAGAAGCGGTTTGTCAGCGGCTCCAGGTGTCGGGGGCCTAATTGGCTGAGCTGGGGGGGCGGGGGGGAGGGGGAGGGCCGCGGGGGAGGGGGAGGGGGCCTCGCTGACTTTGGCCGGGCAGGCTGGGAGAGGAGGTGGGGGACAGGGCACCCCGGGCGGGGTGGGGGAGCTCCCTCTCAGTAATTACCCAAGACTGGACGCAGATTGGCCATGGCAGGGAGTGAGTGGTGGCAGCGAGGCCTCGTTAGAACCTGGGCAGACAAGCTGGCACGTATCACAATGCGTTAGGGACTCGCTGCCCTGATGGCTCAGGCCCTGCTGGCCCTCTGGGAGGAGCAACACCCCGAACGTGGAAAGAGGGAATGAAAAGAGGCGCAAACCTCAATTTTCTCTTCTATATAAAGCAGCCCCTCGTGATCCAGAGGCTCACAAGGAAACCCGATCCAACCCTTCCATCTGTAAGCACCTACTATGTGCTGAGCACCTGCTATGGGTGCAGGAGGCACTGCCATTCACTCCTTAGCACAGCCGTCGAATGATGTGACTTCAGTCTTGGAAGAACTGGAATGCATTTCACCACCCACAGCACCGTGCTATGCCTATCGTGGCAGCCTGGATGCTGGTTGCGTGCGAGGCATTTGTTGAGGCCTTCTGAGAAGCAAAAGAAAGGGCCAGCCTCAAATTGTCTTGTTGAGTCGCTAAGTCAATTTGACTCTTTGCGACCCCGTGGACTGTAGCCTGCCAGGCTCCTCTGTCCATGGGATTTCCCAGGCAAAAATATCGGAGTGGGTTGTCATTTCCTCCTCCAGGGGATCTTCTGGACCCAGAGACCGGACCTATGTCTCTTGCGTTAGCAAGGAGATTCTTTAGCACTGAGCCACCAGGGACACCTGATCAAATCATCAGGTTCAGTGAAATATGGGTATTGGCTCTTCCATGTTACAGATCAGGAAACTGAGGCTCGAGGAAACTAAAAAACTCGCCCAAGTCAGTACAATCGGGAAGTGGTGGGCTGGGATTTGAACTCAGAAAGTGTAACTCCAAAGTCGATTCTCTTTCTAGCGTTTTCCTCCTGCAGGGCCAGCTTGGTACCTCGCCCCGCCCCAACCCCATGGTACCATTCTTTGCAGGCTGCCTATGATGCTTGCGTGGTCCCACAGGAAGCCTCTTTGTTAGAGGGGTACAGCAGTCAATTGCAGCAATGTTCCCCAAAGTTAGAGCGGCCTGGTTTTCTTGTCGGGGGAGCAGCTGATGGGGTCGAGAGGGTGTCAGTGGTCCTGACTGACCCTTGGTGGCTGTGTGTGCCCACCTCTCTGACAACGACCCTCCACCCGCTTCACCAGCTGTCCTCTGCCAGCCTCTGCCACCAGCCCCTGCCAGGTTTTCTTGGAGGAGGGCAGGGCAGAGAGGCCTTGAGTCAGCCTCGGCTGGGTGGAGCAGGGCCCAGCCAGCCCTCTCCCGGACCAAATTCAATTTCGAAGCTTAATGAGTTTGCAGAGGAGCCGGGTGAGCTCACGGACGCCACTCCTTGCCGGCTGGGTGGTTCCCGGCCGGGCCACCGAGCGCACAGCGGCCCGAGCAGGGAGAGCCCTGGGCTCCGTCGAAGAGTGGCGGGGGCACTGAGCGAGTGAAAAATGTCAGAGCAAATTGCTCTTGACAGCGTTAATATCTGCACCTCATAGCAATAATTACATGTAAATAAATAGCAAAATCACACTCAGCTGGAGGCAGCTTGGGGAGGACGGGCACTGCAAAGGACCAGCTGGGGACCCTGGTCGCTCTGCTCCATCCTTCCTTCCCTTCTGAGAAGAGTCTCTGCTCCCCGCCCCCCTCCAACCAGACTGCACTGCAGCAGAGAGCAGAGACAGCAAGATCCTGGCCACCACGCTAAAAACGGAAGGGAAAAGCAAACGTTTGAGGCTCCCCGCGTTCTCTTCCACCTAGAGGGACAGCTGGGCCAAGCGTCCTCCCAGCCTCTTTCTCTCCTCTCCCTCTAAACATACATTCTGTCTCCTGGTCTCTCTAGAGAGACGCTGCTGAAATCCACATCTCTGCCTCAACCTCTCTCCTGGGCACTGCCCGCCTCCCCTTCCGGCCTTGACCTCCACACGTCCACTCGGACCCGAGTCCTCCTTCTGCACACCCTGCACCTGGTAGGATTACATCAGCCTCTGGGTCACCCAGACTCCACACATCCAGCCATCTATGCCTCTCTCCCAGCCTCGACATCCACTCTGCTGCACGGCATCACGCACCATGTCAAGTCACAAGATGACATGGCACAGCTTCCTGGAGCATAAACTTCCCCTGGTGCTAATTAATTTTATTATGATGGCCAACAAATATGGCTCCACAGCAGCAAAGCAGGCAAAATGAGCATGCGTTTTAAAGGTGATCCATGAGCAGTCTGTGACATGCTGCTCACGACTCCCAGGGCCTTCTCGGGGGGCACATTTTGGACTCTGGAGTGAGCCTCCGGAAGCCCAGCGTGTGCCCAGAGTTGCCTCTTGTTGCCGTGTGTGGGGACCTCTGGGGGCCTTCTCGGGGGGCACATTTTGGACTCTGGAGTGAGCCTCCGGAAGCCCAGCGTGTGCCCAGAGTTGCCTCTTGTTGCCGTGTGTGGGGACCTCTGGGGGCCTTCTCGGGGGGCACATTTTGGACTCTGGAGTGAGCCTCCGGAAGCCCAGCGTGTGCCCAGAGTTGCCTCTTGTTGCCGTCTGTGGGGACCTCTGGGTTTGGTTTGGTCTGTCGTCTGTAAAAGCAAGGACTATGTCTCATCTACGTCTGGATTCACAACATTTAGCAAAAGCCCTTTAGAGGCGTTTGAGGGAAGACAGAAAAGAAACAGAAAAAAGTAACAGGCTTGAAGGAAAGCGAGGAGGGAAGAGAAAGGCATCGGAAGGTGGAAGATGGTGAGGAAGCTGCTGTCCAGGGAGGTGACAGTCTCCAGACGGGCCTGGGGTTACAGGTACGGAATGGAACTTGGGGGTCCACCCTCTCCTTCCCAGAGGACCCAAAGGCTGCTTCTGCAGGGGGACCCAATCTCCCTCCCACTTCTTGCTCGCGCCGTAGTGAGTTCCCACGAGTCAGCGCTCCCCTGCCCTGGGAGAAGGAGCTCAGAGGGCCAGCCTGCCAGCTACTCCTCCGCCCTGCCTGCCTCGCTGCACAGGGCAAGGACGCAAGCTCCATTCTTCGAGAAACAAATATCTTCTCCGGAGCAGCCCCCGCGTCCCGCACCATCTTGTTTAGCTCACCGACTAATCCACTTATCGAGGATAAAGCGCCTGTGAATCCCCATTTGATAAAGGCAGCCACAAAATTAGCAGAAACGTGCCCACGGCTCCGATGTACCAAACAAACAAGAGGCTGGGGACGGCCATGGAGAGATGCTGTCTCTTTGCCGGCCCCAGGCTGGGAGAGATGTGGGATGAGATAGGAGCTTTTCGGCTGGCACCCGGGGCTGCGAAGGCGATGCCCTGGGTTGTTTGAGACGGGGGTGGGGGAAGTAATCAGAAAGGAGTGCCCACCCCACCCTCTAAGGCATGCACCCCAATGCAGCGGGCTTCCCAGCTCCCAACACAATCCAACTCCACGGCTCTGTACTGACTGCACATCCCAGCTAACGCAGCTTCAGCGCTGACTCCACGCCAAGCAACATTCTAAGCATTTCCTGTGTCAACCTACCTACTGCTCACAACATCCCTGCGAATCAGGCACTGCTGTCATCCACTTTTTATAGGCGACGAAACTGAGGCCCAGAGACGTCAAGTCACTTGCCCAGGATCACAAAACTGTAACCTCTGCTCCCACCTGGAGCGTTATCATCTAAAGCGCTCCCATTCAACCACGACCAATCGGAGCTCCACCTACTTCTCCAAGAACGGTCCCCTACTCTGACAGCAGTCCCCAAATCACCTGGCAGTATCCCCAGCTAGCCACAGTCCCCTCCTCGGCCACTCGTGTAAGAGCCTTCAAGTGACTGGAGGCCGCATGCCCCCATGTGGTTTGACGACTGTCAAGTTACCTCCTGGGGTAACTGCCAGAGCCAGACTTGATCTTCTGTGCCCAGGCTCACATTTAGTGCCTCTGTCACTGGGGCTGTAGGGACCTCCCCGCAGGCCCTCAGAGGTCTCTGTGCTTTGCCCCGAGGGGCTCTGGGCACTTTGCTGACATGACCTCCTAACCGTGGTTGCAGGGTTAAGGATATCACAGAGACAGGAGAACAGGAGCTTGGATGAAAAGTCAGCTCGTCTGAATTTAAGTGGCTCCTCTGAGGGTGGCTTTGAGGGAGGGTCTTCCCTGCTCTCAGATCCAGGAGGAGGGATACCAGATGGACTCTGGAAGGCTCAGACCCTGTGCTGCCCACACACCCACCAGCTCTAGGGTGGGGAGCAGGGGCAGGTCCCAGCCTCAGGAGCGGGGACATTAATCACAGGGGGGCCCCTGTCAGGGTGGCATCTGGAACTAAAGAGAAACACTCATCAGAAGGCCAAGACTTTTCACCCCTGGTTCCGGGGGCTGGGAGACCAACCACTGCCACGCCAGGAGGCCAGGGCTGGGAGCGGGGCTTGGGGTGAGGTCCCTGCTATGGACATCTGGCCCATCGGTGTCCACGTGAAGAGGAGAGGGAGCCTGGACGGCAGCTGGGCTCCAGCAGGTTCCCACACCCCCTGATATGGGAACCCAAGGTGCAGCGCCTTCCTTCCCCAAAGCTATGCAGTTAGCAGGGGGCGGGACTGGGAATCAAACCTGAGTCTGGCTGCAGGGCGGGGTCGGAGCTCCCGCATTCCCTCTGCACTTGCCCCCTCCAGCTCTGGAGTCCCCCTCCTGTCTGGGATCTGGGGCCCACCCCACTTCCGTGAGCTCATCTCCCTGCAGCTGTGTCTCCGACGCCATCACTCCCGGCTCCCCGTCCTCCCCGCCTCGCCTCTCCTGGCTTCTGCCTTCTGCTTCCTGTCCTCGCCCCTCTCTGCACAGCTCTGACCCTGCTGTTCTTCCTCCTCTTCTTTCTCTCTCTCTGTCTCCAGGCGTCTCTCTTCCCGTCTCTATTCCTCTGTATGCTTCTCCCCCAGATTCTCTCACCGTCTGCCCACCTCCCTCCCTCAACCTCCCCTGCTTCCTCTTCCTGACCATCCTGCTTGCCTAGCTGAACCCACCTCCCTTCTCTCCATCAGCATCTCACACCCCGATCCTCTCTAAGGGTCTGTCCACTTCCTCGCCCCTGTGCCCACACACCTCCAGCAGGCAGCGCCCTTTAATCAGCCCTGGAGCTCAGCGTGCCAGAGTTGAGGTCACCAGGTTAGAAGGCGAGGTTTCAACCCTGGTCCAGCAGGTTGTCAGCCCAGGCTGGAGAAACCCTCAGCCAGCCTCCCCTGCTTCTTCCCCTGAGGAGTTTTGGCAGCTTTCCTCCAAAGCCCCTTCCTGTCCCCTTCCTTTGTCACCCAGGGTGGACCATTCTGAGTCACTCCAGAAGCTCAGGAGGCATCTAAGAGCTGGGAAGGCACAACACGGTCATTCCGGTCAGTGCTTCTAAACTTTCCTGCACGTGGGAATCCCCCGGGAGCTTGTCAAGGTGCAGAGCAGACCTGGAGAGGCGAGAATTCTGCTCTGACTGCCCGGCACAGAGGGAAGAATTTAATCGCTGGCATCGGGCAGACCGGGCTTTTGAATTCTGACACTGTCCCTTGCTGTTGACCTTGAGCTTTGCCTCTTCGAGTCTGCAAAATGGACGTGACGAATGGGGGCCCTCAGAGCTCAGTGAGGACCAAACAGTTAACGGGGGTGGAAGCACATCATTGGCCCCTCTGGTTCAGAAGGGGGATTTCTTGTCATTATTGAGGACTGTGTAAAGGTGCTGGAAGAAAACCCTGTTTCTTTGGGGCTCAAAGCAGAGTGGGACCTCAGCTGGGACAAGCACTTCCCCAGAGGCTTAGACAGGGAGACTGGAATTGGCTGGGGGTGGAGTCAGCATCCAGGGCGTTCAGGGAAGGACACCGGGGGAGTCAGGGGTGGGGATGGCTGTTCTGTGTGACAGTGAGAGGCAGCCCCCAGGGGGCGGCTCAGGAGCTTCTGCCCCGGGGCATCACGTCTCAATTTCGGCCTGGATGCGCACTTTTTGTGTAACACTCGACAGTGTTCTCATGGGACCTTAATCCTCTGGTGCCGCAGGTCAGACCCCCGTCTAGCAGGAGCGTCAGCCTCATGCTGGGCTATCATGCTCTCTGCTGGCCCCCAGCAGCCCAGCAGGGTGGAGGGACAGGAGCTGGGGAAGAGATGGGTCTCCCTGTTCAGTGTGCTCAAAAAGGCTTCCCAGGGTTTTGTGCCAAAGTGGGGACTGCCCATGCAACTTGACTGCATTCGCTGTCCACTGATCAGATCTGCAAGGACCTGGGCATGGCCACGCTCACTGTGCCCTAGGAAAGGCCCGGCTAATTCCCGAGTCTTTCTAGGCAGTGAAAAGTGTGCAGCGCTATAGCACGTGTCTATCATTAAAGGAACGAGTGGGTTAATTACTTCAAGGCAGTCGTCTATCCTGGAGATTGCTGAGAGGGGTCTCAGTCCTGCCCCTGAGTCACTTCCTAAAGAAGGGGGCCTGGGGGTCAAGGTGCTGACGAGAGGTTGACAAGGTGAAGGCTCCCTAATCTGCTGCTCAGGATGTGCCAAACCTCACAACAGCTGCCCCGGACAGGGCCTTCTTTAAAATATAGACTCCTGTCCTCCACCAGAGAGTCCCTTGGACTGCGAGGTGATCAAACCAGTCCCTCCTAAAGGAAATCTGCCCTGAATATTCACTGGAAGGACTGATGCTGAAGCTGAAGCTCCAATACTTTGACCATCTAATGCAAAGAGCCATCTCATCGCAAAAGACCCTGATGCTGGGAAAGACTGAAGGCGGGAGGAGAAGGGGGAGACAGAGGATGAGATGGTTGGATGGCATCACCGACTCAATGGACATGAGTTTGAGCAAGGCTCCAGGAGATGGTGAAGGACAGGGAATCCTGGTGTGCTGCAGTCCATGGGGTCTCAAAGAGTCAGACATGACTAAGCAACTGAACAACAACAACAATGACCTATCAGGGTGGAGCCTGGTAATTTCTATTTTTAACAGGCATTCCCAATCATTCTGATGCACAGCTTTGGGAACCACTAACTGAGTCTCCTAACCTTCCGAGAAGCCGCTCTCCAACAGTCTTGTCAAAACCAGATCCTGCCTGTACCCCTAAGATGAGGGTTTGCCTCCCCTCAACTCTGCCCAGCACCCGCCTCCCGCATCACCTGGACCCTGGGGGCTCTCCCTGTCCCAAGCAGACCAGACAGCCCTGGCGGCTTAGGATGGGATTGTGAGGGTTCCCTTTTGCGCTCAGGTTACATAATCTGACCTCTTATCGCCTCCTGGATTTCCACGGTGGACCCCAAGGAGCCAAGGAAGGCGGTGGTCTGTCCAGCCGAACCTGGCGGCTGAGGAAGGCGTGTGCTTGTGCGGTGGGTGTGGGGGTCACAGACGCTGTCCCGCCACCACTCCCCTCGTCTGAGGCATCTCCTCCTCTCTGGGGGCTTCTGGCTCTTGGTTTGCCCGCTCAACTATTGCCAAACTAACTGGAAAGCCTCGGAAGGCAGGGGTCCCGGGGAAGGCAAACCCGGATGGATGCCCAGTGTCAGCGAAGCTCCACCCGTGCTTACCGGACCCCGCTATGCGCCAGGCTCTGTGCTGAGGGCAGGCCCCCAGAAAAACCTGTCTCTTGCTTAGGGAGAGAGCAGAATCCAGAAAGTCAGCATCCAGAGGCAAAAGTGCTGCCCCGGGAAGGAGCGCAGGTCGCTCAGACTGGAGGAGGGACGCTCCTCCTCGGAGGAAGTGAAGAGGGGTTGGTAAGTGAAGGTGGGGCGCGGGAATGTTCTAGCAAGTGCATCACCCGATACCGGATACCCGGGGACCAAAGGAAAGCAGGGTGGGGGCGAGGAGAAGGAAGAAGGGCCCGTCTGCTGGGCGCGCTAGCTGCCCGGCCCCCGGTCCCCCCCAGACTGCGCGCACCGGGCCCCACCGGCCGCCGCCGCCCCGCGCCGGCCGGACGTTCCGGGGGCGGCTGGACCCGCCGCCGCTCCCTGACGCCGGCCCGGCCGCCGAGCCCGCGCGTCCTTATCTCGGGGAGACAGTTGTTGGGAATCACTTTGACTGAGTGGTTTTGTCTCCCCGCATTTTCCACTGTCAGGCGGCCTCGGGCCATGGATCAAAGGCGCGGCGGCGGCGGCGGGCGGGCGGGCGGCGGCCGCGCGGATCCAACGTCCCCCCGGATCCGCCGGCCCCCCTTCCCCGCCCGCGCCCCGCTCCACGCCACCCCCGCCCCCGCCGCGCCCCAGGTCCGCTGGGCTCGGGAACCGCGCCTGACCCGCGCGCAGCCCCTGCCCGGAGCCCGCCATCGGCGAGCTGGGTACCGAGAGATGGGGGGGGGGGGGCGGTGGGAGACAGAAACGGGGGCGGGGGGCTGGGGGAGGGGAGGGGGAGGGAAGGGGTGCATAGGGGGAGGGGCGGGGGGAGGGGTGCATAGGGGGGAGGGGCGGGGGGAGGGCCTGGCACGGGAGGAGAAAGAGGTGTTTGGGGGGAAACCGGGAGAGGCTGTGGGAGATTAGGGGACAGAGCATGGGGGAAGGTCTGGGGGAGGGGGAGGGCAGGGGAGGGGCCGGGGGAGGGAGGAAAAGGAGGTGTTTTCGGGAAACCGGACAGGCCTGAGAGATTAGGGGACAGAGCACGGGGGAGGGTCTGGATTTGGGAGAAGGAGAGATGGAGAAAAGGAGAGTGGGACGCAGACAGGGCCAAAATGGGCGGCGGGAGGAAGGCAGGGGCAGGGGCCCTGAGCGGGCTGAGGGTGGGGTCGGGCCGCCCTCCTTCCAGAGACCGGGCTGGCCATCCTGACTCCCAAGGAGACAGGAGCACAGAGTGGCCGTCTCTGGCTGAATCACCCACGGGAGGTGGGGGCCACGCTCGGGCCTCCTGGGGGACCCTGGCTCACGTCTCAGATGCTCTCAGAAGCCCCAGGAGAGGAGCCTCCTCCCCCTGATTCCTTCCCATCAACTCTGACCCCACAGAAACCCCCTCCAGCCAGAGCAGCTCAGAACACCTGTCCCAACGACCAAGGTGTTGGAGAAAGGTTCCCACCTGGGAAGAGGGCTCAGCCGGGAGGGTCTGGAGGGAGGGGGAACCCTGGAGCTGAGGTTGGGGCAGGTCAGGAGCCTAGACCCAGAGGCAGGGAGGAGCAGGAAACCCCAAAGGTGCCAGGAAGAATTGGCCTGGGGCCCCACACCAGCTCCCCAGTCCGGCCTTGGGAGCCCCCATCCGCAAACAGCTACGCCGCAAGCTACCAGATGCCGACTTGCCGTGCGCCTATCAGCACACTTACTCCTCAGACTAGCTCTGAGATGGGGACTATTTATTAGCTCCACTTTACAGAGAGGGTAAACTGAGGCAGACAAAAGCCTGTTCAGAATCGCCCAGGCAGAAAAGTGACAGTGCTGGGGTGGGGCCCAGGCCCAGGGGTCCCAGAGCGGCTCTGCCCTCCTACCTCTTAGGGCCCTGGGAAAAGCTGAAACCAAAGGGTTTAAGGGCCTCAGAGGTCCCACCAGCGAGTGGAAGACAGACTACTTTTGTGACGTGTACTGGCCAACAGCACGGTCTCTGGGGCCAGGTTCAAGTCCAGGCCCCAACACTTGTTAGCAGCTGACCTTGGACAAATGAATTAAACTGCTTGGTGCCACTGTCCCCCACCTCGTCTGTAAGACAGAAATAATTCCAGGTCCTCCCCTTCCAAAGTAGATGTTATGACCATTAAATGGGATAATCCGTATAACGAGCTTAGGACAGCATCTGGCCTGTGGTGTTAGTGCCCCCAAAATTGAATTATTACTATTATTACTGAATACTTATCTAGTGACACTTGGCTGACAAGGGTCTACATAGTCAGTCAAAGCTAAGGCTTTTTCCAGTAGTCATGTATGGATGTGAGAGTTGGACCATAGAGAAGGCTGAGTGCTACAGGATTGATGCTTTCGAACTGTGATGTTGGAGAAGACTCTTGAGAGTCCCCTGGACTGCAAGGAGATCCAACCAGTCCATCCTAAAGGAAATTAGCCCTGAATATTTACTGGAAGGACTGATGCTGAAGCTCCAGTACTTTGGCCACCTGATGTGAAGAGCCGACTCACTGGAAAAGACCCTGTTGCTGGGAAAGATGGAAGGCAGGAGAAGAAGGGGGCAGCAGAGGATGAGATGGTTGGATGGCATCACCAACTCAATGGACATGAGTTTGAGCAAACTCTGGGAGATGGTGAAGGACAGGGAGGCCTGGCATGCTGCAGTCCATGGGGTCGCAAAGAGTCGGACACGACAGTGACTGAACAACGTTTGTCTAGTCATACAGGTACTTTTAATGCCCTGATAAACTGATAAATGCACAAGGAAAGCACAACTAACCCAGCATGAGGGGTGAGGGAAGGCTCCTGGAAGGGGCCAGGTCCCACACAGTAAGTAGGAGTGGGTTTGAGATGATGACAGGGTTGTCGAGGAGACCCGGGCAGGGGATGTAGCAGGTACAAAGGCTTGGAGGCAGGAGAAGTCTGGCTCTCTGGGGACCCTCAGAGTCTCCCCTGCCTTTCCTGTCTGGGGACTTGCCTGGCCTCCGAGGTCCGGTATTGTCCTGCCATCTCAGAGTTCTCCTACAGCCAGGGAGCCCAGGGATGGACCGGCCCAGTCGTGAGTCTGCGTGCTGTATTCGTTGCTAATCTCTCTTACTGTCTTCCCTCTACGGCTGGGACGGTCTGGGTCGGCACACTCCCTGTGCTAATCAGAAAGAAGGACCGATTCCCCTCTGCATTCTTCTACCGTGCCAGGCAGGTCTGGTTGGCTGAACCCCTGGCCTGGTGGGAAGCCCGCCAGCCTCAGGCTGGGGCCCCAGAAGGTTGGGGAGGGCAGGGAGGAAGCACAGGCTGGAGAGAAGGGCTGGCCCCTACCCGGAGCCCGGGACTGGGGCTCGTGAGCTCCTTTTACAAAGAACTCCCGGGAATCACGGACTCTGAGCAGGAAGGATGGTTCCTAACTAGTGGGTGGCCCACTGCATTCATGGCACAGATAGGGGAACTGAGGCCCAGAGGGGCGAGGCGTCCACCAAGGTCACACAGTGAGTCAGAAGTAAAGTCCAGAGGGAACTCAGATTGGCCACTTTCCAGCCAGTGACCAGCCTGGGCTGGGCTGAGCCAGGCCTCCAGTCCCAGAAAAGAATGGCTAATTCAATTTCTTTCTTTTTTTTTTTCCTTTTCCATTATGGTTTGTGACCGGATATTGAATATAGTTCCCTGAGCTCTGCATGGGACCATGCTGTTTATCCGTTCTATATATAATGGTTTGCTAATCCCAAACTCCCAATCCACCGCCCACCCCGCACCCCATTTCTAATCAGGGCAGGGAGACGCAGAGAGGGACACACTGCCACTTAGTGAGCTCCTCCCCTGCGCCAGGCACGGCGCCAGGCATGCCACACGAACCATCTCATGTGTTTCTTGAAATCCTACCGGGTGACTAGTATTGGCCCCATCTTCCGGATGAGGAGACTGAGGCACAGAGAGCTCGTGTAACTTGCCTGTGGTCCCCAGCGAGTATGTACAGACAACCTGGGACCCAAAGCCTGGTCTGTATGATCATCTCACCGAGCCGGTGGTGTGTCTGAATTAGACACCATTTCAGCATTTGCCATATTAGTTGCTGCGTATTGGAAAAGACCCTGATGCTGGGAAAGATTGAGGGCGGGAGGAGAAGGGGACGACAGAGGATGAGATGGTTGGACGACATCACCAACTCAATGGACATGAGTTTGAATAAACTCCGGGAGTTGGTGATGGACGGGGGGCCTGGTGTGCTGCAGTCCATGGGGTCTCAGAGAGTCGGACACGACTGCGCGACTGAACTGAATGGTCCAATCTGCACCAGCCTCCTACCCCTTCACTGATTTTCCTCTGAGCAAATGCTACAGTTACCCCTTCGAGAAGCCTCCTCCAAGAAGCCTGCTTTGACCATGCCCTCCCTTTTCCGAACTCCTCTGCTCTTGCTATCAGATCTGACCAGAAATCCTGCTCAACTGTCAATAACTGATTCTCTCATTGTTCTTTGGTGAGTCTCGCCCAGAATAGACTTGGGAAGAGCAGAAACAGCCATGTATATTTCTTTTCTGCGCCTCCCTATACTTTGTGTTGGGCTTCCCAGGTGGTGCCAGTGGTAAAGAACCTGCCTGCCAGTGCTAGGCAATATGAGAGTCATGGGTTCGATCCCTGAGTCGGGAAGATCCCCTGGAGGAGGAGGACATGGCAACCTGCTCCAGTATTCTTGCCTGGAGAATCCCATGGACAGAGGAGCCCGGCGGGCTACAGTCCACAGGTACGCAAAGAGTCAGACACGACTGGAGCGGCTTCACGCACACGCGCATACTCTGTGTTAGTAGCAGGTGGCAAACAAATGGATGAAGGGCATTGCATGCAATGACATCCAGGCTAGCTCACCAGCTGCCTCGAAAGCCTCGGGCACAGAGCAAGCTGCGTGCAGTGTGGCCTGCAGTGCGCCGGGGGGCTCACCAGCACTTGTTGGAGGCTCACTGTGGACCAGATACCAGATTCTGTGTGTCACCAGGATGGACCGTCACACACACACTGTGAAGACCTTGGTCCCTCCGTCCAGTGGTGCATGGAAACATCCAGATCTCCCCTTCCCTGCTTGATGACACCAGGCCCATTGGGGAGGGGCAGAGGTCATCTCCCACCTATACCTCCTCAAGGAGGGAGGTCTTGATCGCTACGGATGTATGGTGGACCAAAAAAAAAAAAAAGAGAGAGAGAGAGAGAGAATCGGAGCATCTGTGGAGGGCAGCACTGAACCCGCGGCTCTCGTCCAGACTCAGGGAGGCAGGTTCAAGATTCTGTCTTCCCAGAATCCCATTCAGTCCTCTAAGAATGGAGAAAAGCCCAGTGTGTGTGTGCTAAGTCACTTTAGTCGCGTCCGACTCTTTGCAACCCCATGGACTGTAGCCCGCCAGGCTCCTCTGTCCATGGGATTCTCCAGGCCAGAATACTGGAGTGGGTTGCCATGCCCTCCTCCAGGGGATCTTCCTGACTCAGGGATGGAACCTGTGTCTCCTGTAGCTCCTGCATTGCACGCAGACTCTTTACCACTGAGCCACAGGGGAAGCCCAAGGGGTGCCCTCCATGATAAAAAGACCCCAAAGTCGCCCGGAAGCCAGGCAATAAACCAGGCCCTCCAGTTCCTAGCAGGACTTGCCCATAGGCATGACCTGCTCCCATCACTAGTGTTCAGGAAAGTTCCCCATCCAGGTCTCGCCTGTCTGTCCCCCGCCCTCCTCCCCTCCCCCGTCCCGTCCACCCAGGAAGAAGGGGTGAGAAAAGCAGAGACATAAACACGGGTCTGTTTTCACAGGAGACGAGGGCCTCTCCCTGTGGGCTGGCACTGGGCTCTGACTGACGTGAGCAGGTGGCTGTGTCTGGCGAGCAGCCTCCAGGGGGGAAATAACTGAGCCTTTCCCACTGAGGTAGGTTAACCGTGGACAAAGGGAAGCTGGGTGTGAGAGCAGGATCTTGGCAGGGCCTGTCCCCCTGGGGGCTGGGAGGGCTGAGGATGCCTGGGACCCCAAGGCTGACTCTCTGAGCGCACAGCTCATCCTTGTCCTATGCTGGGAGTCAGGCGGAAGGGGCACTGGGCTGCGGGGAGGCCTGATTAGCTGAGTAGACACTCCCCACCGCCCCCAGTTGGTACCCCCATCAGGGCTATGACTCGAGCTGACAGATCTGTGACTGGTTGGGGGCGGGGGGTCTGGGAGCTGGGCTGTTACTGATTCAGTGAAAGCCAGTGGGGAGGGCAGATACTGCAAAAGGGCATTTGGCTTTAGGTCCAGGAAAATCTGGCCACAGACTCTTGGTCATTTCCACAAGCTGACTGCTGACCCTATGCCATCACCCCTGGTCATCGTGAGAAATAGGTGTGCGAGTGGGTGGCTGGGATGACTCAGATAGCTTTCCCCTAATCCTGGGGAAAATCAGCGTCCTTCCAACCGGGGTGGGTCACTCCTTCCATCCCAGCTCATCCTTTCCCGGGGCCCGAGGGCGGAAGGGGACAGATGGCCTTTCCTGTGCTTTCCACTCCCTGCACCCTGGCGTCCTCTCTTCCCAAGACTGGAAACCAACTCAGGCATTTTCCGGTACTGAGGGGAAGGGGGGAAAAGACAGAACAGATGGAATGCCAGTACAACAGAGTTGGGAGGTGGGTGGAGAGCTCATTAGGCGCCTGCCGTAAGGCAGCCCGCTCCAGTGTTCTTGCCTGGGAAATCCCATGGACAGAGGAGCCTGGTGGGCTACAGTCCATGGGGTTGCAAGAGTCAGACACAACTTAGCAACTAAACCACCACCACCACCACTTGCCAGGCACTGTACTCAGATTCTCCTTTAGTCCTCACAGCAGCCCCGGAAAGGTAAGCATCATCACCACAATTTTCAGATGATGAAAGGAGGCCCAGAGAGGTTAAGCCAGTGACCCAGGGCCACACAGCAACTTGGAAAGAGGCAGAACCAGAACTCCAACTTGGCTGCTCCCTGGCGGAGGCTGTGCAGTTTCTCTTGCCCCAGGCTTCCCGAGAGAGACCTCCCGGGACAGGGAGAGCCTGGGAGAGACCCTGAGAAGGCGAAGGGAAGGAAGCTGGAGGCAGAGGAGCCGCTGGGAAGGGAGGAGAGGGAAGGGCGGGGCAGGGCCCAGAGGCGCGCTCACTCGGCTGGGGTTAAAGCCCCATGTTCCTACAACCCGCTAAGCCGGAGAAATGAATTCTGATCCCTCCAAAACCCAACCTTGGAAAATGTGCGAGAGAAGGGTCTCCTTTCAGGGGAGCGGGAAATCCTTCACACCTCCTCCCGACGCCCCGGTAATGCCAGGATGTCCCCAATCTGCTTTGAGGAATGGAGAGATTAAGAATAATAAAAAAATTGCAATAAAATATGTGTGAAGGAGGGGGTAATTGTGGACAAACGCAGCATTCAAATTCATTTTTCAGCTCTTTTACACACCATTTCAATCTTATTTTCTGCTTGTTAATGAGATCTTGTTGCCTGGGCTAGGCAAAACCTTCCAATATCAGGACGTAATTGCACATAATTTTCTCTCCTACCAGTGATTTGCATCAGTTTTTTAAAAATTCTGGGCTATTTAACACCCCACGATCCCCCTCCCCGTCATCCTGCCTACAAATCTCTTACTCCCTCCTCCTTCCCCGTTCCTGGTCCAGCAAGACTCATTTTAAATGCTTATTATAGACGCAGTGTCGCCAATAAAGGAGAGAAAAAAAAACACACACACAGAGGAAGTGAGGGGGAGAAAAAGGCGAAAGGGAGTTTCCAGTGGCCACTGCGTGAGGGGCCCAGGCTCAGGGGTAAGATCAGGCTTGACCTTATCCTGCCGAGGGCGAGGGGCAGGTGAGATGCGTGGGCCAGGCGCACCTGCTGAGTCCCATCGCCACCACTCGCCTGCTCTGTGACCTTCAGCAAGTCACTTCACCTCTCTGAGCCTGTCTTCCCAAGTCCCGGGGGCCTGGAGTCACTTCCCAGAAGCAAAGGGCTGATAAGGGGCATGGCATCTGTCCATGATCAGCTGATGGATTGTCCTTCCTTGCTGGATCAGGTCCCCTGGAGGCCTCAGCGGATGCCAGAAGGGTCGCGGTGGAGAGGCATTCAGGAGACCCCACCAATAAAGAACTAGAAGGCTCTGAGCTTTGTCCCCGCTGATCTAGGGGGGGAGCTGGGCTTTTTGAAGACGTAGACCATGAACCTGGCCATGGCATTAACTGCCACTGTGGCCTCAAAACGCACTTCCCCCACGTGGATCACAGGACCAACCCTCCGCGGCAGACACGAGAGAACAGCACAGTGGGCTCTGGAGCCAGGCCAGTCGAATCCCGGCTCTGCCACCTTCCCAGAACCTACCAAGCGGCTGGCAGGTGGCAGGGGCCTAATTAACGTCTGCCAGACGGGTGGACGGACGGATCAAAGTTGAAAGTTAGTTGCTCAGTCATGTCTGACTCTTTGTGACCCCGTGGACTGTAGCCCGCCAGGCTCCTCTGTCCATGGGATTTCCCAGGCCAGAATACTGGAGTGGGTTGTCATGCCCTCCTCCAGGGGATCTTCCCGACCCAGGGATGGAACCCGGGTCTCCTGCACGGCAGGCAGGCTCCTTACTGTCTGAGCCACCAGGACAGTGCTGCATAGCTCCTTTTCCTCAGCTGTAAACAGAGGTCGCCAAACCTGGCTGGACGAAGCTGGCGCAACCTTTAGCTCATCCACGGCTGGCCCACGGTAAGCACTCGCTCCATGGAAGCCGTCAGCATATCTCTTACAGGAGATACGGTGATCACGACCGACCGTGTGACTGACTTCACACTTAGAGACTACTTTCCATTTTTCATTAGTTCCGTGGGGGGGGAGATCGTAAATATGTAAATCCCTTCACAGGTTCCTCCACTTTAAGCTCCAGAGAGGAGCCAAAGGGGATGACGCCCGGGGCGGCGTGATGGAGCAGGCAGAGGCGTGGTGGCAGAAACGCCTGCTTCCCAGGAAGGCGCCCACGGCGGCGGCCACAGGCCCGGGGTTCCAGCTCCGCCGCCACCCCGACGCTGGGATCTGGGCGATTTTCTCCCCCTCTCTGGGCCTCAGTTTCCACTTCTGACTCGGATGAGAAGCTGCCTCTAAGAAAGCCTGGAGGAGAAGGCAGCCCCAGCCGCGGGCTGCTCCCCCGGAACACGGTGGCACAGGCCTCGCAGAAGCCCCGGGACGGGCGGCCTGCCCATGTGACCATGAGGGCCTCCAGCCCTCGTGACCCTCGAACCAGCAGATCCTTGCTCCTGATTCTTTGCTCAGAAGCTCAGATAGGTCAGCGCTGATTATGAGTCCGTGGCCTGTCTCCCCCGTCACACTGGGAGCTCTCCAAGGCACAGCTGTGGGTGCTTCCACCATCAGACTGGGGCGTCCACAGACAAGGGCTCCTCTTCCGTCAGACTCTGGGATCTGAGCACAGAGCCCCCGAGTCGCTCCTCAGGGCGGGGGCTGTGTCTCCCTCATCGAGCTGGGGGATCCAAGGACCCGAGCGGCCCCTCTCTCTCCACCCGTCACCCTTGAAAGTGTGCCCCACTCACGACTCCAACGCAAGGGCTGGTACGAACTGCTCCATCTGCAGGAATCGCATCACCCAAAGGGGTGTCACCGAAGGGGCCTTTGGTCCTAAGTTCTCCTCAGCTGATTTCTAAGAGCTGCTTCCAGGCAAAGCCGGGCCCGTTCACCTGCTGCCTCCCTAATGCTGCCAGGCTGGGCTCTGGGGGTGAGTGAGGGCCGGGGCCCTGAAGGAACCAAGCCTCAGGGTCATCTACACCTCTCAGGAGGCTGCTGCCCATATGACTCAGCTCCGCCTACTGGCCCCTAACCTGAGGTCCCAGCCTCAGTGTTCTCATCCACAACATGGGCTGAAGGAGCTTTTCTGTCCGCTGAGCTGGAAGGACCGTCTTCCCGAGATGGTTTCCCCTCACTGCCAGTCAGTCTCTCAAAAAGAGAGCAAGGGTGTGCGTTTCTGCGAGGCAGGAGGGCATGGGGGTGGGTCAATCTCAGGCTCTACAAATGAGAGCGGGACCCAGGCTCTGTCCCTTGGTGGAGAACCCCTGGGCCCACCCGTCCCAGGACCACACAGATAAGCTGGAAGCGTGAAGACGCTCAGACAGGGGAGGACGTGCATGGAGAATCAGAGCTCAGAAAAGCCGAGAATGTCCGCCTAGGACCCTGAAACAGCCCCTCGCACCTTCAGGAAGCATTTGCAGCGTGACCCCAGGGGGTCCACACCCGGAAGCCACCCGGCCTGCCCTGACGTGTGTCTGCCCCGCCTGCAGCCCCTGCGCTGCCCTCCAGCAGCTGCTCACCTCCTGGCCCCCTCTGCCCCTGTCAGACCCCCTGTCTGTCTTCACACCTTTGATGGGAACCTCCGGACGGGTCTCCAAAGTTCCCTTGATCCATCACGCCCCACATGACTGTCCACCCTGAGGGGTGGGCGGAAGCTGGGGCCTCTCAGAGGAGGGCAGGGGCACGGCGAGCTTTCGTCTGACTGCCCACAGCAGCGGGTCAGGCTCTCCCCTTCCCCCCTCCCACCCCCAGCCTGACGTGTCTGGGCCCAGACAGCACCTGGAACCTCCTTACCCTTTAATCTCAGTGCTGAACCATGCTCCCCAAGCTAGGGGCCCCTTAATTTGCTAGTCTCTCCTCTGCCCTGTGACAAAAGTGCTGCTTTCAGGGCTAAAGCTCAGCCCACAATGAGACAGGGGCCTGAGGAGAGCAGCAGAGGGGAGCCAGGTGCCCTGGACGCGCGGGTCCAGCCCAGCCAGCGTGTCCTGTGCCCCCTCTGTGAGGGGCGCTGGAGGGCCCACTCAGACTCTGCGCCCCTCTTCAGATTTCCTCTGATTTGTTTTGCATCACGAGGCTGGGCCCGGGCCCCATTCTCGGGTATGGACGTCCTGGGTCTCTGCAGTTATATCCCTACCTGGCCGGCTGCTGATCCCGTTGTGTCTAAACCTGGCTCTGGAAGGTTAGCTTGGCCAGTTAGTCCTTGGCACCAACGAGATGGAGGTGGTGGCCTTGAACCCCAAAGAGGACAGGTAGGCTCCACTGGAAAACATTCTGGTGGCAGTCTGCATCAGCCCCCGAAGTGGGGCCCGAGAGCCTTGGAGCTTCACCCCGGGGAGCTCTGTCTTCAGCTGCTTCCGTTCACTGGGCACTCACAAGTCTGCGCTAGACCTGGGCTAGGAGCTTTACCTAGGTCTCCTCAGTCAGCCTTCCCAACCCTACGAGGTGCGAGCTGGCATCACCCCCACTTCATGGATAAGAAACCTAACCTGTAGAGCGGGGAAGGGACCCTGCGTGTGTGCTCTCTACACGCCAGCTGTCCTGTCCACGGAACGGGGTGACGCTAGCTCCTAGCACACGCACAGGATGGAGCTCAATGCATGCTCAGTCGCTCCCGACTCTGCCACTTCATGGCCTATAGCTCGCCAGGCTCCTCTGTCCATGGGATCACCCCAGCAAGAACACTGGAGTTGCCAGGGGGTCTTCCTGACTCAGGGATTGAACCCATGTCTCCAGTGGCTCTTCCACTGCCTGGTGGAATCTTTACCACTGAGTCATCTGGGAAGCCCCACTAAGCCCTCAATGACACACACTAACTGAGGCAAATAGGAAAATCCCCCAAACACGCAGAAAATTAAAGCGTATTAAGCAGGGGAAATATTTTACACCAACGGTGGCTCATTTTTTCGATAATAAATGTCTTAGGCTTTGCCAGGCCATGTGATCTCTTTGGAAACCACTCAACTCTGCCATCACCATAGCACAATAGCAGCCATAAATATGTAAATGAATGGACATGGCTGTGTTCCAATAAAACTTTATTTACAAAATCACGTAGTTGGAAGGAAGTAACTTGCAGGGACGCAGCTGACCTTCTCTTTGGTCCCATTTTTTTCCTTCACGTAACAGATTTCTCATCTTACTATATTGTCCTGGCAATGGTGGTGGGGGCAGGGAGGGAGAGGACTAACGTTTATTTGACCCCTATTTGCCAGCTCTGTGCTGAGTGCTTTGACCTGTTAGCATGCTGAAGGCAGAGAAGGCCCTTCTGAGGAGGTTAGCAACTCTTTATTTAATCACTCTTGTTTAATGGGGGATACCCCAAAGCTCAAAGATGCTCACTAGCGTAACTCCCTGAACAGTGGGGCTGGGATCCCACCCCCGCTCCAAGCCTCACCTGTTCTTACAGCTCTTCAGGTAAGTTTGCATCACACGTATTCTCACCACAGACACGAGAGAGGTGTCTCAGAAGGTGGGAGGCAGGGTAAAATGAGTCTTGGATTTAATTCTTTCCCTGTGGATGTCTGAGAGCCTGTCATAGCAGCAAACATGAACTCAACAGTTCTTCCAGTTCGCTCTGATTTCAAGCATCACCGAGTCCTGCTCCCCAGGCTCACCAATAACCACATCAGCTCCAGCTTGTCTTTCCGCCTTCATCTAAAGATGGTCCCACCACTTCTAACAGCTCTCCATCAGGCAAGGAGTGACTTAACCAGCAGCCAATCACATGTGAGGGAACAGAGTTCCAAGACCCAATGGGAGCAGAGTTCCCGGGCTAGAACATGCCTCCGCCCCACATCCCCGCCCGACTGATTCTCTCCACCAGGAGGTGGTGGTCTTGCCTTTCACTCGCTGGTCACTCCTGGTGACCAAAGGTGGGAGATGGAGCCCAGGATGGAATCTAAGAAGGACTACTGCTTCTAGAACAAAGCCGCAACCACAGTTTGCACCCCCTAGGAAATAGCGCAAGGCTTCCCTCAGTGCGCTGAAAACGCCGACTGTTATGGTCTGCAGTCAGGAAGCAGGCGATGGGCCAGATCAACAAGCTCTGGGTGGTAAGAAGTATGGAAACCTGTGACGGAAACCTTTTCTCTGCAACTGCCCACTGGGTCACTGGACTTGCAGATGACAAACCCGGGGTGAAAGGCTCACAGAACGACAAGTTAAGGTGGGAGGAGCCCACCCCCAGCCCGCCTCCCACGCAAACCCTCTCGAGTTGACCAACAGCCAGCGGTGTGGCGGAGACCAGAGACTTCTTCCCCAAGAGGGAGCCACCTGCATCCCCCTGAACTCTCGCTGGATGGGCTGGCAAGCCTCTGGCCCCTGGGACCCTGGACAGAGACGCGGGGCCCCCTACCTGAGGCGACAGGCCGTTGCTGACGGGGTTCATGTGGTTGGAGGCGGCCGCCGGGTTCATGAAGCTGTCGGAGTAGCTGGAGAAGCCGTGGCGGGCTCCGTAGGCAGAGCTGGTGTCCGCGGCTGCGGCCGCCGCGGCCAGGCCCCCCTGGTGCATGGTGGACGGCGGGAGCGGCTGGGGCCGGTGCACGGTGCTGCCCCCGTCTGCAGAGAGAGCCAGCAAAGGGCTGAGCCAGCGGCCTGGCCCCAGAGGGCGAAGGGGGGCAGGCGCCTCCCGTCTGGAAGGCAGGTCCCCAGCCCCCTTCTCTGGACCTCCATCCAGCAGAGGCGGGGGGGGAGGGGGCTGCCTTCTCTCTCTGCTGGGGATGGGACACCCGGCTTCTGAGCAGGACGCCAGGAACTGGCAGCTCTCGACTGATAACCGAGCAACATTCCAGACAACTTCTCCACACCTACTGCGCACCAGCCCTGTTCTCAGTGATCAGCACATAGTAGGTGCTCAATAAAGCTTATCTGGGCCAAAACTCAGATCTCATTGAGGACTCTGTCAGTCTGTTTGGCGCTGTTGGATAACATTTGGTGAGCACCAAAATCACCAGTGCTTTCACAAATCCCATCCAAGGGTATGAAGCAAGAATGATTCCCATTTTACAGATGAAGAAACTGAGGCTCAATGGGATCAGGGCCCACCCCTGCACAAGGTGATGTGGCTAGGGAGCAGGGGGCCAGGGTTTGAATCGCCACTCTGTTCCTAGCTGGGCTGCTCTTCTCTGTCACAGCCTCGCCACATGGTCTTCCAGCAGATGGGACTTCCACCGTGGGCGACGGTTCAGTTTCTCATCAGGAATCACAAAGAGGCCTCTCTCCCCAGCTTCTAGAACTCCAGCCTGCCAGTCCTCTAAGAGGAAGCCACGAGGCTCCTCCATGAGACAGAAGTCAAGCAGTGGGTTCCTGCTGTGTGCTAGCGGGGTGGAGTGGAGGGAGCAGGCAGAGGGCAGACAGCGGGGCACGGGCCAGGGAGGAGGGGTGCTACCCTTCTCTACCTACAGGGCCCACCACCGTCTCTTCTGAAATTTAGTAAGATCCGAGAGATTCATGTGACTTTTATAGTTTGAGAAGCTCTGTTAAACGTGCGCATGCAGGCGACCTTGCTTCTCTTCACCTGGATATAGAGGCAAGAGGTTCAAGAGCAGGACACCATCTCTTTTATCTTCACTGTCCACATCAAAGCAGACAAACACGGTCATTAAAGAGCAAGAAAAACAAATAACCTCTCTCCCCTCCTTCCGCCAAAGAAAACAATTTTTATTCCTTCTTTGCTGAGGAGGGAAGGAGTGGGTGAGGGCCGGGTGGGGAGATAAGCAGGGGATGGAGGGGCGGGGCGGGTGAGGGGGCAGGGTGGGTTGGGGGCGGGGCGGGTGAGGGGCGTGGCCGAGATGCCAGGACGCAGCTGAGACTCACCTTGGGAGATGGTAGTGGTGGGGTAGGTGGAGTCCGGTAGCTGGTAGGGGGGCAGCGTGGGCATGCCAGTGGGCGGGAAGCCACCTGGCAGAAGGTGGTTGAACGCTGCCAGCTGGTTGGCTCCTGCCTGCTTACGCCAGCGGGCACGGCGGTTGCTGAACCAGACCTGGGGGACGGAGAGCCGAGCGTTGAGCCCTCAGCCTGGTTTCCGGCAAGGAGCCGAGGCACAGCTAGAACCGGGCCCCTGCGCCATCACCCTGCGTCCAGCCAGTGTCCTCCTCCGAGGAGAGCCCCACCTTGCTGCAGCTCAGGACAGTTTGCGAAGCACGTTCATGGGTAGGATCCCATTCTGTCCTCAGGACCTCACTACCCAGGGACGAAGTCGTTGTTATGACCCCCATTTTACAGATGGGCAAACTGGCTTGCCCACGTGACAGGGTGGCCCGAGCGACTCTCAGCCCAGTGCTCTTTCCCTGCAGCTGCTCCTGCCCTGAAGGAAGTCAGTGGATGACCATCCTTGTTCATCCATGTTGCACACGCCTCATCTCCTCCAGGAAGCCCCCAAGGAGGAGGCCACACATCCAGAAGCCACCTGAATGAGACCCACCTGCCAGACCCGGATGCAAAAGCTAGTTCTGCGTCTGGAGCCTGAGGCCCTGCTTGGCTCACGATGCACAGGCCCCCTGAGTTAGGAAAGTGCACCACCCCCACGCCCACCCCCAAACACAGGGACTCACTGATACCCTAAGATCTCCGAGTCTCCCTTTCCTCCTGTGCTCGCGCTCCCTACATCCGTCCATACGCAGACCCATGAGGCCCTCCTCGTCCCACTGACCCAGGGGGAAACTGAGGCTCACAGCGGTGGGAGCACTTGCCCACAGCCACATGGCTAGTCTGTGAGGTCCAAAGTTCAGCCAGTCTGACTTTCTAGAACCCTCTCGTCTGGATTTGCAGCAAGTTCCCTGGGATAGGCCAGAGAAATATGAGAATGAGCGTGCAAAACGGGGCCCCTGAGAGGTGGTGCTTCTCCACCTTTGGACTTTGCACATGCTGTTCCCTCCATCTCAAACACTCTTCCCAGTGCTGGCTCCTTGGCCTGCAGGGCTCGCAGAAACGCCTCCTCCTGCTCCAGTGGGCACTGCCTGCCTCAAAAGTACTTTAGGCCAGTCCCCACCTCCTTTTCTCAGGAGGCCTCCAGCTGTGAGCTCCCTTACCCGAACAATTATTGTCTCTATCCGTTTTTCTTGTCTCCCCTCTGGCCCTAAGCCCCACAGGCAGAGGCCAGGCAATCCTGGCCCCCTGCTCACACCTCTATAGGAATCCTTGTTGAATGAATGGATGGATGGTGGGAGGCAGAGATGACTCTGGTGAGTCTCTGCTGGTGCTGCCCTCCGCCCTCTGCAAGGCCCAGTGGGGAGTCCTCCCCTTCATGGGTGAAGGCCTAGGCCTCCCCTGGCACAGATCACTTGAGACCCTCAACCCTCTCCGTCTGCTGCTGACCTGCGGGAGGGGGAGTCTGAACGGGGGTGGAGGCGTGTTTGTGTCCCCTCGGGTCATTTGTCTTTTCTCCGAGGGGAGAAATGGCATTCAGTTTTCCGAGCTGGATGAACAGAGCTGCTGGCTCTGACCCGTTTAGGGTTCACAAAGGAAGGAGATGTAGTGGCCAAATAAAGATGAAAAAACTGGCTTCCACATAAAATGCAGGGCCTGGCTGCTCCCACCTCCCCGGGGCAGAGAGGGCTTCCCCAGGGGCATCCAGGGCAGATGAACGCTGGCCAGGCTGACTGAGACCCTCTGAACAGCTCTGTTTTAAATCAGCGTTTCCCAAAGGCTGGGGCTCCTGCACTCCAAGGTGGAGACACCTCCCCAGAGGCGAGTGACACAGACATTAGATAACCTTGAACCACTCCCATCTCTTCAGGGCCTGAGATGCGTGGAAGAGAAGGTCTTAGCTGGGTGCTCAACGCCCTTCATGCCTTCCTAACACTCATCAGGGCCTCCCTGGTAGCTCAGCTGGTAAAGAATCCGCCTGCAACGCAGGAGACCCCAGTTCGATTCCTGAGTTGAGAAGGTCCCCTGGAGAAGAGAAAGGCTACCCATTCCAGTATTCTGGCCTGGAGAATTCCATGGAGTCGCAAAGAGTCAGGCATGACTGAGCAACTTTCCCACACACAACATCCATCAACCTCTCTTTTTAAGACCCAGAGAGGATGCCCTGCCAGGGGATGCCTTCCTGAAAACCCTTCCCAAGTTGTCTCGTTCTCCCTGCGTGTGTCTCCAGCCGCCTTCCTTCTATGAGAGGGATGCGTGTGTGCGTGTGTGTGTGCGCCCAGTCGCTCAGTCCTGTCTGGCTCTTTGCGACCCCGTGGACTGTAACCTGCCGGGCTCCTCTGTCCATGGGATTCTCCAGGCCAGAACACTGGAGTGGGTGGCCGTTTCCTTCTCCAGGGGATCTTCCCGACCCAGGGATCAAACCCACGTCTCCTGCATTGGCAGGCGGATTCTTTACCACTGAGCCACCTGGGAGGCCCCTGAGAGTGATATGCATGTTTATTTTAAAATACACTGATTTTATTTTATTTAAGGAAGTGAAGATATGGATATTGCAAAAGTGGCCCAAATCCTGAAGATGGTGGAGAAGGATTTATGTTTGGGATACTCTGCTCTGCTTTTGTTTGTTTAGCGAGGGTCATCTGCAGATAAAGAGGACTCAGCTAGCGCGGAAACATTCTCCCGCCTTCTCTCCTCGGCCGCCTCGCTCCTGCTTTCCTTACTTCCCTCCCTCCCATCTCCAGGCGCTCCCGGGACTCCACTCTGCGTCAAGCAGGACAGGAAGGACAGAAGGTGAGCAGGACATGATCCTAGCCCTCAAGCTGCCCTTGGCCTGGCCATATGTCAGACATGTCAAAGGACAGCTGCTCTTCAGTACAGTCAGCTTAGATGGGCTGGCATGCGAGAGGCCATGAGGAGGTCTGAGGAGGGGCTTCTAGCTCCTCCCAGAATCCAGGAGGACTTCCTGGAGGAGAGGACATGCCTTTTGCTTTCTCTTTCTCTCCTCTTCTTCCTCACTGTCCTATTTCCACGGGGCTGCCCCCAGTCCAGCAGGCATGTCCATCTTCACAAAGTGTGACATCACACAAGAGTAGGGGCTCTGGAGTCTGATCAGTTGCCTGAATTTGAATCCTGCCTCTGACTCTTGGCTAAGATGGCCAATCCCGTTATTCCTCTGAGCCTCACTTTCTTTGCTGCTGACAGGCTCAGTCTTAAAGAGTCTGCCTGCCAGTGCAGAAGCCACAGGAGAGCCAGGTCTGACCCCTGGGTCGGGAAGATCCCCTGGAGGAGGGCACAGCAACCCACTCCAGTGTTCTTGCCTGGAGAACCCCCATGGACACACGAGACTGGTGGGCTACAGTCCATGGGGTCGCAGAGAGTCAGACAGAGCTGCGCGACCGGGTACACGCACAGATGACAGCCCCTACCTTCTCGGTGGTTCTGGACCTCAAGGCAGTCAACACAGGCAGCGTGCTTATTTAGAGCAGCATCTCCAACACTTATTTTGCTGGAAAGCCTCCGACGTCTGAACTGGAAGGGCTCTTAGCCAGTACGGACTGCAAGCTTCCTATTTACAGGTGGAAAAATGGAGGCTCCCAGAAGGACGGTGGTGGACCCAGATCCCCACCCAGAATCTTTGATCAGGGTTGAGTCGTTTGAAAACAGAGGCTGAGTTTTATTACTCATTTTTGGTCCTTCTCTCCACCTCTTGCCCTGGGAGCAGGACACAATAAGAAGAGTCTGATGACTGGGTTGAACGTCTCATCTGGCCCTCCTTCCAATGCAGCCCCGAGGAAAGGAGCACACAGACAGACTCGGGCTTGGGTCCCAGGACAGCCGCTTATGACCTGTCTTGAGGAAGTTGCTTCTGTTAGTGAAAGGTCAGGCTTCTCATTTGTAAAATGGAGAGACTGACTGTCCCTGCCTCTTCTTAGGATCATGGTAAGGATGACGAAGATAACGCATGTAGGGCGTTGAGCAGCGTGCCTGGCACGCGAGAAAGGCATCATGAATGTCATCCAGCGGAACAAAAAGATTCAGTGTAAGTTATTAATTAGCGAGTCCCTCCAGTGCCTCCCAAATGGGATTCGGTTCAGAGCTCTAGCCCGCCTGCCCCCAGGCAAACAGCAGGGCTCCAAACTGGGACCAGATGAGCTGCACGCAGCCCTGGTCCCTGGATGCTGCTCATCTGGAGGACGGGATGTTCTCCCAGGCCTTGTGGGAGACACCTGGGCTGGCCTTGGGGGCTCTCAGCTCTCAGCCTCTGTTTCTAGAAGAGACATGCAGACTTCGGAATCTCAGAGCTCAGGACGAATCAGATTTGTTTACCTGCGAGGAAGATGTCTGAGAGGTGGGGGTCGGGCCCCAGATGCTTAGAAATGAAGACCCCTCCGGGGAAAGGAGTCACCGGTCGCCAGGCACGTGTCCTGCCTCGCGCCCCTTTCCCACCCTTCCCAGTGGCGGGGCTTCCTGCAGACTGAGATGGGCATCTCCACACTGGGGGTACCATATAACCCCACACAGTGCCCTGTGGGTTTCCGAGGGAGGTGCCTGACCCTCTGCTGGGGGGCAGGGCTGGAGGGGAGGCAGAAGCGGCGAGACAGGAGTGACGAGGTCCTGCCCGACCTGCGCCTACCGGCTTCCTTGCCGATTTGGACGCCAGCCCTGTGACAGCGGGGCTTTCTGTCTGCCGGGTCCCTGGTGCCTAGGACAGCGCCTGGCACACAGGAGGTGCCCAGTATGACTGCTAGATGAATAAGCCTGGAGGTGCGAGGGTGGCCAGAATTGGGCCCACTAAGAATAGGTGAACTTTAATAACCACAGCCTCTACTCAGGGCACTCCTGACTCTGTGTGAGCCCGTTGACATGTTATCATTTAGTCCTCAGAATGAAGCGGACCCTGTTACCATCATCTCCGTTTTGCAGAGAAGGAAACCAAGGGCGAGGGAGTAAGTGATGGAGCTGGAATTAGCACCAAGGCATCTGAACCCTCTGGCACCTCCCAGTGCCCCTGAAACGCACAGGACTGCCAGGCCCCTGAACTATAGGCTCTCAGAATCAGAGGCCAAGACCGCAGAAGCATCCAGCCCTAAGATTTAAGCAGAGCTCAGAGGGCTTCAGGCCCCAGGCCGCCCTGTCCACAGCAGGAACCCTCTCACCGGGGCCTCACATCCCCCGGACATTGCACTTCGGCTTGAACACTTCTGGTGACGGCGATCTCAGCACCTCCCGAGGCGGCTCTGGCTGTCAGTAAGCCAGGACCCTAGAACTTTAAGGAGCCTTCATGCTCATTCAGTTTGGCCCCTTTATTTATAGAGGAGAGATTAAGTCTCAGGAAAGGAACCTGATCTGTTGAGGGTGATACAGCTGATCAGAGGCAGAAACCAGTGGGAACCCAGCCTGCGGCTCCTGGTCTCCCCCTCCCCAGCTCCGCTCCAGGGCCTCTCAGAGCAACTGCGTCCTCCAAGCCTTCTCCTCTCCAGGCCAAATGCTCTATTATTCCTGCCTTGATTTGGGGGGCGGTCAGTCTGTTCATTCCTTAAAACTCAACGTGCATCGATCCCTTCTTTGCTGGGATCAGGCCCAGTTCTCAGGCCACGAGTCGGGGGAGAGCCAGTCCCGCCCTGGGGCACTGAGGGTCTGCGAGGGGACCAGCACGTGGAGCTCGGCTGCCTTGGCCCCCGCACCGGGGATGTGCCTGCGTTCTGCTGCTCCCCCTGCTCTCAGCGCCCCCTCACCCTCCGACCTTGAGTGGCACCTGTTTCTGAGTCCCCTGGGCCAATAAAAGCACTGCCCTCACAGCCAGGACGTTTTACAAGGCGCAGTCAGGCTTCAAGGTGGTGGGAAGCAGCCGCGGCCGCCAGACGTGGGAATGAGAAAGCACCCAGGAATGTGCCCGGGAGAGCAGCTGCAGGGGGATCAGAGGCGGAGGAGGGAGGCCCGGCCGGCAGCTCGGGTGTCACCCCGAGGGGAGGGGGCTGGGATGAGCCGAGCTGGCTGCAGCCGCCCATCCGCGCCCCCCAGGGTCTCCCTGCGTGGCGGCCCAGGGCCCCTCATGCCAGGAGGGGTGCGGTGGGCAGAGGGAGGTATGCTGGTCCCCGGATGCTCAAATGCCCGTTTGCTTCTGGCACATTACTGCTTTCAAACGCCAGGCTGAGTCCATTTCTCCTTCCCAGGAGAGAGCCTGGGCTTGGCGCGCACAGGCCTGAGCTCTGCACACACACCCCCGGCGCCGCATCACTTCTCAGTGACTGTGCCTGTGATGAGTGGCCAGCCTGGCCTGACAAGGGGCTCTGAGGTTCCCTGGGGTCCTGTGGGAGGAGCCCCCCAGCAGCGGCCACAAGGTAGATGGCCGACAGGAGCTCTCAGATCCCTCTCGGATAAGACAGAAGAGCCCCCAGCGAGCAGCTGGGGGCAGCCCCTCGGCAGACTCAGCTCCCCGTTCACGGAGGGGCCAGGCCAAGATGGGCTCCCACAGGAGCTGTTCATCAGCCTCCCTTCCTCCTCTGCCCCTCCCCGCCCCCCGACCCAGCCAGGCCCCCAGAGGCTCTGACTTAGGGAACTACAGACATCGTGCAATCTGAGAACTCAGCTTGGGGAGAAGAGGTGGGTCCTTCCCCCATCCCGACTGCAGGCCTTGAACCCTAGACAGACGTGGCTCTTCCTGTGCCCCACCTTCCACAGGCCCACCGATCGGGCACCAGGCGCCTAGCGGGTGTGGATGTCCACAGGGTGTTCAAAGTCTGCTCACGCTTCCCCGGATGCTTCTAACTGGCCAGGAATATGCGTCCAGGCAGCTTGCATGCTTCCCATAACAGGAAACTCATTACCCATCCTAGGAAGCTAGGTCTGTTCTGGAAAGTTTTGTCCTGAATCTTTCCTCCCCTCCTCAGAGATTTGGAAGTGTTTCTATTTCCTGAGCCCCCTCTCTTGTGGCTGAACTAATGTCCTTCTTTCCTCCCTCCCTTGCCCTTTCCCCTTCTCCTTTTCTGTCTCTCCCTCCATCCTTCCTTCCTTCATCTTCCTAAAGTTCTTGTCAGCAGGAGGAGGGAGGCAGTCCAAGTCCTCCCAGCCCCTCCTGGCTTTCCTGGGGCTGTCCGAGGACTGGTTAGTCAGTCGATTAACGTTTGCTGCCCATTTACTCTGTACCAAGTGCTGGGGGCATTACTTGTCTACACGGCCCCTGGGCCACTTGCCGCAGAATCCCCGCTCCTACTCCGGGGCCACTAAACCCCCTGACCCTGGCCACGCCCTCTCTCAATCCTGGTCTCCAGATGACACGTGTGCTGTGGCGCACGCTTAGTTGCTCAGTCGTGTCTGACGCTTTGTGGCCCCGTGGACTGGAGCCCGCCAGGCTCCTCTGTCCCTGGGATTCTCCAGGCAAGAATACGGGAGTGGGTGGCCATGCCCGCCTCCAGGGATCTTCCCCACCCAGGGATCGAGCCCGGGTCTCCGGCAGCTCCTGCACTGCAGGTCCTTTCCCACGGAGCTGCCGGGGAAGCCCGTCCAGACGGTGCCCGCAGCACAAGGCCCCGGTGCCCCTCACCTGCACGCGTGCCTCGGTCAGCTTGGTCCTCTGTGCCAGCTCCTCTCGGGTGTAGATGTCTGGGTAGTGGGTCCTCTCGAAGGCCTTCTCCAGCTCCTCCAGCTGCTCGGCCGTGAACGTGGTCCGACTACGGCGCTGCTTACGCTTCAGAGGGAGATCGGGTTCTGACTCCACGTCTGAGCCCTCGTCCAGACGGTTCCCTACAGCCAAGCGAGAGGGCAGGAGAGGGCGGGGGCCCAGTGAGGTGGACGGGAGCTGTGTGCCCACCTTGAGGCCTCCACAGCACTGAGGGTCAGATCCGTCTGAGTACAGGAAGGACGTCCCTCACGGCGCTGTTTATCAGAGCAAAGACTGGGAGGCAACCTCCCAGCCCACCCTGCTGCTGCTGCTGCTAAGTCACTTCAGTCGTGTCCGACTCTGTGCGACCCCATAGACGGCAGCCCACCAGGCTCCTCCATCCATGGGATTTTCCAGGCAAGAGTACTAGAGTGGGGTGCCATTGCCTTCTCCTCCCTGCCCACCCTAGGGGACTGGTTAAATACCTTACGGTCCAGCCATTAAAAAAAAAAAAGCACCCTGTAGTTGGGCATTTAGGTTATCACCACTGACGTGAAAGGATGGACGTGAAATGGGACTCGGGGGATGCATTTGTCAAAATTTCTAGAACTGAACTCTCCAAAAAGGGGAGAATTTTTCCCATTTACTCACTGTACCTCAATCAACGTGACTTTTAGAAGAAGGCAAGGCACAAACCAGTGTGCAGAGCCGAAACCCACTTTTGGAGAAAGCACGCATAGCGCATTGTGGAACACCACACTCAACAGATGGACAAACGCGAGCCTTCAGGATGACAGGACTTTTGTTTTCTTTTTGAAATTTGCTTACAGTTTAATATTCTTTAAACAATGATCACTTAGACGACGACGGGATCGCATTTTGGGAAAACACTGCAGAACCTAAGTGAAAGGGGAGCAGGAAGAAAGGCAAGGACCGAGGAAGCGGGCAGACGCTTGTGCCCGGGCTGGCAGCCAGGGAGCGCGGGTTCCAGGTGTGCTTCTCCCCCAGATGCCTTGCACTCTGACCCTGGGTCTCGGATCCCCCATTCTTCGCCATGAAAGGTTTAGACTATGTGACTTCCACACCCAGGCCCTTGCTGGGCCGTTCCAGGATCACTGAGTGATCTTCCAGGCTGGAGGGGGAGACCTCGCCTGGCGATCTGGGTAATGACTATGACTCCCCCCCGCCCCCCCGGCATCATCCCCAGTAATTTCCATCCTGGAGCCCAGGGGTGGGTGAAGGCCTTTGCTTCCTTTGCAGAGAGAGCTCGGGGGTCTGGGGCCAGCCCACGTCCTGACTCTGGATGGGCTGTCAGGCCAGGGACCTACTCCTGTTCTGCGTCTGGGAGAGGAAGGCGGCAGGAAGGGCTTGATCAAGCTCCTCAACAGTCAGGGCTGAACACACCTTGGGGACTGAACTGACTCTCTGCCCACAAAGCTTGGGCCTCTTACCATCCCTGATCTGGCAGAAGGAATGCTAGCAAGGGGCATGCTGGGGCTCTGAGACTGCACCCTCAGGAGTCCTGGGGGTCCTAGAGGGGGTGAGGAGAAGAGGGCTGGTGAGAAGAGGAAACCAAGGACGAGAAGCGGGAAAGCACGCAGGGACGATCCCCTCTCCCCACGCCTGCGTCTCCCTTTCCTTGCTTCGCTTTCCTCTCCCTCCTTTTCCATCTCCACCTTCAATGTCCCTGGAAGGATGCTATGTTTTCTCCTTCCCCCTGCGGAGCACTGACGCAGCACCAGCCGTGTGCCACGCACGGACTATGCATGCAGGCCATGTTCTGGGAGATAGCCTGAGTCGAGCCTCAGAGCCTCAGCGCGCATGCGCCTGTACTACAGACGGGAGGAACTGAGTCACAGAGAAGCAACCGAAGCGCCCACAGTCTCAGTGAGCATCCAGATCCACACTCAAGCCCTGCTTTCCTGGTTCCCGTCCTGTTCCTACCAACGGCCTCAAAGGTTGCTGACCCGAATCGGTCGAGGCTCCTCCCACAAGGGACAGCCTTCTCCCAACCCTGAAAACAACACAACACCTAGTGCAGCTTCTTAGACGGCAAGTGAAGGCGAAGGAAAGGCCTTCCAGGCCGGGGGAAGAGTGTGTGCAGAGGTCTGGCGCGTCAAAGGGCATGGGGGTGATGCTATAGTGGGGTGGCGCCCATGACTGGCAGGTCTTGGGCAAAGCCCCTTTTCCCCCAGATCACCTATCCTCCATCCTGCTGACATGGCCACCTTCCCAGGTGGCGCTAGTGGTAGCCCCCGATATGCAGGAGACATAAGAGACTTGCGTTCGATCCCTGGGTCAGGAAGATCCCCTGGACGAGGAAATGAAAACCCACTCCAGCATTCTTGCCTGGAGAACCCCATGGACTGAGGAGCTTGGTGGGCTAGAGTCCAGGGAGTCACAAAGAGTCAGACAGGACTGAAGGGACTTAGCCAACATGGCCACTGGGAAGTCATCCCTGCTTTTCACTGGCCACCAATGATGACGCTACGTAGCAAGGAACCAACGGCAAGGGAGATGTGCCTTCATCGCTGCCTGTCTCAGCCCTAAAGGCAGGGACCTGGGGTGGGTCCAGCCCCTCCCTCTGCCCTCTCCCAGCTGCCCAGCTCCCCATCACTGAGAGGGGGCCTCGACGGGCACAGGTGGCATCTGGGGTGCCTTCCCCAGCACGGCTGGGGCTCAGAGCCAAATACAACTAATCCCAAGGATTCATTTCCTGCAACTCACTGCATAGCTTCAGTTTTCTGACATTGACAAGGAGAGAGAGGGCCCTTGGGGCCTCAGAAGGAGGAAGCAGAGGTTGGCAGGAAGGGAGGCCCGCCCGCAGACAGGGAATGGGACAACCGGCTCTGTCCTCTCTTGGGGACTTTGGGCTAGGACAGCAGCTGAGATGAGGAGCAGGGTTGCCCGGGGCAACGCCTACGGGCAGAGATTGAACTTGGAGCTGTGAGGTCAGGCTGAGGAGGAGATGCGAGCCCCAGTCTGATGGAGGAGGCACAGCCCTGTCGTGGGAGAATCTCCAGCCTGATTAAGTCTCAGTTCAGTTTAGAGCAGCGCCATCCAACACAACTTTTCTGTCATGTGGAAATGTTCCAGGTCTGTGCCGTTCCATATGGTAGTATCAGCCGCCTGTGGTTCTGATCGCTTGAAATGTGTCTAGCACAAGATCTGAGTTTTTCATGTTACTTCATTTTCCTGCAAACTTACATCACCACACAGGGCTGGTGGCCACCCAAAACGACAGCATGTCTTTAGCACTATTGGTCTCTCTTTAACAAGGAGAGGACAGGCTTCAAGCTCTTTCTGCCCACACTAGTCTCCGGTAGAATTTAATGACCTCAGTTGTTTTCACGATATTCGTTTGTATGGGTCCCAGCTGTTTGTGGGCTTCCCAGGTGGCGCCAGTGGTAAAGAACCGGCCCACCACTGCAGGAGACACAAGAGACGCAGGTCCCATCCCTGGGTGGGGAAGATCCCCTGGAGGAGGGCGTGGCAACCCACCCCTGTGTTCTTGCCTGGAGAATCCCATGGACAGAGGAGCCTGGCAGGCTATGGTCCATGGGGTCACAAGGAGTCAGACACGACTGAAGAGACTTTGCACACACGCATCTGTTCTTAGGATGTGATATGTGTATTCCCTTTACAAGAAGATCAGTTTCCTTGAATCCGGTTTTTAAAGATACCTTTGTACCGAGTAGAATATTCCTTAATAATAGGGCAGGCTGGAATCAAAGTCATGCACGCAATCAGCAAACGACCGATGCAGGATAGGTTCAAGGTACTTCTGATACCAGACATTGCCCAGCCTCAGAGCCTTGCCATCCCAATGACTTCAGGCTTTCTAGGTGACTCGTGGAATTCTGTGTTTATTTCTCCCTTCGTCTCCCTGTCCTTCCTGCCCCTTACTCAGCACGGATCTGGGAACTTCACAGGCCCAGAGAGACACCCGGGTGGAGACCTAGGCCGGGAAAGGCACAGCAGGCCCCTACAGGTCTCTGCTGATTGAGAAGACCCGGGGGCTTCCCTGGAGGTCCAGGGGTTAGGACTCCATGCTTCCACAGCAGGGGGTGGGGGTTCAATCCCTGGTCAGGGAACTAAGATCCCACACGGGCAAAATAAGTAAATGTAAATGAAAGAGACAAAAATACGATCACTCTAAAAAAGAGAAAAGAATGGAGGGGTCGCAGTAGGATGCTGGTAGTTGTCGTGACAACCTTCTGGATGCTGAGTGGGGAGAGCAAGGCCGGGAGATGCAGGGAGCGCTCTGGAGAGTGGGGCTGGGGCCTGTGACTTAGGCCCTGGGACGGATCTCCCACCTCCTCTCGGCCCTTCCCGGGGGAGGATCTCCCGCCTCCTCTCGGCCCTTCCCGGGGGAGGATCTCCCGCCTCCTCTCGGCCCTTCCCGGGGGAGGATCTCCCACCGTACGTTAGGTCTGTCTCACTCTTCTGTGTGCCAGCCTCACGCAGACCTAGGAAGTGCACTGGTGGCTCTTTCACAAACAGGGAAACGGAGCACAGTGGGTCAGTAACTCGAAAGAGGCCGCACCACCAGTAAGCCATGCTCATTCCAGGCGAGGGATGGGGAGTAAGACACACTGGGAGGGGGTCTGCAGGGCCCCCGGGGCAGCTCTGGTCTGGTCCAGAGTCCTTTCCTGGGAGGCCTGACACCTGGATTCTCAGGTCTGTCTCCTCCCTTGCTGCGTGGCGTTGGACACGTTGCCTCCACTCTCTGGACCTGTGTTGTCTCAGAGGTAAAAACGAGGATAGTGCTACATCCTTGCGTCCCTCCCTGGACTGCTCTGAGAACAGAATGAAATAACGGCTTTCAGAGGAATCTGGAGCCTGTAAAGGGCACATGAAGGATTACTATTATTACTATTAATTATTGATAATGATGATGATGATAGAGAAAAGGGAGGCTCAGGGCACTGCTGCTCACCCAGCAGAGCCCACAGGGTAAAGTCCTCCCCTGGCGAGCCTTCCTGGGCCCACCCAGGCCAGGCTGGTTTCTCCACTCGTCCTCAGAGCCCTCAAAGCTCCTCAGAGACAGCAGGCTGGCCTGTGTCTGGTGCTCTAGGTCCCACTGAACCGAGAGGAGGGACACAAAGAACTCAGATGCCACCACCTCGCCTTGGTTTCCCACATGCTGCCCCTCCCCATCCACACCCCTGGGAACCCTTGAGCCTCTGAGGTAAATTAATCCAAAGGATTAGGTGGACGTGGCCACAGAGAGGCCCTGCTGGCTGGAGCTGAGAGCCACACACTGAAAGCCTCTGGGTGCAGCCTGGGCCGCCCGCATGGGGACGGGGACACGTGGAAAGCATGGGCATGGGCTTGCATCCATTAAAGAGGCTGGATTTGGGGGGCGGGCTGCAGGGGAGCAGTCTCCCAGGCAGCTTCGGCTCCTCCTCCTCTCCGGCTCTGAAGCAGCTGTGGGTGGACAGGCCCCACAGTGGGCGGGACAGAGCCTGGAACGGGTCTGGAGGTGACCCCAGGCAAGGAATATTGTGAGGGACCCTCTCTCTGGGTCCCCAGATCCTGTCTCACGTAGGGAGGTGGGGAGTCCAATACACTTCCTCCCTTGGAGCCCTCCCAATCTTAGGAGGGTGAAATGGCCTCTGTCTCAGGAGACTCCCATCTGATGGAGGAGGCGTCCCCCCTGCACTGGGGACTTCCCATCTGCTGGAGGAGCACTACTCCCAGGTGGGCTGGGGCCAAGACGGCCGTAAAACAGGGAGACAGCTCCGTGTGACTGGAGAGCAGCCCAAGGACAGAAAAAGAGAGGAGAGGCCTCAACAGGCCTGCTCCGGCCAGAGTCCAGCCCAGGCCGGGCTGATGCAAGTGGCCAGAAAACCACTGGGGGCAGCCCTCTGGTTCTCGACCCCAGCCTCTGCCCGCTCCTCCAAAGCTCCCTGGCTTTCACAGCTGCTGACTGGCAAGGCTTCAGTTATGCCAGTGAGGCCCCACCACCCTCGGGCCTGCCCACACGTCCAGATTCACCCCTCTCTCCCTGTCCAGCTCTCAGTTTCCTAAATGACCCAGCCAGGCTGCCCCATGCCTCCCTGCCTTTGAATTCCAGCCCCCTCTGCTCACAACGCCTCACCCTTCGTTGGCACACTCCTGCTCGTCCGGCAGAACCCAGCTGGCGGGTGCCCTCCTCCCCTGCAAGTCTTTCTGGGTCCATGCAGGCCAGGCTGGTTTCACTTGTGTCTCATCCTCGGAGCTTTCAGAGCTCCTCAGGAAATGTCAAGCTGGCCTGTCGCTGGGTCTCTCGGTCCCACTGGACCAGGAGATCGAGGAGTGCAGCAGAGACGGGGCCTGGCACCCAGCAGGGGCTCCGTAAAGCCTTTTTAAATGGATAAGGGTCAGCAGAACGATCACAGAGTTCCTTTCAAACTGACACTCTGGAGTAGTCACCACTCTCCCCTTGCACACGCACTCCACAGTTTACAGGCCCTTTCAATGTTCCAACACAATCTCTCCCGACAGAGGGTCAAGCAGGCGGGATTAGCCCCATTTTACAGATGGTGGGTGGAATCAAGGTCACTGAAGCCGGGAAGACCACCCAGGACTCAGGACTCCCAGCCCAGTGGAAGCCAACTTTGCTATAATTCCAAGGTGATGGAGAATTCCATTTTGGATCATGAAAGCTAAGGCACCTTCTGCTCAATCCTACTCCAACCTTCAAACTTTCTCTGTTCTCCTGTTTGCCAAAGGAAAAGTCTGGAAACAGGATGGTCACAATTTCGGGACCTACCCACCTCTCTCTCAGAAGGCAGGAGGGACATGACCACCTCCAAACCAAATCCTTTTCATCCCAAATCTGCAGAAGGCAGCAGGGAGACCCTGAGACTTGGGGTCCTCATCTCAGCTGCCCCCAACTCAGAGATGCCTTCCCATCCCACTCCTGAGCACCCCACCCCCACCCACGCAGCCTCCCAGCCCAACCTTTATTACAGTTTAACATAGGCCGGCCCGGAGCCGCGGCAGAGAAATGAATCACATAATAGTTGATATGCGTTTTAATCAAGTAATTCGGGCAGAGCCGAGAGCCGGCGAGTGCGGGCTGGGTGTCCCTGAATACCAAGCAGGCCTGGGCGCAGGTCTCGGAAAATGGAAAAGTCATTTACAGCTCAGCTGGGGGCCGGCGAGCAGGGGCCGCGGCGGGTGTCCCCCCCCGGTCCCTCTGTGCGAACTGCTCAGCTGTGACCAGCACGTGGTGTGCGCAGCTCCTAGGGTCCCTCTGCGGGGTCTAGGCCAGGCAGCTCACAAGGGGCCGGGGGACCGGGGGTGGACAGAGGCAGGGATCGGACCCCAAGTCATGCCTCCCTGGAAGTGACCCCCGCCCCGTCCACCTCCTCTGCCCAAACTGCTCTGGGGTACCCGTCTCAGCACCACCCAGGCATCCAGACAGCAGACCGTCGGGGTCCTTAACAACCCCTTCACTCTCCCATCACGCCTCCCAGGCAGCCAGCCCAGCACCCAAACCGGGAGATGCAGCGTCCTTCTTATCTGCAAGCCCACCGCCACCCCACCCCGGTCCAGCCCCAGAGTCTGTCCATCTCTCCCCGGATTCCCACAGTCGTCTCCTGCCCCAGCAACTGTCAGCCTTTGCATAGGCTGTGCCCTCTGCCTGGAGCACCCCCTCATCCTCCTTCTGGCCTGCCCTTTGCAGCAGGCCACCAAAGAGGGGCACTGAAAAGCACAGGCCCCTGACACAGTTTGCCTGGATTCTGCACACTTCACGTGTGTCAATATGGATAATAATGGGAATCCCCTACCCCTGCCCCAAGAGCCACTTTCCTTCCTTTGCGGTTTATCCACAGTGCGCACCACAGTCAGAGGTGCTAAACGTTCCTTTTCATTGCCTGTCCCCACCCCCTCCATCATCCTGGTCATCACTCGAGTCCAAGTTCCAGGCAGGTGGGCGCTCGCTCTGCTGAATCTCCAGGGCTTGGCATAAACTGGACACCCGAATATTTGGTGAATGACTGAACGAGTAAATGAGTGAGTCTGTTAAGGCCATGAAAGAGTGCCAGGGACAAGTGAGTGCTCAGCATGAGTGAGCTGACATCCGTTCTGGACCACTCCTCCAGGAAGCCTTCCAGACACAACCTCTCCATCTGAGTCTGGAGTGCCTGCTTCTGCGCCCTTGTGGCTGGGGCTCAGCCAAACTGTCCACATGGATTCACTTCCGTCCTGCTCTCCCAGAGGCCTCCTAAGGGGACTGGAGGCACTGGTGACGTGGGGATCCAAATAGGTTCTATCTGACTCCAAGTGAAACGAAGTCACTCAGTCGTGTCTGACTCTTTGCGACCCCGTGGACTGTAGTCTGCCAGGCTCCTCTGTCCATGGGATTCTCCAGGCAAGAACATTGGAGTGGGTTGCCATTTCCTTCTTCAGGGGATTTCCCAACCCAGGGATCGAGCCCACGCCTCCTGCACTGCAGGCAGACGCTTTATCCTCTGAGCCACCAGGGAAGCATCTGACTCCAAATCTTATGCTATTTCTCAGCGACTGACTGACGCCCAGTGTCACTCTGCCAACTCAAGGAGGGGAGGAAATCGTGACAAAACTTCTTCTCTGGGAAGTGTCCATCTAATCCCAGCAAACTCCAAAAACAAAACAAAACTCTGACCCTTTGGTAGATGACTTGCATTATAAAAAATTGTGTCCGTTGGGGTATTCTCTGACTGTGGTTTCTGTGGTCACAGCAGAGTCCTGTCCTCGGGCACTAGAGGGCGCTCTTCGTACATTCCTGCCAGGAAGGGGCATATCCAGGAAGAAGGAAGTAGTACTGCTGGAAATAGCCGTGTGTTGTTGCCGTTCCAGAATTCAGAGCCATGTTTTTCCTCATGATGGATCCAGAGATCTTCCTGCCCTGAATTGTGAACCACACATTGTAGAGCACAAATCATGTTTAGAGGAGAAGACAGAGTTGGTAAAGGGCTGGAGCCGTCTGAGCCAAGGGCACTCAGTCGGCAAAGACTTCCTGGGGACAGAGTTTAAAAGCAGGTTCACCTCCTTACGGCAAGAGGGTGAGCTGAAGGTAGGTGCTGGGCAGACAACAGAGTTTGCTCCAACGGGGGGATTGCCAACAGGGCCTCTTCTCACGGAGTGTCGCCAAGGCTGCAGACACTGCGAGAATGTGGGCGGGATAGGAGCTGTGGGGTCAGATGGACCTGGGTTTGAATTCTGGGTCTGCCTCCCACCACTGTCGATGTTGAGTGTGTAACTGACCCTCTAGCCTCATTTTCATCCTTTCTAAAACAGGGGCAGTGATGCGAGTCAGGGAAGAAGGGAAGACAGCCGTCTGGAGGCTGAGCTCCGGGAGTGTAGGTGACTGGGCTGAGCTGAGCCATCTCTCCTCTCATTCAGACAGAAGCCTGGCAGGTGGGGAGCCGGCCCTCTGGGCTCAGCCCTCAACCTGCTGTGTGGCCCTGAATATGTCACTCGCACCCTTGGAATCTCTATTTCCCCATCCGCCCACTGGGAGAAACGCCGTCCACCTGCCCCTCAGGGTACGGATGGAGCTGCATAGATGGAAACTTTGAGAAACACCACGGGGCACCCGTGACTCAGTGATCACAGCCTGCTCCCCCACTAACTCAGGAAAGCTGCTTCACTCCTCTGGGCCACAGTTTCCTCTTCTGCAAAATGAGGGAAACCATAGCACGGACCTCACAGAGTCGTCACACACGAAAACTGGCTGAATTACTGCAAGACAAGGCTTATAACGCTGCCATGTACACAGTAGGTGCTCAATATATGTCAGTTATTACTGTTATTACTGCCGGTGCCTGAATACAAGAACTCCACCTATCCCAGCGGTCCTTGGAGGTTAGCACACTCGCCCAGCACCAAGCACAAGGGACGCATGAATGAGTGAATGAATGCCTCTGTCATTTCTTCCTTATCCTCCCACGGTGGGGGCTTCGCACAAACACAGTCACACGCACAGACCCCACATCCCGCCCCCGGGGGCGGGCCATCGCAGACACACGTGGTGCCCACAGAGAGCAGAGGGTGCAAAGGTCTCAGCTGAGCCGTCCAGCTGGGGCACCGACGCTGGCAGGGCCGAAGGGGCCAAGCAGGGCGGCCGGCCCCCAGGAAGCTGGCCCGGGGAGGCCTGGGGCGAGGCCTCAAAACCAGCCAAGGGGAAACGGCAGCGCCTGGGGCCCCGGCAAGCCAGATGCAGCCGCCCTGCATGGCAGGGAGGGAAAGGCAGCCTGGCCACCCGTCCGCGCCCCACAAAGCCGCTGTGAAAAGACCATATGCCCAGGGAGCCAAGCCTGCCGGAGCCCCTTCCACCACCTCCTGACTCCCCTCTCCCCCTCCTCAAAGCTGCAGCCGCTAGAAAGCCATCACAGGAAGTGGGGTGGAGAACCTGGGGTTTCAGAGCCTGGTTCCATCCACCTACCCTCCTGCCTCCAGGCTCAGCCCGGAGAAAGGGCTTAAACCCAGGGCTCATGGAACCCCAAAGGCTGGGCTCTGTGACCACACAGAGCCTCCTATAGCAGAAGTATACAGTAAGTGCTCAGTATATGTTAGTTATTATTGCCACTGCATGAAGGCCACAGGAGAGTAAACTCGAAGAGAGCTGCCCGTGGTTGGGGCTCTGCGCTGCTCCTGTAGCAAGTCACGTGGCCCCAGAGCAGCCCTAAGAGACGAGCATTTCCCTGAGCCCTGTGTTAAGGATGGGGAGGCTTGGGAGGAGTTGGAGCAGACTGATGGCTGCGCCCGGGCAGCCTGTGCCCAAGCCCCATCCTCACCGTCGAGGTGACCCTTGTGAGCCTGGCGTTCAGGGTCCTCCCTGTCCTGGCCCAAACGTGGCCCCCTGCAGGCTGTGGCCAGACCTCCATGCCCTGCAAAGGCTTGGGATGCTGCCCTCACACCACTTCCTAAGGTCCCACTTCCCCTATCCTTCAAGCCCGGACTTGAAGCCCGCCTAGTCCAGGAAGCCCTCCATGACTACCACACCCTGAACACCCTCCTGAAATCCCTGTGCCATTTGCCCCCCGTGGCCTTGACTCCTGCTGGGGACAAACAATTAAGTTTTAAGGCCTGTGTTCTGTTTATGAATATGCCTTATCATCCAGTCTGTAAGAGGTTTATTTGAACTGCTTGAGAATGGGACCTAGGTCTCCTCCATCAAGCTGGGGACAACCCAGAGTAGAGGTTATGCCTCCGCAATAAGACTGGGGGTTTCTTAAAGTTCTAGTCTACTGACATGTTTCTTCTTCTATAACTGGGCATGACCCCAGGGCGGGGTGAATGGGCACACCTCGGTGTTCCTATCACTCTGCTGCCGCTGCTGAGTCGCTTCAGTCGTGTCCGACTCTGTGCGACTCCATAGATGGCAGCCCACCAGGCTCCCCCGTCCCTGGGATTCTCCAGGCAAGAACACTGGAGTGGGTTGCCATTTCCTTCTCCGATGCATGAAAGTGAAGAGTGAAAGTGAAGTCGCTCAGTCATGTCAGATTCTTAGCGACTCCATGGACTGCAGCCTTCCAGGCTCCTCCATCCGTGGGATTTTCCAGGCAAGAGTACTAGAGTGGGGTGCCATTGCCTTCTCCTAGAATGTTCTTAATAACAGTATCCAATACAAACTGCAGCCGTCAGTTGAACAAAAACACCATGGACCTTGCCATCAGCAAAACAAGGAGAAATGACTCAAGTTTCCCCCGAGTCACAGGTTCTCTCTCAGGACCCTGGACTGATCCCTTTCCCCTCAGGACTCATTTCTGGCTGTCCAGTGTCCATCTGACCCCACCCTCATCTTTCTTTGAATGGGCCTCCCAGAAAACTCTAACATCATATGGAACATTAAGGGACACCCCCCCACACACACACACAAAAGCCAGGGCAATTCAAGTCCACTACCATGAAAACAAGCGGATTTCTGAGAATCTCGCCCCTTTGGAAGAGAACCACTCTGTTAGAGGCAGACAGGGCTGTGAGCTGATTCTAGGACACGGGTTTGAAGGTGAACCAGGATCGCTGGGAAAACAAGCTGCACCTTTAACGTTGCTTAATGGAGGCCGGCCTCCCTCCCTGGAGACAGAAAGCTTTACCTGGGAACCCACCTAACAGGACAGACTTCCCCCTCCGCGGACCAGCAGCAGAGGCCCCACCCGAGTCCTGTCTCCCCGTCTCGCTGCCCCTGGGGACTCCAGATTAAAATAAAGAGGGTCCCTCCAGACGCGCCACCTCACCCCTGCCACTGGCAGCTGAGACCACAGCTGGAGGAGGGGTTATTACTTTACCCAGAGCAGGGTCCCCAGGGAGCCTGTGAGCTGTTTGAAAAGACAGGGGGCTTCCAGATTGGAACTCTGACCTGTGTGTGGCTGGCTTCACCTCCAACTTGTTGTGTGACTCTGGCAAGTCCCAAACCCTCTCTGGGCCTCCTTTGCCCATCTCTGAAAGCCAGAGGTCCTCCTGGGTCTCTGAGAGTGAGCCTGAGAAGGGGGCTGGACGGTATCTGATTTATGCATCACTTCCCACTCCGGAACCCAGCACAACTCCTGGCATACAGTAGGGCTTGGGACATGCATCTGTGGCTAGATGAGAGAATGCTGGTGGTCGAGGGTAGCAAGGAGCTTCAGGGGGGACTGGGCTGCTAAGGAGGGGGTGCAGGGTGGGCTACGGGATGCCCCAAGATCATCTGATTCCTGTGGGGGTAAGGAAGGATGGACCTCGTGGCCCTGGGGTGCACACCACATGCTGCTTGGCCAGTGGTCCCAGACCCTTCTCCCTCTCTTAGGGGAAGGGGGTGGGCAGGCTCGCGCCTCCGTCCCCCTTCCCAACCCTGCCCTCCCCTCCCCGCCTCACCCCCTCCCCTCCCCGCCTCGCCCCCTCCCCTCTCCCCATCCCCTGTGTCTCCGGCTGGTCGCTGGGCAGCGGGCCTTTCACGGTGCATTCTCCCACTGCCCCTCCCCAGCCTCGCTCCCCGGCAACCTCATCCTGTTGTGCCCCCATCAATCTATGGCAGCCCAGCCCCTCCAGCTGGCCCGGCTGGGCCGTTCCCAGGCAGAGCAGGTCCACAGTGGAAGGTGGTGGAAAAATGTGGACAAATTTCTGATTTGCAACACTCTGGGAAAGAGTTTATTGCCATTGTTTGAGGACGAATGTATAAATAAAGCAAGGCGAAGATGGCAGGGGGAGGCTGATGAAAGGCAGAAAACGAGAGATTTTATGGCCATAAGGAGCGTACCCTAATGGTGATTTTTGAGGCACTAGACCATGGTAGTTACTTAGCCAAATGATCGCTGTGAAGCTGGGCAAGGCGGCTTATTTCTTAATTACTGTTACGTATCATGTCAGGCGGACGCCCCAGCCCGGGAAAACTTGGTCTTGAAGCAGACACCCGCTCAGAGCCGGGTCCCGGGGTTGGGACGCTGCTGGGTCCGCGGGAGGATGCCACTCACCCTCCTCGAGGGCAAGGGGCTTCCCAGGACCCTCTCTCTGTCCAGGCTCCTGCACCCAGACAGTAAAGCATCCACTCGACACATAGGGGTCGAACACGTGTAGGTTCTGAACCAGCTCTGGGTGATGCAGCAGAGGACGGAATGGACGAGATGTCCAGTTACAGAAGATAACAGCAAAAAGCGGCTGGGGCTCATTTGGGGCTCCTCCCGCAAAATGAGTCAGCAGGCAGGACAGCGGAGGGGAGGAGGCAGGCGGTGGGGCCGGAAGGCGGTGGAGGGAAGAGCAGTGGCTTCGGCTGTGCCACCTGGGCCAGGGACCTCTGTGAGCCTCTGTCTCTCTCCCCGAGAAAAGAGGGGGCGGGACGAATTTCCCTCCTTTTGGCTCTAACATCACATGGTTCTGAGACGCTGGGATGCTGTGATTCCATTATTTTTAGAGTTGGTGGGGTTGGTTTCTTTCAAAAGTGAACAGCGTTTGTCCTGTGAAACACTCTTGCCTTTTTCTGGTGGTCTGCGTCTGTCACGTGACGCAGTGACAGAAGGAGCAGGGGAGTTACAGTTTATTCAGGGTCTGCTCCGTGCCAGGAAGTCAACACGCGTTGCGTCCTTGCATGAAATTCTCAGTCATCTCTTGGAGCCGGGGCTCGTTGGTGAACGCTCAGGAAAGGGCGGAGACCTGCTCGGATACTAAGTGGCAAAGCCTCCCTTCAGCCCAGGTGGATCCCACACCAAAGCTAACGAATGGATTTTAAGGAAACCTAAACCAAACGCCCTTGCCAGCGGCGCCTACAAGGGTGGTTCTCAAGCTTTAGGGCATCAGAATCCTCGGGAAAGTGAAACTCGCTCAGTCGTGTCCGACTCTTTGCGACCCCATGGACTACACAGTCCATGGAATTCTCCAGGCCAGAAGACTGGAGTGGGGACCCTTTCCCTTCTCCAGGGGATCTGCCCAACCTAAGTATCAAACCCAGGTGTCCCCCATTGCAGGTGGGTTCTATACCAGCTGAGCCACCAGGGAAGCCCAAGAATACTGCAGTGGGCAGCCTCTGCCTTCTCTAGCAGATCTTCCCGACCCGGGAATCGAACCGGGGTCTCCTGCATGGCAGGCAGACTCTTTACCGACTGAGCTATCGGGGACTCAGATATGAAACAGAGATTGCTGGGTCGCCCAGGGGAGTTTCTGATTCAGCAAGTGGAGCCTAAGAAGCTGCATTTTCAACAAGTTCCCCGGGGACGCCAGGCCACCTCTGCTGCTGGGGGCCGTGCTTTGAGAACCCTTGCTCCACAGAAATTCAGAGAAAAGTAACAACAGCTAGCAAACAAAAACCACACTGCTCCAGGGAAATGGAAAACATACAAGTCTTCTTACTCTCATCAGAATGGGAGTAGACAGGCTGAAAGAGACCGCAGACTCATGGCACCAAAACCCTAGGTCTTTTTCAGAATGATGAGGGAGAAGACGGTCAGCCCGAAGAGGACCAGCCAGGGGGTCAGCTCAGCAGGTGGACTTTCTTCTCTGTGGTCCTGCGACCTGCCATGGTGGCTGGGTCATCAGACCCCGGACGGACCACTGGCATGCCTGGAGCCCTACTCAGGGCCCTGCCTGTCCCAGCTCCACCCCAGCCTCTTCCCGCTCCTTCTAGCTACACTGTCTCCCTTCCTAAGCTCCCTTCCTTCTCCCACCATCAGCAATCGGGTGGGCACTATTACTAGCAGGGGAAAGGCCTGCCGCCCACCCAAACAGCGACTTTAAATGGTTTTCAAAGTCAGGGACCCTGCCCCACACCTGCCTCCTCCCTGGCCCACCTTCCAGCCTCCCAGCTTGAATCATCTGGAGAGTCGTTATTTATTTCCGCTCCAGAAGAACAAGGATTTTGTTCACTGCTTTAATTCCCAATGCCCAGAAGAGAGCCTGGCCCATTCAGAAAGCTCGACACAGATTTGCTGAATAAATGAATGAGTGGATAAATGCACATCTATGGAACGAATGCACAGCCCTCTCCAACATGCTCAGACCTCTGCTATGACTTGGGATGCTCCGACAGATGCCGACGAAGGCTTGCTTTTCAGGCCAACGTGCTCGTTGGTGACTAGGTTGGAATCACCGTGCACAATGATCTCATTAGAGATGTATTTATGCATCGTCAGACACCTGGCACCACGCTGAAAGCCCCAGCTAGCCAGCTGAACAGTTCCAAGAGGTCTGGAGGATCGCTGCTCCGTAAACCGACACACAGGTACTCCACTGAATCCCTCCATCCACATCCAGATGGCTGGTCCACTCAGAGGCGGCCCAGATGCTAACGCGCCGTCTGAATGATGCTCGCAAAACAGCCTCTGCGGCTGCCACCGAACCCCTTGGCCACCCTGGACTGCGAGAGTCTCCCTGCGAATAACACCTTTGGAAATGGGTGGCTGGAGGAGCCTGTTTTTAAAGGAGTTAAAATCCAATTTGATCCTGCTGCTTACGCCTTTTCTAGTTTGATGTGTTTTTGATAAAAAAAAATGTTTTTGATCAATAAAAATAAAACCTGTTACTCACACCCTGGGACAATTATTGCTCTGGGCTCAGTTTGCTGAATCTTGATAGAATAAATAATGTTATTTTCCCCAAACGTGGACAGCCATAGGTTAGGTCCGTTAAACCAGCAGGGAGGGAGTGGAATCTGAAAACACACTGGTTCTCAGAGGGCAAAACCATGCTTCGAGGTGGTAAGGGGTTGGGCTTCCCAGCTTCCCAGCTCTGGGGACCGAGTGGGGACAAATCTCCATGAGGGTGAAGCAGCAATAACAGGCCCTCGCGATGGTCTTACCTGGCCAAGGGCTGTGCTAGGCACGCGTAACTGACATCCTCCCACGAGACTCAAAGCGGCACTGATACGGAACTGATTCTAAGGACAAGACTCGGAGAGGGGCAGTGACTTACCCAAGGTCACACAGCTGGCCAGGGCTTGGACCTGGGCCACCAGGAGTCTGAGCACGTGGTCGGACCCCTTTGCCCCATCTCCCTTTCATTGGGTGAGGGCAGTGACAAGGCCCGGGACAGCGCGGAACAAGCGCAGGCCGACGCCTCTTTCTCTACATGCTTGCCTTCTCCCCTCTCCCCGCAGTGCCATCCTGGGCTCGCTCCAAATCGCCCTGAGACAGGGCTGCTGATCAGACCAGCGCTCTCTGTCTAGCCTGGGGTGGCGTTGGGGGAGGGGCTGCAGCCGTCGCCACAGAGGGGAACACGGTGGGAAGGTCTGGATCCTGTGCAACGGGAGTCCCATGGAAGGACCCACATCCACTGTCAGCCACGGTCCCGCGGGGTATGAGCACATGTGCTTACAATTCCTGGGACCTTTATTTCCTGTTAGATATTTGTGAACAAAAGAATTGATCTTCTACCGAAAGAACCTGACGTATCCTACAAGAGGTCAGGGGCGGGTGCATTGAAGGAGCGGGGATGGCTTGGCAACCTCAAAGGCTGAACTAGACAGGTAATACCAGGCGCCTGGGGCACCCGGTGGCTACCTTTAGAGGGTCAGTGGTGAAAGAGGGGGAGATGGTCCAGGGATTCTGAAAGTGAGGGGCTCGATCAAGGTGCCTGGAGAGTCGGAAGGTGTCAGTGACCGTGGTGTGGAGATGGACACTGGTGGCAGATGAAGAAGGACAGAAATATACAATCCCAGGGGCCCAGCGTGTGTCCAGCTTGCGTGCTGTGTGCTAAGTTGCTTCAGTCATTTCCGACTCTTTGCAGCCTTATGGACTGTAGCCTGAATATTCATTGGAAGGACTGATGCTGATGCTGAAACACTAATACTTTGGCCACCTGATGTGAAGAACTGACTTATTTGAAAAGACCCTGATGCTGGGAAAGATTGAGGGCAGGAGGAGAAGGGGATGACAGAGGATGAGATGGTTGGATGGCATCACCGACTCAATGGACATGAGTTTGAGTAAACTCCGGGAGTTGGTAATGGACAGGGAGGCCTGGAGTGCTGTGGTCCATGGGGTTGCAAAGAGTCAGACATCACTGAGCGACTGAAATGAACTGAACTGAACTGGATTGTAGCCCACCAGGCTCCTCTGTCCATGGGATTTCCCAGGCAAGAACAGTGGAGTGGGTTGCCAGGCCCTCCCCCATGGGATGTTCCCGACCCAGGGATAGAACCCACGTTTCTCACACCTCCTGTGTTTCAGGCACGTTCTTTACCACTAGCGCCGCCTGGGAAGCCCTCGGGGGATCCTTCCCATCCAGGGACCGAGCCTGAGTCTCTGGCACGGCAGGCAGATTCTTTACCCTCTGAACCACCAGGGAGGCTCCGTGTCCAGCTTGGATGGTATTAAATACATTGCCTCCTCCCATCCTGACAACTTGAGCAGAAAGGAACTGTATCGTTCCCATTCTGAAATGAGGAGACAGATGATCCCACGAAGGCTCTAACTCAGAGACAAGGCAGAGCCCGGATGCAAGATTCGAATCCAAGCCAGCTGAACCCCAGTGACGCTGGGAAGGGGAGGCCTCCCCCAGAGTCCGACTGTTACCCTTACAGCCCTCCTCGCACAGGGCCACGGGGCGCCCCCCGCCCCCACCCCGCCCGGGCCGCCTGCCCTCTAATTAGATTCCCCTGGAAATAAGAGTGCATTGTGCCGTTCTGCTGAAGGCAAACGGATTTTACAATTTCTTTTCTTTCCTCCTCTTTAATAACTCGCAATGTCTCAAGGAGGTTTTACTTAGGGTCTGCACACTGGAAAATTATTCTGTCTCTCATGCACTCGATTTTCTCTTGAGGAAAATTGAAAACTGGATTTCTCTTCCACCGCCGGCCCCTGCTCCTGGCCGATCATGAGCCCAGAATATGCTAGTCCGTTCCTCAAACCCTCCTTGGAACCTTCTCTACCTCGAAAGCAAGGGCCCCCCTGCCTTCCTGCCCCACAGCCTGGAAAGCCTGGCAGCCCCGCTCATCTAGGGAACAGCGGGCAGCCTTTCAAAGCTGAGCGAGCAGGCCGGGGGCCGGGGAAGGGAGGGGGCGCAGCGGTCTGCTCCACTTTGAGATGCTTTTTGCCTCCGGAGAACTGGACCGGCTCCAGCCACTTTCGAGGTGGGAGCTGGGTGAGGCAGGACTTTTATTGGTCCCATCGGGTTCCCGTTAAGTGTCAGGGGATAAATCATAAACAAATGGGTCCCATTTCCATTTCTGAAAGTATCCCAGCCCTGCCTTGGCCCTCCGCATTGAAGGGTACATCCCTTTAAGTGGTGCCTGATGGCAGGAGGAGCCAGGTGGATGGTGTCACCTCAGTGGCCGGGGGGCACCCAGTCTTCAGCCGGACCCACGGCCACGTGTGGCGGACAGTCAGACGGGCAGACAGAAGGGCGCCCCTGGGGGGCGGCGGATCTGGGCTCCAAGTGGACAGGTTTCATAAATTAGCATTTGAGAGCTCTTGCCCAAGGGAGGCAGGAGGGTGGAGGGGAGGCTGAGTGCAGAACACGGCCAGGGCTGGGCTGGGCGAGGGTGTGGCTGGTGCGTCCCCGGCTGGGGGCTAAGAGGGTGGAGATGGGCACGGCAGGGCCTTGGGGCCGGGCGCTCAGGACTCGTGGGACAGAATGTCTCTGGTATCATAAGCATGGTGACACCCCCTTCACCCCCACCTCCTGGCTCCTACCGCCCCGCTCCCACAGTGCGGGGTGGAGACGGGAAAGCGACTCAGCTACACCCATGCCCGCCCCGCTCCCACAGTGCGGGGTGGAGATGGGAAAGCGACTCAGCTACACCCATGCGCATAATTCATCTGACAATAACAGGGACCATTTGCCAGGCACCCAGGTCCAGGCACTTACAATGGTCTCATCTAATCCTGGCAGTATTCCCACCAGGTAGGCACCGTTGCCCCCACTGTACAGAGGAGGGCTCTGGAAAGCGGAAACACCATTCCCAGCTGTTATTACCGCCCCCAGGAAGCACTTCCTATGCGCCTGGCACTGTTTAAATGTGAATAAGTGAACTCCCCTAACCACGGCAACATGTGGCAACGACTATCATTCCATTTGCAGAAGAAGACCCCAAGGCTCAGAGGCAAAGCGTGAGCTGATCCCAGGTCCAGGGCACACACTGACCTCTCTGTGTGGGGAGGGGAGGCTTTCCCAGGTAAACTCGGTCTCTGATGTTTGAAATCCTTTCGTCAAGAGAGTCTGTTGGTTCAAGCTAGGAGACCTGAGAGTCCCAACTCATTAGGATTCAACTTATAGTTGCAAAAAACCGAGACCAGAGAGGGAGTGTGACTTGCTGGAGGTCACACAGCAAGTCAGTGGGAGAGCTACACTGGCCCTCCTCTAGAGACCCATGGACACTCTCGGGTATGTGAGCAATAGGGGGAAGGGTGGCCAACAGCAGGCCTCCCAGACAGGGCTCTGCAAAGGGTGCTGCCAGCACAGCCGCTGTGTAGTTAAGCCCTGGGGTCACTGACGCAGGACGCACGCTCTGAGCTCTGACGATGCCCTGATCCCTCCCAGCCCTTCCCTGCAAACCTGGAAGCAATTCTACTGGCTGCCACCCCTCAGCTGAAGACACTGCAGGCCTGGGAGTTGGGAAGGAGAAAAAAAAAAGAGGGGGGGGGGCAAGTGCCAGGAACTGAGTGGCGTCAGCCAGGCTGGAGGCTGGAGCGCCCTTCTCGTGCCCCCCACGTGGAACTAGAGGTGGCTGGCAAGACGTGGCTTCGGAGACCAGCGAGCCGGGAGTCCGAATCCTGGGTGAGCTCACACTGGCCCTGTGGCCTCTGAGCTCCAGCACCTGGAGGCAGACAGGTGCCCAAGTGACGCAAGGCTCTGAGGACAGGAAGGCAAGGGAGACACTCGCTGTCCCTCACCCCCAAGGAAAACGGACACAGGGGCGGGCTGCCTCCTCGTGGGCCCCGACATGCTGCAGGAAGAAACTTGAGGAAGACGGGCCTGGCTGGGGAAGGGGCTCCACGGCGGCTGAGTCACTGTTTGCTGACGGTTACCCAAGATGTGCCCAAACAAGAACCAGGCAGGGTCCTCCTCCAGCACCGCCAGACACACCTGCCCGTTCCAAAACCAGGACAAAGGCAACCCTCCCTGTGGAAAAAGACGTGCCAACCCGGCACCAAGCACGGCTCCATGACGGGAGCTGCGATTATTTTCACGAGCACTTAACGAGCACCTACTCAGCCCCAGCCACCTTCTCGCATGCTCTCCCTCCTAAGCTGCCATCCTGCCATCTCATGGCTCCCGGTTTTGCAGGCGAAGAGGCGGAAGCTGGGAGCCTGTGGCTCAGGCATCCGTGTGATGGAATTCCCACAGCTCTGACTCTGGGCTCTCATCCTGGGCCACTTACTAGAATCCTCGGGGGAGCCTTTCAAATAAATACTGCTCCCTTCTGATGTAATGGTCTGGAGGGGCAACTTGGGCAGTGAGGTTTTTTAAAGCTCCCCCATGTGACTCTTCCATGCAGCTAGGGCTGAGAAGTGCTGCTCTGGGGCTCCTGGGCCTTGCTCCCGAATTTCCCATCTCCTAGTTAGCTCTGGAGTTGAAGAGACAGATGGTTAAGAGCTCAGAGGACTGGCATGGGAAGTGGGAGCATGTTTGCCAGTGGCCTCGGCTGGAGGAAGAGCTAAGTTTGGACTCTCCCCTAACTGACCCCTGGTGCTGGCTGGGTTGGCTCAGGGGCCCTAGCCGAAGGTAACAGGTGGGCAGGAGCTCCTGGGACTGGACTGGGGAGGTCATTCACACCATCCTCCTGCCTCCACCACATTCTTGGAGTAAATCCCACCTGGCCCCTAGCTAATCTTCCTCCCCGCCACCCTCCACCCAAGACCTCATGACTTGTAGAGACTTAGTGGGTGGGCATTTCCTTAAGTGTGACCTCAGTCCTTCCAGCTGCACCCTCCAGAATCCGTCTCCTGGAACCTGTCCTCCTGGGCTCCACTGTTGTGGGGGGATCTAGCTACACTTCTTGGGAAAAGGGTTTCCCTTTATGGGGCTGCTGCAAAGTGAGGGATGTATTTAGTCCAAAAATCTCTCCTTCCCTTGCAAGTCTCTAACAGAGGACAAAAATGAAGACCAGTCACAGAACAAACTTCTCCCCAGCCCTTCCCTTTCTGTAAGATTTAGCACTTGACCACCTGAGAGTGGGTGTTGCTGCTGCCCCGTGTACCAGTGGGGAGCAGGCACAGGGAAGTCCAGCCCCACTGCACACTCGACTAGCTGTGGCAGGGTCGGGACCTGAACCCAGCTCCTCCTCAACTGAGCCATTGGGTCAAGGGCAAGCAGTCAAGGACCTGCCATCTTTGGGTCTGCAGCAGGAGGGAAGAGAGTCAGACCAAAAGAAGGGCTGCCCAGCCTTAGGCGTCCCAAGTCCTAGAACCAGCTGCTAAGAGGGAGCGGTAGGATGTCTCAGGGGGCTCTTGTGAATGAGCCCCAAAGCACGCCTGCCCCCGAAGCCTACCACTGGAACCAGGCTCCCAGATGCCCCCCGCGCCCCCTCCCCCAACCAAGCAGCCTGAATCTCCCCCAGGTGAGCCCGAGGGGAAATTCAATCCTGTTTCCTTTCCTCTGAACTTGCCAAGAGCTTGTTTGCTCTGAGAGGCCCGTGAGGCCTTGGCTTCCCTGGTTTCAAATAATTGACTTTCACAGCCTGTCTTCAGGTGGAACGCTGCCACGCACCACCTGGGCGAAAGGTTGAACCCCGAGGACTTTGCCAGGGAATGAATGGGGAGGTGTCCTAGCTCCGAGATTGGGTGGGTGCCTCCCAGAGTCAGCTCGGGGCCCCATTGCGCCTTCCCTGACCCGAAGCCTTGCCACGGTCACTGGCTGCCACGGAGTTGGCTCCTCCTGGGGGCCTGAGACGGGCAGAGCGGGCTGAAGGCCCCTCGCACCCTGGAGGTCCTACCGGGCAGCTCCTAGTGGGAGCGCGTCACTTACAGCTGTGCCCCCTGCACCGTTTGCCCTGCTGGGGCTGGAGGCAGAGAGCACACTTCCCCACACCCAACAACCCCTTCTCTGCAGGGCCTGTGGTCCCCACAGGCCAGAGTGCTCAGGTCCCCCTGGACTGAAACCAGACCCCTGTGTGTGATGGGACAGGCCTGAGGTTTGGAGTTGCAAAGCTGGGGGCTCTTCTCCTCCAGATCAAATCATCATTTCGAAACAGAATCATTATTCTCAATTGGCAGAAAACAGGTGCAAATTTTCTGCACCAACTGGGGCTTCCCTGGTGGCTCAGCTGGTAAAGAGTCCGCCTGCAACGGGGGAGGCCTGGGTTCGATTCCTGCGTTGGGAAGATCCCCTGGAGAAGGGAAAGGCTCCCCACTCCGGTATTCTGGCCTGGAGAATTCCATGGACTGCATAGTTCATGGGGTCACAAAGAGTCGGACACGACTGAGTGACTTTCACTTCGGGTGCAAATAACCACTCCTTGCTTTCTCCTGCAGGAAACTCCATCATTTCTGCAGCTGAAACGCCCTGCTCCCCAAGTCTGCCCATGCCCATGTCTGTCTAGCTCCAGACACAAGACACCTGGTCCCTCAGCCTTCTGTGCTGGCTGGAGTCCTGGGAAGGACACGCGCCATAGGTGTGTTGTCAAGGCTACTGGGGCCAAGAGCTCCAATTTCAACCCCACTCAGTCTGCCCCGGAAATACAAATAATCAGCTGCCACATTTGTCGAGAGCTGCGTCCAGGCTCCCTGCTGTGTGCGTGCGTCTGCCATCCAACTTGCTCAGCCACTGTCTGTGATGGGATCGCATCACATGAAGGAGTGAGTGGACACGAGGGAACTCAGGCCCAGAGAGACGAGGTCACTATCCCAAGGACACACTGCGCAGTCACGATTGGAATTCAGGTCCAGCTGGCTTTGGAGCCTGGGAGCTCAGCTACCATCCTACACTGCATGTTAGAATCCCTGGAAGCAAGAGGTGGTATCTCAGGCTGGGCATGTTCAAGAGCCTGGCGTGGTCCCTGGGGAAGGCAACACATTGTCCTGTTTCCCTCAGGATTTGGGGCTCACCTGTCATATGTTCAGGGGAACAATATGTGTCCAGGGGAGCAGATCCCAGAATAGGAGCCCCTGGCCTGCCCTCCTCCGGGCCTTACACTTTTCATCTGTATAATGGGGGCAGAGAGCTAGCTGACCCCAAAGCTCCCCGCCCCAGCCCCAGTCTGACACTCTATCACTTACTGTGAGGCTCTGAGCTACTGATATCGCCCTTCAGGCCTCAGTTTCCCCTTATGTAAAACAGAGTGACAACCCATAGCAGGTAGTGAGGATCCCAGCCTTGGAAGAGCTTTGCAAACTGCCAAGTGAAAGTGAAAGTCGCTCAGTCGTGTCCGACTCTGAGACCCCGTGGACTCTACAGTCCATGGGATTCTCCAGGCCAGAATGCTGGAGTGGATAGCTTTTCCCTTCTCCAGGGGATCTTCCCAACCCAGGGAGCGAACCCAGGTCTCCCACACTGCAGGCGGATCCTTTCCCAGCTGAGCCACCAGGGAAGCCCAAGACTACTGGAGTGGGTAGCCTATCCCTTCTCCAGGGGATCTTCCTGACCCAGGAATGGAACCGGGGCCTCCGGCATTGCAGGCGGGTTCTTTACCAGCTGAGCCACAGGGGAAGTGCTGGCCGTAAGTGGACTCCGGGCGTGGCTAGCTCACCCTCAGCCCGGGAGCACCGCCTCCCGCCTCTCCCCACGCTCTGTCTTCCCTTTTCCAGGTCACTGGCTCCCCGTTTGTCATGCCTCCTGCTCTCCTCCGGGTATGGAGGACTCTCAACAATTGGGAAGGGGAAACCCAGATGTGGCTGTAGGCCGTCAGGCGGGCCAGGAGAGGGGTCACCACCGCCTCAGAGGAACGAGATCATCTTTCCAGCAAGATGGAATCAGTCCCGGCCCTGCCACTAATTAGCTGTGTGACCTTGGGCAAGTCACTTAACCTTTCTGGGGCCTTTGCCCCTCCATCTGTGAAAGTGAGAGGGTCAGACTAGATGCCTCCCGAGCTGACACATGAGACGGATCTGATGCTGGGGAAGCTCCTTTCTGCTCCAAATCAAAATCCTAGTGCCAATGACCTGGGGGAGCTGGGAGCTTCCTGATCCTGGATGGGAAAGGGAATCAAAGCCCCAGGACCTCACATTCTTCACGATGGGTGAGGGGCGGGTGGACATCTCTCTTTCTCTGCGCCCTCTCTTCAGTGGGCGGGAGAAGGAAAGGCGCTGGTACTATGAGCGAGCCACCGAGGATGGGCCGGTAGCAGCCGGCCCTGACGTCAAGGCCACGGTAGAGTCTTGCAGCAGTCCCTGGCCTGTCGGGAGAACATCTGGACTGCTTATCTTTCCCATGCGGCCAGGCAGTTCTTATCTGGAGTCTGTCCTCTGAACTCAGCAGTTGTATTTTAGGATGGGGCCAATTCCTCCGCACACTCTAGAATATTCCAGAGGACTTAAAAAATTCAAATTCCAGCTCAGCTACTTTCTATCAGGAGGCCTGATGGAACCCTCTATTTCCCTGGTCCTCAGTCTTGCCATCTGTAAAACAGGGGCAGCAGTGGCTCCTGGAGTTAGCAGGCGAGAGTCACAGGCCCAGGGCTAGGCACATCAGCCCTCACCTGTCAGACCAACAGCGACAGAGCAGCTGAAGAGCCCACGGCTCGTGAGGCGTCGAGAAGGGAGCAGTTTCTGGTACCAGCCTCCAGAAAATGATGTCCTTGACACACGAACTGCTTGAGCCTAGAACAGGGCACGCCGCCCATTTAGTCAAAATAAATACATGCATGGATGTGCACACTTTCCTGCAGAGAAATACCTAGAAGATCAGACTCCCAAATAATGCCCAATATTTAACTCTGGGGGATAGAAAGAAGGAGATAACTTTCTACATCCTCCTATGCTTGGCTTCTGTTTTCACGTGAAGCGGGTAATTTTTTATAATGAAGAACTAACAGGTGCTTCCCTGGCGGTCCAGAGGTTGCGAATTCACCTGCCAACACAGGGGACACAGGTTTGACTTCCGCTCCAGGAAGATCCCGCACGCCATGGGCAACCCCACGTGCCACCACTCCTGAAGCCTGCGGGCCCCGGAGCCCAGGCTCCGCAACAAGGGAAGCCGCTGCAGTGAGAAGCTCGCACCCGCAGCGAAGAGCAGCCCCTGCTCGCTGCAGCTAAGGAAAGCCCGAGAGCAGCGGTGAAGACCCAGCGCAGTCAAAACATAAATAAATCTTTGCTTAAAAAAAAGAAAGAACTAATAAGAGGTTAGAAACCAGCTTTCCTTTTTCTCATTCCAAGCCCAAGTCTGACCTGCATCTATCAGCTCTCTTACAGGGCAAGAGAACGCGCGAACCAAAGCAAGAACAAAGAAGTGACTGCTAACTCCACAACTTGACGACGGTTACCTAATTTTTTCACATCATCACGGAGCATCCCTTAGGCGTCCTACAAGGCTGCTGGGATGCGGCCATCATCTTTGGGTCTGTTTTGAGGACAAGGTCGCCAAAGAGAGAGCGAGAGGCTTGGCCAGGGCCCCATGCTTCAGAGGGCTCACTTCAGGCTCCGAGAGGTCAGTCCCGCCCCCAGCCCCCAACTCAGGGAGCTCATGGAAGAAAGGCCGCATCTCTGGCCCTTGAGTGCCCACCCTGTCCCTGGCAAAGCACCCATCCCTGTCATCCAGTCCCAGGGCAGCCTCTGAGGACATTGGTGCTCGCTGAGACCAGGCTGTGCTCGACCAGGGACCAAAAAATAAAGAAGCCACTCTCCGGGCTCTGGGAGGCTGGCTTCCACCCCCTCCCTGGAAACGTTCCTTGACTTCAAAACAGGCTGGAGTGTAAAACCAACAACGCGGCCTGTCCCCGTAAACAAACAGGCAGCCGCTTACCCGCCTCCTCCGCTCACCCCCTGCCACTCGAAGGCGCAGGCAGAGGGCAAGGCTGCGCGCCATTGTCCCGGGTAATTAATTGCAGTAATAAGGAGCTGCCCTCCGCTTCAAAGGCCAGCCGGCCGGGAGCCCAGCCCTGGCTCCTGCGTGTGGCCAGAAGGCAGCGTGGGCCCCGGGCGGGCCTCTGTGCCTGCACCCTGAGGACCCACTGTGTGCCAGCTCCACGCCAGGCCGTTGGCTTTCTCTAAACTGTCCATTGGGTCATTCATCCTATCTTACAGGTGAGAAGACTGAGGGTTAGAAAGATTCTGGAAAGATGCACAGGAGGCGTGAGCTTGAAGAAAAGAAAGACAGACTCATCTCCCTCCCCTCTCAGCCTGCGTGCCCCACCTCAGGCACTGCTCACACCATGGGAGGGGCATATCCTGTCTGTCTGTCTGTCTCCCACACCAAACAAGGGGCCCCAGAGGGCAGGGATGTCCCAGGTCATTCTCCGCTTCAGCCCAGCGCCTGGCGCCTAGTCAGAGCTCAGCAACGACCAGCTGACGGACTGACAACAGGGCACCAGCGATTATTCTCAGTCACAGCCCCCCATTCTGTGACCCCTGCTTTCAGGACACCAGCGATTATTCTCAGTCACAGCCCCCACTCTGGGACCCCTGCTTTCAGGACACCAGTGACCATCCTCAGTCGCAGCCCCCCATTCTGTGGCCCCTGCTTTCAGGGCGTCAGCGACCATCCTCAGTCGCAGCCCCCCATTCTGGGACCCCTGCTTTCAGGGCGTCAGTGACCATCCTCAGTCGCAGCCCCCATTCTGTGGCCCCTGCTTTCAGGGCACCAGTGACCATCCTCAGTCGCAGCCCCCATTCTGGGACCCCTGCTTTCAGGACACCAGTGACCATCCTCAGTCGCAGCCCCCCATTCTGTGGCCCCTGCTTTCAGGGCGTCAGCGACCATTCTCAGTCGCAGCCCCCCATTCTGGGACCCCTGCTTTCAGGGCACCAGTGACCATCCTCAGTCGCAGCCCCCCATTCTGGGACCCCTGCTTTCAGGGCATCAGTGACCATCCTCAGTCGCAGCCCCCATTCTGTGGCCCCTGCTTTCAGGACACCAGTGACCATCCTCAGTCGCAGCCCCCCATTCTGTGGCCCCTGCTTTCAGGGCGTCAGTGACCATCCTCAGTCGCAGCCCCCATTCTGTGGCCCCTGCTTTCAGGACACCAGGGACCATCCTCAGTCGCAGCCCCCATTCTGTGGCCCCTGCTTTCAGGACACCAGGGACCATCCCAGCGACCATCCTCAGTCGCAGCCCCCCATTCTGCGGCCCCTGCTTTCAGGGCACCAGTGACCATCCTCAGTCGCAGCCCCCATTCTGTGGCCCCTGCTTTCAGGACACCAGCGACCATCCTCAGTCGCAGCCCCCATTCTGTGGCCCCTGCTTTCAGGACACCAGGGACCATCCTCAGTCGCAGCCCCCATTCTGTGGCCCCTGCTTTCAGGACACCAGCGACCATCCTCAGTCGCAGCCCCCATTCTGCGGCCCCTGCTTTCAGGGCACCAGCGACCATCCTCAGTCGCAGCCCCCATTCTGCGGCCCCTGCTTTCAGGGCACCAGCGACCATCCTCAGTCGCAGCCCCCATTCTGCGGCCCCTGCTTTCAGGGCACCAGCGACCATCCTCAGTCGCAGCCCCCATTCTGCGGCCCCTGCTTTCAGGGCACCAGCGGACCATCCTCAGTCGCAGCCCCCATTCTGCGGCCCTGCTTTCAGGGCACCAGCGACCATCCTCAGTCGCAGCCCCCATTCTGTGGCCCCTGCTTTCAGGGCACCAGGGACCATCCTCAGTCGCAGCCCCCATTCTGCGGCCCCTGCTTTATCGCGTTTTCCTTTTGATCTTTTCCCTGCAGCAGTCCTGAGCCCCTAACATGCTCCAAGCTCATGCGGGCTGCTTCCACCCACACTATTTCACGGAATCCTTATTAAAACCCCCGAGAGAACAGAATTCTTAGCTCCATTTTACAGGTGAGAAAACTGAGGGTCAGAGAGAAGAAACACCTTCTTCTCTGGGGAGAGCTGGCTGACCACTGCTTCTCCCCTAATTCTTTCCACCTCCCGATTGCCCTCCCACCCCTCTGCCCTCACCCGGCCCCTCCTTGGCCGGCGTGCTTCCAGCCTGGGTTCCCCCCACCTCTGAGCGCCCTTCTGTTTTTTCGCTCAGGATTCCTAAGTCTAAGGAGCCGGGCTTGTTTATAGCCCCGCCTGCCCTGTTGCCTGGGTCCCAGCTCAGGTCAGCTCTCTGGGGCTAGGAGGGACTTTTGAACGTGCTAAATACAGGTTACAGGGGTCAGAAGGTCACAGCCCTTCCTTGGGGGACGTTTGACTTGAACCATCCATGAAATAGCGACTGTTATGGGGGGGGTGGGCTGTGGGGAGGAGAGGCAGATTTCTTAAATTATGACGATGCTTCGACCACCTCCCCATCTCACCACCCCCCCCAGGCAGGCCTCACTCACCCCCACCCCGCTTTGGTCTCTCTGGGTAGATTCAGCATCTGGATTTCCCGTTTGCTTCCCTCTAATTCCGCCCTTCAGCCAGAAAGGAATACAGGGTCTGGGGGACCAGCAGAGCAGAAGTGAAGGGAGGAGGGGATATTTGCTGTAGGCCTGCTTTGCTCTGGGCAGACTGGGGTTTGAAGGGGTCTCAACTCCCTTTCACAGACTGGGTGACTCGGTGGAAATCACTGGTTGGCGAGAGGCAGGGCTGGGACTGGAGCTCGGTCTGAAGCTAAGTGCTGGGACCCCCAGGGTGGGCCACTTGGTCAACACGCCATGCTTCCGCTGCAGGGGCACGACTTCCATTGCTGGTCGGGGAACTAAAGCCCCACGAGCCACGCAGTGTGACCAAGTAAAGTCAGGACCGAACCACCAAGTCAGAATCGGGCCCACCCTGGCGACCCCTCCGCTGGTGGAAACTCCCCCGCCCCGAGGCCCTAGCCCCAAGCTCCACTTCCAGGAGCAGCCAGCACCCTCCTCAGCCACCCAGCACAAGTACGCAGGCCCAAGAGGCCTCCCCAGACGCTGCCTCGAAACACAGAGCCCTCCATGCTTTTCCAGAGAAGAAAAGCCCCTCTTCCCTTCCCACCCCGCCCTTTCACAAAGCCGGGACAAGGCTGAGATGACCCCACTCGATGCTGACATAGCTGAGCCTCAAAGAGACTTGTCCCCCGGGTCTGCCCAGGACTGAAGTTTCCCTGGGAATGTGAGCCTCAGTGCTGACCCAGGACAGCTCCATGCACATCAGGGCAGCCTGGCCCCCCCCAGAGAGGGGAGGCCCGATGCAGAGGCTCCGAGGCAGCAGCATTTTCCTCCCATCTGTCTCAGCTTCCGTCTCTTCCCCTGTCCATCCCTTTCTCCAGGGAACAACCACCAGGGAGGAGGACTGCCAACACCCCTCCTTGCTACAAGGGAAGTTACTCAGAAGGTGAAGGCAAGGCATCCGGGTCTGATTCTCTAGCCTGCGATCATGAGGCTCCCTTTTCAGGCCCCCTCAGTACTCAGGCTAAGACAGGTGTGGGAGGGAGCGAGGGGGAGGAGGGGAAGGGGAGGCAGGGCGGGAGAGATTGGCCTCGCTCCCAGCAGACGCCTGGTGCCCCTCTCCCCTCCACTGCCACCTGTCTCAGGAAAGTTCCAGATTTAGGGGGCAGGTCTTGAGCACCTACTCTGCCTACGGTATTGAACCGAGCAGAGGGGGTCAAAACAAAACAGAATGCAGTTAACTAGTCCTTGCCCTCCAAAATGTTCTAATCTGGCCCAGGAAATGGAAGCACAGAACTTACCCACTAGGACAGTGAAACCTTCAGGACATACACAGGCACATGTACACATACAATACACAACACACACACGCAAGTGCACACACACTATTGCCCATGTGTACTCGCATTTGTATGTGTACACACACACAAGTGCACACACTATTGCTCACATGTACTCACACATGCACACACGTGTACACATACACAGCACACAAGCGCACAGATTATTACCCACATGTACTCACACACGTGCACACACGTGCACACACATGCACACATGCAAAGCACACACAAGTGCACACACACTATTGCCCACGTGTACTCACATTTGCACACACGTGCACACACATGCACACATGCAAAGCACATACAAGTGCACACCATTTCTCATGTGTACTTGCATACACACATGCACACACATGTACACACACATTCAAGCGCACACACTATTGCCCACGTGTACTCGCATTTACACACACATGCACACATGTGTACATGTACACAACACACATACACACAAGTGCACACACTATCGCCCACGTGTACTTGCATACGCACACACAGACATGCATGTACACATACACAACACGTGTGCACACACGCTACTGCCCATGTGTACTCACATATGCACACACATGTACACACACAACACACAAGTGCACACTATTGCCCACATGTACTTGCACACACACATGCACACACATGCACACATGTGCACATGCACAGCGCACACAAGCGCACACACGACTGCCCATGTGTACTCGTATATGCACACACATGCACACACATGCACACACACACAACGCACACACAAGTGCACACACATTATTGCCCACATGTACTATGCACACACATCCAAACACATACACAAACACATACACACTCCCCATCCTAGTTCGAGGGAACCTGGAGTTTTCCCCCTTCCGGTGGCTGATCTGGGCCATAGTCAGGAAGGGGTTCTGACCCCACTTCCAGTCCAGTGCCCCTGCCAGCTCTTCTCCCACAGCCCTGCACCCCAAGATTCAGGCCCCTTCCAGACGACTGCTCTCCCAAAACAACACCGATTCTCTCTGATCTGAGTCATAGCCAGCCCGCTTAGAAGCCTGCTTATCACTGGGACTAAGATTCGCTTTCGGCTTCAAACTGCGTCCTGAACGCAGACCCTGGAAAACAGGGAGAGGCCTCAAGCGTCAGCCAGGCTCGGAATATACCCCAGCAGCATCTTCCTCCTCTCGTCTCACTTCCCACCCATGACTGGGGGTGAGTAACCCCATCCTCGACATGAAGGCTCCCCTGAGGGGTGACGCACATCCGCACCTCTTCCAGCCCCTGAGACGCAGTAAGTGCTCAATAAACACGGTTCCGAGGAGGCAGCGAGACGGGAGGAGACCCCAGTCTCTAGCTTTTCTCCAGAACTACCCACCCTGGGGTCCCTGGAAGACTCCAGCAGGCTGTGCTGGGCAACATATGGCGGGGGGGGGTGGGGGGTAGGGGAGGGGCGGGACGGCAGGTGGGGGCGGGGAGGAGGCGGAGGAAGGCTGCACTTAGGAAAAAAGGAAAACCCACACAAAACCGGTGAACCCCAGCCGACTCTTTCCACGGCCGCAGATGCACACTAATGCGGGGGAAGCGGGCCGGGGCTCCGGACTGAGGGAGAGAAGCAGCCCCTTTCAGCAGGCCGTTGTCTGGCCTGATCTCGTCACTCTGAAGAGGGCCATTGAGGGGTATTCATGCGTCGGCCCTGGGGACAAAAGGGGCCGGTACACGTACTGACTGCTCAGTTGCCCGCGGGCCTCGGGGCCTTTGTCTAACCTTCCCTTAATAAACTTTTGGGAAGAGTTCATCAATCCGCCTCAATAGCTGATGTTCTCATTTTCAGAGAGGGAAGAAAAATAGCAGAAGGCTGGCGAGGCTTTTTTTTTTTTTTAGGAGGCATTCTCAATGAGAAGGGGAATGGAAAAGAGAGAAAAGGAGAAAGCCGGCAGACACCCCACTCTAAAGGGGAAAAGAGCACATCGCAGCCAGAGCCACAGATCCTAGATGGGCGCCCAGACAAAACCGCTGTTCACAGGGCCCCAGGCCTGCCTGCATCTGAGCTTCTCCGGGCCACTGGCGCTGGGTGCTCTGGGCTGGAAAGGCTGAGGCCGCCGCTGCGGGGAGCTGGGGTGAGAGGAGACGCTTCTAGAAGGAATGAGCGGCTCAGAAGGGATGACAGGCGGGCGACTTCTGTCCGGTCTCTGTGTGAGACCTGGGGTCACGTGGCCTCCTTCCCATGAGGCGGCTTTTAAAAGCGGGAGGAGGTGTGTGTTTATTTTCTTTAATTAATCAGGAGAGTGATGGGATGAGGTGGGTGGGCAGCTTTTCCTCTTCTGAGCGATGTTTCCTTCTGCAGTTTCGATCCCCAGCCCCATTTCCCTCCGAAGCTCTGCTGAGGTGGTAGGGAGTGCCCCCGTGCGTGCGTGCGGCTAAGTCGCTTTGGTGGTGGCCGACTCTTTGTGACCCCATGGACTGTTGCCCACCAGGCTTCTCTGTCCATGAAATTCTCCAGGCAGGAATGCTGGAGTGGGTTGCCCTCCTCCAGGGGATCTTCCCGACCCAGGGATCGAACCTGCGCCTCTCACGTCTCCTGCACTGGCAGGAAGGTTCTTCACCATGAGCTCCACCTGGGAAGCCCAGAAAGTGCTCCCCTGCTCCTCCCCAAAGGAGCAAGACCCATTTCCATGATGCATGGTGACGCAAGGGGCGTGGGCTGAATTGGGGAAACAGGAAAGACAGGATATTCCAACATTTCTACCATGCTGGACGCTACACTAATTTTGACTCAGTATGTGTTAACTCACTTCTCACCACTGTGCTACTTTCTAACACACATTTTTTTTTTCTCATTTTACGTGGGGAAACCAAGGCTCAGAGAAATGATCCCTGACCCAAGGTCCAAACTCAAGTCTTCTCTAATCCACATTTTCCAGTGTTAAAGAAAGCTGCCTCTTACATTTTAAGGTGGTATTTAAAGTCGTAATAGCTACAGAAGTCACACTTTTAAAGGTGCTGGGCATTGTCATAAGACTTTATGAACTTATTCTCCCAAGAGCCCAGTGAGACAGGTCCTTTATTACAACGCCCATAATACGGAAGTGGTGACTGAGGCACAGAGCAGAAAGAGCTGCCGGACCGCCCAACGGGCAGAGTCCGACCTGAGCTCAAGCCTGTCCTGACTCTGGGGCTCCACCCGGGACCCCACGCTGCTGTGAGTGTGGTGAAAGGCAGAAGCAGGAAGATGGAAGCAGATGAACAGACGAACCTGACTTTTACCCCGACAAGTCATGGTTTCCTAGGTCCTGGTTCAGTTTTGCAGTGCAGGCTCCCAGACACACACACACACACACACACACACACACACACACACACACCTCCTCAAAGTCTCCCCAGTGGCTCTAGTTCAATGTTTTACAGGCCTAATGAGTGTTGACAAGTTTAATGAGTTTGTTTTAAAGAGGGGAGGGGGGACCTGGTCAAACTGAGATTTCCGAGTCAAATGAATTAGTGGAGGCCGCCAGACTTCAGCTGACAGGCCTGGAAGCCCTCCCGCAGCCCACAGCCTTGAGCCGCAGACCCTGGCTCCCTCAATGGGAGCAGGGCCCCACACCAGCCAGACACCAGGGGCTTCGGGGGCTTTGGTGGCCTCGGAGCGGCCCTCGGGTGCCCGGGTCCCAGTCAAAGCCCCCGTTTCCACAGCCCCCTCCCTGCCAGCGCACCCCAGAGGGCCCCCCTTCTGCAGGACTCTCCTCCCCCACTGAGTCCCCAATGAGAAATTTGATTCAAACCCAGTTTGGCACTTGTTTGCATATTGATTGCGTGGTAATTAAGTGGCTTCATCTGAGGAGGGGACGTGCCACCTGCATCTCTAAGCTTCCCAGTCAAGGGCTGGGACAGGGCGGTAGCCCTTGTTTCTGACCATGCAAACTGGGATCCAGGGAGCCCAGCGTCTGGATGCTAGAAGGGACTTATGTCATCCTCCTTTAAAACAGTATTTTTTCTTTCTTTCTTTTTTGCGCTGTTGAGATGAATTGGGAAGGAGCTTGCACAAACCTGACCAGCTCCAGATGAAAGAGCAGAGTTAAAATTAAATCATAATAATTATGCCAAAAAGAAAGGAATACATATGCGCTTCTGATGTGACTGTGTCACGGTAAGCCTGTGCAAAGCGAGCTCAGCTCTCCCTCGGATTGGCCCCTCTTGGGGGAGGTGGTCGGGGGGCTGAAAGCCAGAGAGGCTGGGATCAAACTCCTTTCGCTTCTTTTTCTAGACCTGATCTTATGCAAGTGACTTTAACCTTTCTGGGCCTCAGTTCCTTCATCTGTAAAGTGGGTTTAAGAAAACCTGTGATACTCAACAGGGTTGTGGGCACCTTAAAGAGGGCAATTGCCCGGCACATGGTGAGTCCTCCACCCTGCCGAGGTCGTCTTCCAGAGCTGCATCGGGGTTTGATCCCTGGGTAGGAAAGATCCCCTGGAGGAAGGAACGGCAACCCACCCCAGTATTCTGGCCTGCGGAATCTCAAGAACAGAAGAGCCCGGCAGGCTACAGTCCATGGGGATGCAAAGAGTCAGACATGACTGAGCGACTAACACTTCCTCTTAGCTGGAGAAGAGCCCGACCTGCCCACCTGGAGCTGTCACAGCCTTGCAGTCTAGTCCTGCCAGCTCCCAGCCCAGCTGACCTTGCTGTTTTCTCTCCACCAGCCCTGCTGCCTGTGAAGTTCTCCAGGCGCACATGGTCACCTCCCGGCTTGCCAGGAAGAAGTGCGTGAGCCGAGATTCAGGAAGGAGAAAGGCTCTGCAACGCGGTGAGCTGGTTTCGCTTTATTCTGCTGTGCTTTGTCGTCCACTAAGGAGATCAGAGCTGGAGCTGATACATCTCAGGCTGGGTCACAGCATCCAGCTGGGATCCCAGCCCCCCCCGGCCCCTGCCCAGCCTTCTCTTCTCTCCCACATGTGATTATTTATTGGATATTCCCCCTGGAAGGGGTGCCTCTCCCCTTCTTTAACTTTCCCCTAATCTCTGGTCTAAGGCGGGGAACTTGTGAGCAGTGTTCTCTGGAGTGAGAATTTCTTTACAGGCTGTTTTCCCTTTCTAGCTGGGAGGAGGAGGGGGCGGGGCGGGGGGGACGGCTGGGGGGATGGGTCACTCCGAGTCAAGTGGGCAGACCCTGCGGACCGCCTCTCTGGACAGGACTGTGGTGCCTCTCTGGTGATTTCTTCACTTCCTAGGTCTTGCCATTGTTCAGGGCTGTAGCCAGCTGCGGGCGTTAATCTTCGGCGTATTTGCAATCCCAAGAAAGAAAGGCCCCTCGTGCAACAGGGCTGGGCCGGGGGCCCAGGGAGTGGGCAGAGGCTGAGATGCCAGGGTGAGGAGGGGGACAAGCATGTGACCGCACACACGTCCACCCGCCAGGCCCCGGGACAGAGGCTGCCGCCATGCATGCTGGCTTGTGAACCTTTTGTTGTCCCTTAAACCCTTCCTGGGGTCCGGAGGAGAGAGGCTGGAACTCAGGGCAGCCCTGGTTTTCCTTCTAGGCTCAGCCACTAACTAACTAGGTGGCTTCCGGCAGCTCAAGTCTCTGAGGCTCAGTTGCCATCTGGAAGATGGGGGCAGGTGCACTTAGACCCCAGAGAAACGCACTGACCTCTCCCATGCACAGCGGAAATGATGTAACCGCAAGAGTACACACGCACCCAGGACCGTCCCCGAGACATCACCAACAGACGCACACCCATATCTACACATCCACACACTCCACCCCTGAACACACTCACACGCCTGAACACACTCACACGCCATCCTCACACCTCACATCACAAGGACACACTCACACATACCAACATCCCAAGACAAAGCCCCTGTCCTGACTTTTCTGGAGGTCTAGTGGCTAAGATTCTGCACTTCCAAGGCAGGCACCTGGGTTCGATCCCTGGTTGGGGAACTAAGAATCCACATACCGAGCAGTGTGACCAAAACCAAATTGATTTAAAAAGAAAAAATCCAACCATAGCCAACCCTACCTCGCCTTGACTCCTAAACATGATCCACCAGCAACCATGTGTGCACAGTACTGCCGCGACAACACACACATGGAAAAAACACTCCCTGAACGGATCCCAGCGTCTACCTTCTAACACATTCCCAAGGCCACCTTCGATTTCTCAGTTCAGAGTCCCAGATGCAGATCAGAAATGGGGCAGGGTACCCCGTTAAGAAAAACAGATCTTCAAGCCGCCTTCTTGCTGAATCTTCTGTTAATGACAAGCCCCTGGCTCTAGAGACGGGGGAGCCACTCCCCAGGGACACAGGACGCTCAAATCAGTGCAGGGCATTCCAGAGTTAGGTGCCTGCCAAGCACCGGCGCGCCAGAGCAGGAAGAGTTCGCAGCGCACGGGTTCTGTTTCTGGCTCTGCCGTCTGCTGGCTGTGTGTCTCTGGGGAATCCAGCAAACCTCTCTGAGCTCTGCTTTCGTCTTCAAAATCGGGATAATAAATACCCCACAGGGCAGGGTTGAGGGGTTAAGTGAGTTGCAGCATCACAAGGGCCATAGGCCAACAGCATGCTGTTCCAATGAGACACCCCTACCTGTCTGTGCCCCAAAGGCTGAATACTTCCTTGTGCCTCACGCTTTGAATCTATAAGCGGGCATCGCAATAATCCCTCCTTCAAGGTGCTCTTGGGAGGATTGCATGCATCCATTCCTATAGAGGGCTTAGCCCAGTGCCTGACCCATAGTCGGCTCCCAGTGGGCTATTCTCCCAAGTAGATGTTCAATAAATGGCTGCCTCTCTCTTGCCATCCAGGCCTTAGGTCAAATATCACCTCCTCCAGGCAGGCTGCCCTGATCATCACTCTCCCAGCCTACCCCACCCCACCCCACCCCACTGCACCCCGTCAGTCACTTTGTCTTAGGACTCTGCTTTATCCTCTTCAAACCTGTGCCCACCTTCTGAAAGTATTTCCTTACTTGGGGATGTGTATGTTGCCTCCCTTCCCCCAAGGTGCAAGATCCAGGAAACCAGGGTTTTGTGTGGTTCCGGGCTGTTGTCCCAGGCCCTGGCACAGTGCCCAGCGCACAGTAGGTGCTCAGCACAGCACTGTGGGAATAAAGTGGTAGTTCTAGCTCTGGCCCCTGGGGCACCGGTGGTGAGGGAGAGGAAGGAGGATGGTGGAGGTTGCAGGCCGAGGAGCCCTTCCTTCTCCTCCCATCCTCCACCCCCCCTTGCACCCCGCCACCCCCCTTCCCGACCTGCCGGCCCAGCCTTTCCGCTGCCTGCTGCCAAGGGGCCCAGTGAGCCTTGATGGGTTTACCTGGGTGTTAATCCCCCAACAATCCCCCCTGGCCTGACCCTACAGCCAGCCTCCATTCTTGTCCTGGGTCTAATTAAGTGCCTGAAATGCCACTTCCCCTTTCAAACCAGGCTGCTTTTCTCCAAGGCGAGGCAGGTAAAGCCCAGCCTGCCGCTTTGAAGCCAAGGAGGCCGGAAGCCCAGGCAGGTGCATGGAGGGGAGGGGGGAGCGCTGAAGGGCCTGGGGGGAGGGGGCACCTCTGTCTGCCCCTCACCAGAGAGGACAGACGCCTGCAAAGCCCCCACCTCGGAACGCTCAACCTTTCGACGCTCTCCAGCGCTAGCAGGCCCAGGAAACCTAAGGGATTCTCCCTTAGGGAAATGCATACACACAGACAAGCGCCCATGAGTGAATACTCTGTTCGGGGGGCTCCATGGTCCCCTCCGAAGTCTCTGTAGTCCCTGGGTTAAGTTGACGTGATGTCACTTTCCTTTAAATATACATCTAAATGGATGGATCGATGAATATTGATATAATCTAGATATATGTATATACACGGAGATAGCTATACCCCCAGTGTCAACAAAGTTATTTCTAGGGAAGTAGAGGATTCTCGCTAGAGAAGTAGATGATTTTTTATATATTAAAAAAACATTTTTTATTTTATATACTTTTTTCTGCTTTGAAATATTATATGAGTATTTTGCGGCTTTTGTAATATATTTTAAAATTCATATGAAAAGACATATGCATAGCTATTTTCCAGCCCCCGATAAAGCAACGTGTGTTTGGCTCGGGAAGCTCTCTTCTCAGGCACTTTTAGGGACCCCTATGCCACACGGATCACTGTCAGGCCTGTTATCTCATGTTAATCACACGCTCCCCGGGTGCCAGCCACCTTTTCTCCCTCTCACTCATTCACTCCTGTTGTAATTCTTGCTGTCCACTGGCTGGATGGGGAAACCAAGCCTCAGGGAGGTGAAGCGACTCTCTCGGGGGACACGGGGCAGGAGGCTGGGTCTGGGTCTCACTGGCTCCTTTCACGGCTCAGCAGTGGCTGCCTCGGGATGGGAGGGCTGGAGGCCCGGAGCTGAGATGACGGTGAGTGTCTGGAGGCCATCCCCGCGGCGTGGGCAGAGCTGGGCACAGGGCAGGCAGGGGGTGCCTCAGCCCCGTGGTTCTCGGCATGGTGCCTTGGCAGGGCGCCCCTTCAGTGGGGGCAGTGACCATAATCAAAGGTGAGGCGCCCTGAGACTTGGAAGGACGTTCCCTGCACGGCGTCTGGTCTCCCAGTCTGGAGGTCGGTCTCTGTTCTGACTCTGTTCTCAATTTGCTGTGCGACAGGAAACAAGTCTCTTTCCCTCTCTGGGCCTCAGTTTCTCTGTCTATAAATAGGGCGCTGCTATATAAATAGGGCGCTGCACTAGACCAATGGCTCTCAACTGGGGTGGCCATCAGAATGACTCAAACCCCACTCCCCGCAGAAGTCCCAAATCGAGAAAGCACCAGGTGTGTAGGCTTGGCAAAAATGCCTGGGTGACTTGGGCACACCCTTCTGCCCTCCTGGCCTCCCATCTCTCCTACTCTATATTGAATCCTCCTTCCAGGACCAAGCCAAGACGGCGCTGCAACCCAGCCACACCATCAGTGTCCCAAGGAAGCACAGAGAGGGCAACCGCCTCCCTGTGGTCACTCAGCAGGCTGGGCAGGGACTCCCACGGTCTGGAATCTAGCCCAGCTCTGCCTGCTCTCCCAGAGAGACCTCCCAGACAGGAGAGAAAGTTCCCTAATCAGGGCAATAGAAGAGGAGGGGGAACCATTTGTCACCAGATAAGCAATATCAGCTTATCTCTGAAGACCAATGACCACAGCCTGGGGCTCGATTCCAGGCATAAACAGAGCTCCTCCCTCCTCCCCTCCAGAGTAGCCAGGACAGTAGTCCCGGCTAGTCTGCAGGACAAAGCCCCATCTCATCAGAGTTTCCTCTATCAATAATTCTGACTTCCTCCCCCCAACCCCTCCTCCCAGTGCAGACGTGCTCAGAGTATCAGTGCTTGGCGGACCTTCACAGACTGCATCACCCCTGAAGCTCCTGCATGGAACCCCAAGGCTCCACGGAATAGCGTTAGAGAACCGCTAGGCTGGTTGCACCTTGCCATTGCTCAGACAGGAGCGGGGACCAGAGAAATTGTGTCGAGTTACATGGCAGTTAGTGCTGAAGGCAGGGCCTCTTCATGGGAGGATCTGAATTCCAGCCCTAGCCAGGATACTGTGGTTACTTTCCCTTGGGGCTTTATTTTCTCTTGCTGCTAAAAGGACTCTTCCCAGACCCCCAGAAGGCCAAATCGGCAGCATCCCTCAAGTCTCAAGATCCCAGTAGGTGTTCATGGGAAGCAGTGGGCGGGGGGTGGGGGTGGGGGTGGGGGTACCAGCTTAAGCCACAGTCTCCCCGGGGCCTGAGGATCTAGGGTTCGTGAAGGATGGGGAGGCTGCTGGGGGCTGCATTGCTCAGAAGTGGCAGGAAGCATGGCGGGGTTTGTGCCCTTCAGCCTTCTTGGGGAAAGAGGCATCAGAGTCCTGCAGACCCTACTAGGGAAGAAGCCCCACGGCCTTCTTCCTTGGGCACATTGCTCCGTGCCTCAGTTTCCTCCTCTGAAATAGAACTTGAAAGCATGCATCACGTTACACATAGAGAATGATGTGCCCTACGGATGGGAAAGGGTGGTGTTTCCCACTCTTCCCCCAAAGCCTTCAATTCCTGGAGATGAGATTTCCACCAGCTCATTCTGACCCTTTACCAAAGCAACTGCCAGCAGACCAGGTTATTTCTTCCTCCTTTGGGCTCTCTCTGGCTACAACCTCTGAACTTCAGCTTTCCCATCTGTGAGATGAGCTGATGCCCGTTTTAGATGTACAGGCTCAACAGTCTTACCCTTTGGGATCTCAGCCTAGAGAGGATTTCCAAGCTCCCTTGAATTCACCCAGCCAGCCACGGGCTCAGCACACATGGGCATCAGGTGGGAAGAATCTGGAAACAACTGCTTCTCTCCCTGCCTCTCCATCGAGGCTGGGGCTCCCCTCTCCTAAAAGCCCTCCGCTCATCCTCTGTGCCTCTGTCTCACATTAACCTCCCGGCTGGTCTCTGCACACCTTTCCGTACACACTCTGCTCAGTCCAACTCTGCCCCGCCCTGGCTCCCTACTGCCCTTGGAGTAAGGCCTAACGCCTCCACTCTGCCTGGAGGAGTCTACAATCGGGGCTCTGGTGGGATCACCCCCAGCACAGCTCGCAGGAAGGAGGGCTTCATGAACACTTGTGGAATGAAGGGACGGACAGCCTGGGCCAGGGTGTGGACCTACTCCATTTCGGAAGCGAGGAGCTGGGACTGGAGAGGGGAGGTGTTTGGGGGCCTGCTTCCTCTTCCCCTGGAGGGTGCTTCCACCATTTCCTCAGTCACCACGTGCTGCCCACTTTCCTCCCTTACCTGCCAAAGCTGCCTTTCTTTGGGAGTGGGAGTAGGGCAGCGCTCTTTAGGAAGGGAAGTCTGTCTGCACATCTGACAAGGCTGTGGAGTTCTATTTTTGCCTTCTTTGGCCTCTGTTGAATGAGGAGCTGCCCGCTGACAGCTGATTTCTTTCAGTTAAGGAAGAGCTCTATTCGTTGGCATCCAGCTGAGTACCTGCCCTCACCCCCACACACCCCAGTCCAAATACAGTGATCGCTTGTAGCTTTCTAGCCCCCATTATTTCTGAAGCCAAAGGACAGTGGGCTGTAGATGGAAAGAAGCCTTGGAGAAGAAGAGATGGAAAGGATTGGAGAAAAATATCAATCGGTCCTGTGATTTATGTCATTATATTGCTGACTCTTTCCAGCGCACTTCACAGGTGTCATCCATGGGGCCATTTTACAGATGGGGTCACTGAGGCTCTCAAGGGAACTCACTCAAAGTTACCCAGACCGTGCAGAGGTCCAGGACTTCTTTCATCTCCTCTCTCCCGGCCTCTCACTCAGACCCCTCCTCCAGGGCCTCTCCCAGAAGTGGCCTCCGCCCACCAGACTTCACTCATCGCAGGCCGCAGGTGGACCCGCCGGGGCCAAGCCCTTCTGTTCAGGAGGAGGAAGGCAAGGCCTGAGAGTCAGGGCCGCATCGCTAGCCAGCACTGCTTCACCCCAGACACCTCTCTCCCTTCTTCCGAGCCCCCTCCCAAGACAGCCAGCGACGCCAGGCTCCGGTGGGACATCCCCAGCCCCGGGGGCCGCCGGGGGCGGCTGACCCAGCAGAAGCCCCCCAGCCCACCGGGGCCTGGCGCGCCCGGGCCGGGGCTCAGGCTCGCGATGGGGCTTTGCGCGTCCTGTTTTGTTCGGCCCCGGCCCCCCTCCCGGGCTCCCAGCGCGCCGGTTCTTGACTTCATCCACTAAGTCAATAGCCCGGGCGCGGGCAGGCCGCTCCCCCCGCGCCGCCCCCCGGTTTTCTTCTCGGGATAATGGGGGCTCTTTGTGGCCTAATCAGCCTCCTGAGGGGCCGGGAGGCCGGGAGCGCTTCCCCCGCGGCCGTCGGTGAAAATGAAAGCGGGATTAGGCCGGGGCCTCGGCCCACACCATAGTAAAGCGCCACCAGGCATTCGCCCCTTCAAAGCCCCTTTCGGGGGTTTGGTTACTTTATTTCTAAAGTTGTTTGTATTTCTAAAGTGGCCATTGAGGCGCGAGCGGGACGGGGCCGACAGGGCGCTGGGAGGAGGGGGCGGCCGGGGCGGGGGAGGAACTCCCGCCTCCTTCCTCCCCCCTTCCTCGGACTCGCGGACCGGTTTCTAAAGAGCCTTTCCCGGCCCTGCTTCCCGCCCGCCTCGCGAGGTGGGAGGGGTCTTAGCCCCACTAATCAGATCGGGAAACTGAGGCTCCGCGCTAGAAGATGCGCTGCGGCATTCAAACCCGCCGTGCAGCCAGGGGCGGGAAGGGGGGTTTGTGTGGTTTTGTTTTGTTTTTTGGTGGGGGAGAGACGCCCAGGGCTCTCAGCTCCGAGCGCATCAGCTAAATCTCTTGCTGTCGCCTGCCTGTACAGGCCACCAAAAGGAAAGTCCCGACCTAAACACGAGGCGACCCCCTGAGGGAGGGAAGTTCTGCCCCACCTATTCAAGAAAGTTCCAGGACCTTCTGTCTTAGGATTCACTCTCCACACTTCGGATAAACCCCAGAAATGGGGGCGCAATAATTCAGAATCTTCCCCCGTCGCCGAAGATGGGAGGGGTGGCAGAGATTCTGCGCGTGGACTTTCCCGGCAGCTGGAGGCGGAACAGAGAAGGGATAGAGATTGGGGGGGGGGGGGGTAGGGGGGCAGCAGAAGCAAGGAGACTAGCTGCGCCCCTTCTCCCAAGTGCGGACGCTGGGATTTGTTTATTTCTGCCGGACTTTTTGACCCTCTGAAGGGTGAATCCGCGCTCAAAAAGTCCAGACTAGGAGGAAAACTGTAAGGATGAGGGTCGCCAGAGGGGGAAGGGAGGGGGAGCTTAGTGCAGATTCTGGGGTCAGGTTCTAGGCCTGCAGCTGGACCAGCCGTGGGTCAGTTGTACCCGTGGATACTAGAGAGATCCGGAGATACAGGCTTTTTATAGGTTTTCATTGGGAACTAGAGAGTTCCAGAAGCTTCCTTAAGACCCTGAGAAGGTTCGTTAAGACGCCTCCGACCCCTCCCAACGCCGAAACTGTCGCTCTAGAAATAAAACTAGCGTGAATCCCATATTCTTGTCTAGACAGCACAGAAAATTCGGCGCGGGCTTCGAGGATCAGCTTCCAGGCAACAGGAAGGCCTGGCCGCATCTCCACGCACAAGCAGAAACACACTGCACCGAAACTCACGCACACCCACTCTTGCCGGCTCGACACCTTCCCCAGCTGCCCGGAGTCCTGCGGTCCGAATTCCAGCCCCAAACCATCACATCCTCTCCACCTGTCACCCCGGGTGCCCCGAGTGGAGAGGGCCCCGCGGAAGGATGGCCGCCCACTCGGCTGGGGCTCTGTTGGGTCCGGGTCCCCCGGAAAGGGCCCCAGAGGGGTTCAGGGGGAGTTTCCAAGCCACTTCTCAGTGCCGGCGCCCCACCCTCTTTTCGGTCCGGCCCGGGGCCTCTTTGATCTCCGGTCAGACAAAGAGCACAGGGAAGGCCGGCGGCTCCGGGCCCCGCGGCCGGCCGGTCCTCCTCCCGCTCGAACCCGCGGCGCGCTTGGAGGCACCGGCGGATGCCTGCGGCTGCCCAGATGAGCTTGGAGGCTGCGTGCCAAATTCAGCCACGACCCCCAAACACATCCTGCTGTTGCGCCTGCCCGTCCAGCTACCCACACACACTTCACCCCCCCTCTCCGCCAGCGTCCACGAACACCCGGACGCACACAGGTAACCAGGCAGGTAGGTACACACTCACACACACACACGCACTGAAGCGTGTCTGTTTATCGCCAGCCTTTAATTTTGTGTCTCTAGCAGCTGGCTCAGAACTCCACCAAGGCAGGGGGCCTCCCTGATGTCTCAGGGATCCTGGGCACTTAACACAGTGCCGGGCCCTTAGTAGATGCTCAGCAATTTTTAACAGAAAGAATGAAGACTTGGGCCCCTGAGAAGGTGTCTTTCCCCACCTCTTTTTTCCTTTCCCTTTCTTTCTCTCTCTCTTTCCCAGGGACAAAAGAGGTGCACGGCGTTTGGGTTTAGTTCTGCACACAACAGCCTCCTAAGGACCCCTCCAACAAGCACATAGGGGTGGGATGGTGGGGGTCACTGCCTCTGTTTCGGAAAGAGGAGGAAGCAGCAACGGCCAGAGGCAAGCAGGCGCTCAGCCTCACCTCTCGCCCCACCCCACCCCACCCCATTCACCATCCCTTTCCTCCTCCTGGAAGCCTGCTCCTGGAATCCGCTGTTCCCTCAAGAATACCGGAGTCACCAGAAAACGTGTCTGTGAAGTTCTTGCTGGGGTGTGGCCTCTAGCAGCCCGGAGAGAGATCCTTTATGTTCCGTCTGTAAAATGCCTCCTGTATGAACCTCTGTGAATGGGCAATTTCTCAGGGTGCTAGCCGATTCTCAAAGGGGCCCAGAGTCCCCCAGAGGATGAGAACTGGTGTAATTCTCTGGTTTTTCACGAAAACAAAAAGAGACCCAGAGGAGCCTGAGAGAGCTGTTCAGGATTTCTTTGCTAGTGAGGTGGGGAGTGGGGGTGGCAGAACCCTTACTCTCTCGGTCCTCCGCAGCGCTCCCGGCCCCTCCCGGATTCGCCCTGCTGGGTTCAGGCGGAGACTGGGAGAGCAGGCCCTCGGAGGCGGGAATCCAACTAGCAGCCGCTGGGAGCCCGTGGGTAAGGACTGGATCCAGAGCAGCGCGAAGCCGGCAGCTCGTCCAGCTCTGTAACTCACGCTGCTCACCCTCCAGTCTGCGCGTCCGAAGCTGCGCGTGGAGATGATTGCCTGGGCGCCATCTCCTCCCCAAGCTGGGAATTTCGAAGGGGGCGTCTGCTAAAAACCGGAAGGCGGTGAGCCTCCGTCTCCGGGCTGCGCAGCCCGGACTGGGACGTTTCTTTAGCAACGCTCCGAGGAAGGGTTCTCCGCCCCCTCTCGCTCGCGGCGAGTCCCGGAGGGGCCTGGCGCGCGGGCCGGCCTCTTTCCAGCACCCGGGTCGGCCTCCCGCCCGCCCCGCCGGCCCGACTTGCTCGCCTCTAATTAAGCGGCGGGATCTCAGCGAGCCGCCGGGCCGCGCTGTAATATGATGAACTGCCTTTGTGCCAGCGTCACCGAAAGCTCTTCTGATAAGGGCAGGCCGCGGAGGGTCAGAAGGGCGGCAGCGGCGCGCCCGCCTCCCGCCGCCGCCCGGCCCTGCGCGCCCGCCTCCCGCCGCCGCCCGGCCCTGCGCGCTCGCCCGCGGGCTGTCTCCGGCCCCGCGATCCGTCCTGATCCGCCCGGCCCAGGCCCGCCTTTTGGTGCTTAGGCGCCTCTTTGTCCTTCTTTCTGCTGCGGCGCGCCTCCCTCGCCCTGCGCTAACGCTCTAGGCAAGGTTCTCTCCTCCCGCGCTGTCTTTCTCTGAATTTTCTCGCGCGCGCTCTCTGTTCCGACGCTCTCCACCCTCTTCCTGACTGTCTTTCGTCCCCCCGCCCTTCCGTGGCTCTGGGTCTCCCGGGTCTCTACTCATCCCTCCTTTCCTCTCGACCCGGGCTCGGGCCCAGCACACCCCGAAGCCCCGGGCGACCGCATCTTGGAAACGTCCACGGGCTGACCCGCAGCCCCAGAAAGTTGAACCAGTTCATTCCTAGCCCCTGGCAACCCACGCTCACTCAGCTGCCCAAGAGAGCCGCCCAAGGCGCCCTGGAATGCCCTCGGGGCCTCTGGGGAGCAAGACTTGGGGTGTACGCAACTTCCCCTCATCGCTCCCTCGCTGCTGTGGTCGGAGACGCCTCACCGCTCCCCGGGGGCTGAAGTTTCAAGTGGAGCCCCCACCCCCCGCACCCCCTTTCCTATATCCCTTCCTTTGGCCCCCACCTCCCCTTTGCCCTCGACCCCTTCTCTTCCTCTAGCAGGCCCCTCCCCTTGGCTAGCTCCTAGTGCCCCCTGCGCGCTCTCCGGACTCCCCCTCTGCCTCGCCTCTCCCTTCCCCCCACTTTGTTTGAAGTTCTGGAGAGATCCATCTACTAATGGGGAAGTTTCCCCCTTAGGTCACCGTTCTGCCTTGATTCGATTTGGGAAGGCGCGTTCCCTCCCTCCCTCTACCCGACCCCAGCCGGGGCCAATCGCTCCGGAGCGGGTCAGAAAGCGCTGACCCCATTTCCACCTTTCCTCTTTCAGCCAGAGCTGGGGGAAGGGGCGGGAGGGCGGGGGGAGCGGAGAGAAGCAGAAAGGCCCGCGACAGCAAAAACTGAGAAGGGAGGGGGGATTGTCGCAACGTTCCAATCTCTCTTACCCCCAACCCCAACTGGGTTTCCTAATCACCTCCTTAGTCTGGAGTGGGAGACGAAGAGGAACTATTTTTATGGAATTCCTGGAATGTGCCCCCCTTAGTCATGGCCTTCAAGGCCCCAAAGTCCCTGGAGAACGTCCCCTTTGGGGTGTCTCTTCTATGTCCCTCTTTATAGCAGGAACGCTTCCCCTCACCAGGGACCGTCCATTATGTGGTGTGAGTTCTCTCTGGCTTTGGACTCTGCTTGTCCCAGGGCCAGAGCCAGGGCCCGGGATCCTGTACATTTCGTGTTTATATCCTTAGTCCCCATTAGGAGTGAAGCTTCATCAACTTTGCTGATGATGGTAAATAGAAACGCCAAACAGGCAACCTAGAAGGAAATCTCATTTGCTCAGTGCTCTCTCTATATATAAAAATACGTATGTTTGTAAATAATATTATTTATATAAAATGTAGTGTGTGACAACTATCATTTTCAGAAAGACGTCCTTTAAAAAAAAAAAAGCCCAAATAATCACCTTACTGCTTTAAGGCTACTGTTATATGTGCTTTTAAATCCTTCCATGTAAATTCCACTGAAAAATTTGGAAAGCTGTGAAAGGGGAGGGGGCCGCGGGAGTGGGAGGGGGAGGTTAATCCGGGTTTAACGCTGCGATGCCGTCTTAGGACCAGGGTTAGCCTGATTGCGTTATCTCTTCCCAACATTTGAGACGCCCATATTTCACCCAGCCAAATAGCTCGGAGAACAGCGCAGATGGCCGCCGTGGTCGCGCCTCAGGAAAATGTGTTATTAATATCTAAATAACTTCCCAATACTGTCTGGTAAATCTCCTCTCCACCATTCCAAATGATGAATTCGTTTGAAGTCTTCCCCCAGCCTCATCTTTTCAATGTCTCTTCTTCTTAGCCAGGCTTATTTCAAACTGGTAAATATCTAATTCCTTTAACGGCTGTGCCGTGCACACCAAGTCTTTTAGGTACAAACGCCTGGAAACAGCCGGTGCGTGGCGGTGCGCGCCCCGGGGTGAACAGAAAACCCGCGCGCCCTCGCAGCGGGGTACCCCACCCTGCTCCGAAACGCGTTCAGAGACGGGGGACCGCGCGGGAGCCTCAGTCTGGGAGCCGAGCTCCTTCCTTGGCGCGCCCCGGGGACCCTCTCCCGGTTCCCGGCGGAGTCCCGAAGGCCTCCCTCCTCCGCAGCGCGCGGCTCTCGGCGGCTCGCGTCTCCGAGACCCCACCCGCAGCCCTCGGAAGGCGTCCCTCGCTCTCTGGGGCGGGTAATTACCCTCCGCTCGCCTGTTCTCGCTTGTTTCAAGTTTGTTTTCTAAATGTCTTCTATTAGATTACGTTCGTTCATTCCCCCTCCAACCTTATCTCCTTCTGTCTCTTCTCTCTTTGCCCGTCACACTCGATTTAGGCACGAGTTTATCTGGCAAACAGTTTGCCGACTCTGTTTATTTACCGTGGGTTCCGGGGCTGCGAGCGCGCGCGCGCCAGGGTTCGCCTTTGTAATAGTTATCTCATTGTTGTTCTTCGTTAGTCCCGGCTCCCTCCGCCCCTCTCTCGTCTTCGGTTGGGGGGAGTAGAGGAAAGACAGGGGGAGTCTTGTCATCCCAGTGTGGGTTCGCCCCTCGCCCGGGGCCCCCTCTGCCGGGGTAGACCCCCCCTCGCCCCGCGCGCCCCCTCTCCGCTGCCCCCATCCCCCCACCGCCCCAGCGCGGCACAGCCCTCGCCCCCTCCCTCTCCCCCTCCGGTCTCACTGAATATCCACCGCCGAGCGCTGCCTAAAGCCGGGGAATTGCCTGACACCCTCCCATCTTCCTCCGAGCCCCCATTATGCGAAGCTGATCCCACTCTGAACAGCCTCAAATCCCGCCTGGACTCTGTTTGATTAGATTGCCAACCCGGGGTAATCCTTTGATTTGGTGGAGTGTCAATTACCTTTCTCTAAACACACATTTACAGAGGAGGGAACTTGTTGGTTTAAATCAATGCAGATTGTTTCTTGATAAATGGACTCTCTTCGACCCCTCCCTCCTCGCTCTTCCAAGGGCCTCTCTCCCTGGGGGCCCCTCCCTCCCCTTTCCCCTTCTCGCCTATCCAGTAAACAATGCCCCTTCCAGGTGTGAAGCCGAAAAAACGGTGTGGGCTGAGGGGAGCCCTGCCCCCCCTCCCGCTATTCATTCGCTCCCCCGGAGCCTAATTAAATTTGGCAGGTCCTTGTACACACAATCAAAACAGCTTCCTCCGGTGTAGCAAACGACCGAAAACCGCATTAGCAGCTATCGCTGCTGCCAAATTAAATTGTTTCCCACCTCCTTTTCCAAGTGTCTGAAACCCAGACTTCGGGCTCTCCCCTCCTTCCCCGTCCTTCCCCGTCCTTCCTCACTGCACACCTGAAAGTTTGCTGCTTTAAAAACGAATTAAGGAAGAGCGCAAAGAAATACAAATCTGCCTCTCACACACACCTTGGCCCCCCACTTCAGATGTCAACAGATTCTCAGATGGACTTGGCCCCTCTCCGCGGGAGAAGGCACACTCTTCTTTTTAATCTTGTGACTTTCCCCCTTATTTCATATTAATTGTGACCCAGCTGGGCTTTCTACCCTACAGACCAACTAAGGTCTGATCTGGTCAGTTTCAGCCTAAACTTGTCAGATGCAAGAGGCCTCTTACTGATTACTACTGTTGTTACTCTTTTTCTAAATTATTTCTTCACACTCACTCCCTTCCTTTCTCACAGAAGAACGGGTTGACTCTGCAAACCCCTATCAAATTTCCCACAAGCATCTCCCTGGACTCAGGTTGGGAAAATCTTTTTCTTTCCCCACCCCTCCTCAAATCCTTTTCCAGGCGGTCCCTGCCTGGGTCTGCCCTGATTCTCCTCGGAGAAGGGGTGAGGAGGAGAGAGGCCAAGTGGCTGAGGGCAAGGGACCTTTCCAGGTGTGCTGAGTGTGGCCGGAGCCCCTATCCACAGTGGTCTGAGAATTCTCACAACCAACAATCCTAATAACTCAGCCTTAACAAGGATAAGAGCAAAAAAAAAAAAAAAAAAATATGAACAGCCTCATGAATATCAGCCCAAGGGGAGCAGAAGTGAGCTGTTCAGAGATGAAAGTGCACAGAAATAAAAGCTCAATTTAATCTGCTTTAAAACCCTTCAACTTAACGTTTGTGCTTCAAACTCTGAGAGTGAGGACTGATTGCGGATAAATAGTTTCTTACCATGCCTGGAAGCTATTACACCCCTCTCCAACACAGTTTCCTATTCAGCAGTCCCAGTTTTCATTACCAGCTCTAATAAGTCTTAACATTATTAAATGCCAAGCGGACGATAGGAAAAAACGGACTCAGGGAGGGATCTCTCTTTAGCGCTTAAAGAGGAGAGCTCTTAAACCCCTTCTTGGGCGACTCCCCGCCATGAGAGGGGCAACCCCCGGAGAAAGCATTTGTCAAGAGCAAGAAGCCAAAACAAAGTTTGTGGGTGTGCCCAAGGGGATCTCTGCCTCTCCCCACCTGGCCCACTTGGGTGGAGGGTGGGAGGTCTTTTCACCTTTAACTTGGCCATGAAACTGACTCCCGGGGCCTGGGAGAGAAATGAGAGTTTCCAACTGGGTGGTTTAGCAGGATACCAGTCCCTGGCCAAGGTACTCGAATCCAGAGCTGATAGGGACCCTTTGTCCACAGATGGAAAGACAGCCCTCTCTCTTCCCGGCTCTCACATCATCCATTCCGCCCGTCTGCGATCGCACCGCACATCCACGCAGAATCCCACGATTCCATTCCAAAGGTCGGTGGGCAGACAGCCACACTGAGACACGTGCACTTACATGGCCATCCAGCTCCCAGCCACGGGGTGCCACACGCCCACTGTCACTCCCAAACCCCACAGCTTGCTGGACACCAGGCCCACCACTTTCATTTCATTTCTGCAGCTCTGCTCCTAGACGCCCAGAAGCGCCAGGACTCTGCAACTGCCAGCCTCCTCCTGAAACCCTTGGGGACCTGGAGCTTCCTGGTTCCACTCAGGGAAAACCTCTGTCCAGCGAAACTACTTGTCCGCTGGTTCTGTAAGCCAGGTCAGCACTAGAAACCCCTGGATTCCTTTGAGCCTAAGGCATCGTCAGACCGGACTTGCTACCCTCTTCCTTTCTTTCTCTTCCGTCTCAGGAGAAATGAGTCTGTTGTGCTTCCTCACAGACTGAATTGGACATACCCCTGCTGCACACACACACACACACACACACACACACACCCCTAAAAGTCTCTCCGAACAAAACCAAACCTCCTCTTTCCTCCCAGGGCGCCTCTCAGAAGATGCGTCTGCAGCGCTGCATTTGGCCAGGAAAGATGATTCAAGTTCTCTGTCCCCTCCCAGCCCCCCACAAAGGAAGTCTGACTAAGTCCCTTTTTATTCCAAACTGAAACACGGAGTGGGTCCCCACGAAAGGATCCTGGGCTGCCTCTGCCCAGCCAGGGGCTCCTTGGCAGGCAGCGGCCCCCCTCCGCAGACCCCAGGCCTTCCGCAGGCCCCGCACAGCAGGGTGCCGGGCACAGCCCGCTCCCTTTCTTTCCTGCCCTTTTGTCCCAGTGGGACTGGGCTCTACTAGGGGCCCTGAATGTCAATAGCCCGCCCCTTCCCCAGCCCCAGCCTGCTCTCACACTGGGCTGCCCCTGCTTCCCCCCTCCCTCCTTAGACCAGGCCTGTGGGGGCTGGGCTTCGCTGGGACTTGTCTTTGGAAGCGGGGCTTTGTCTGTGAAGTTCATCTTCAAGGTTGGGACAGACTACTGAAAACCAGAGGGAGATGCGGGTAGAAGTTCCAGGGAGGCGGGGAGAGGAGAACCTCAGTAACCCCTTGGAAGGAAGCTCCAAGAGAACTGTGCACTTGAACAAGTTTCGGGGTTCAAGACACTCCTCCCTGACTTTCTCCAAGCCACTTTTTTTTTTTTAATTTGAGGTTATAAAGGCCATTGCCTTTCCTGTTTGCCTGCTGCCTCCCCGAATTGTGTCTGGGGGTTTAGCTTCTTTCTCCGGTCCATCTTTGTGACTTTGGGTCTTGCGTTTTTTCTTATTTTTCCAGGCCCTCCCTCCCCCACCCAAGCACACTGACCAAGTCTCAAAGAGACCTACGGAGGCAGTGGTGATGGGGAAGGGCTTTCCTTTCTCCTGAAAAATAACCCGTCAGTAAACAAAAGCACCCCCTCCCCTTTCCTGGGCCTGCAGGCGCTTGAAAGAAAAATGCCTTCCCTAGCTCATCTCCAAAATACAGCCCCGCTAAAAGCGGGGACAGGGCGTGGTGGAGCCCGAAACTCTCCCTCCCGCGAGGACCGCCCCCCCCCAGGCATCTGGGAACTTGGCCTTCACCCCTGGGCCCACCTGCGCGTGCCCGAGAGGAAAGCGCCTTAAAAATGTACGCTTCTGCCTCCGCGCTGTCTGTGCGACCCTGGCGTCGCGGGTCGGAGAGTGAGGCGGCGGCCCACGCGGCCCGCGCTAATTTTTATTGATTGCAGCGGTCAGTCAACTGTCAGGCGGGGTTTCAAGGGACCGTTTAAAGAGCGTGTGCGGGTCTGGTTAACAAATTCATTTAGGGAGCCGCGGGCCGGCTCCTCCTTCCTCGCGCCCCCCCCGCCCCTTTGCCCGTTTCCTATAAATAATAGATCGACACCGGACTACCAGCCAAAACGCCGGCCCCGGAGGACGCACGGCCCGGAGCCCTCGGCCGGAGCGGGTGCGCCAGGGTGCGCGGTTCGCGGCCCCCGGAGCCCCCACGCGCTGCCGGGGTCCCCGGGGACGACTGGACCCCGCTCTGCCGCGCAACGGCGTCGCGGGAGCCGCTCCCGGCCCGAGCCGAGGGCGCCCTGGGGGGGAGCGCTCCCCGCACACCCCGACAGGCTCTCGTTCCACCCGCCGGTCCGGTGGGACGGCGCCGCCACCGCCCGCCCGCTGGCGCACGAGGAGCCCCGCGCGCTCGGGCGTCCCCGGCCCCGGGCGGCTCCCTACCTTTGTCGCCCAGGATGCCGTCGATGCTGTGCTTGGCTTTCTTCTCGCCGTCCTCCTCCTTCTTGTCCCCTTCGTCCTCCTCCTCCTTCTTCCCGAACTTGATTCTGAGCACTCGGCTAATCGAACTCACTAAACCTCAGAAATTCAAAGGCAAAAGAGCGGGTATAAGTCGTTGGGGCCGCGCAGGCCGGCCGCCTGGGGCGCTGGGAGAAGTCTGGAAGCGCATTTCCCCCCTGAACACACTCAGAGGGACTCACAGCCACCCCCCATCGCGGGTGACCACCTACACTCATCAGGAAGCACAGGCAGGTCACCCCCGCGGAGACTCCCCAGGGGCACGGACCCCCCAAGGCTGTGACAGAGGCCCCCTGGTGCCAGCCTGCCACGCCTGTGCACACCTGGACTTTGCACGGTCACACACCCTCAGTCAGTCGGTCAGTGAAAGTCTCCCAGGCGCGTCCGACTCTTTGCGACCCCGTGGATTATACAGTCCATGGAAGTCTTCAGGACAGAATACTGGAGTGGGGAGCCTTTCCCTTCTCCAGGGGATCTTCTCAACCCAGGGATCAAACCCAGGTCTCCCGCATGACAGGCGGATTCTTTACCCGCTGAGCCACCAGGGAAGCCCGAGAATACTGGAGTGGGTAGCCTACCTTCCCCTAGACGCACTCATACCCACCCCACCCCCCGGGACCTCCCTGGGGCCCCTCCAGCCCGCTCGCTGCTCCCCACGCTCAGGTGTACATCCCAGTGGTACACCTGAATGCTCAGGTACACACACACACACACACACCCCTACACACACACAGACACCCCTGAATACTCAGGTGCACACACAGGCACCCCTGAATGCTCAGGTACACACACAGACACCCCTGAATGCTCAGGTATACACACACACACCCCTACACACACACAGACACCCCTGAATGCTCAGGTGCACACACACACATACACCCCTACACTCACACAGACACCCTGAATACTCAGGTGCACACACAGGCACCCCTGAATGCTCAGGTACACACACAGACACCCCTGAATGCTCAGGTGCACACACACACATACACCCCTACACTCACACATACATCCCTGAATGCTCAGGTACACACACACAGACACCCCTGAATGCTCAGGTGCACACACACAGAGACACCCCTGAATGCTCAGGTGCACACACATATACCCCTGGGGGCACCTTCCCGCCCACAGGCAGCAGATCCGGGGCCTCCACATTTGGGGCCCACTGGTGGCTGGGGCAGCACCAGCACAGAAATGGTGACCTGGAGAAGGAAGTCCAGGGAGCTTGTGACCGACCCTTCCAGGATGGACTCAGCCCTGTAGGCCATTCTCTGCGAAGGCGCCAAGGGAACTTCGCTCGTCGCCCAATTTTGTAACTTTCTGCTCAACTCCCCCGTCCCCCCTCCCCTCCCCCCTCCCCCCTCCCTCCCCCCTCCCCCTCCCCCCTCCCTCCCCCTCCCCCCTCCCCCCTCCCTCCCCTCCCTCCCTCCCTCCCTCCCCCCTCCCTCCCTCCCTCCCTCCCTCCCTTCCTCCCCCCTCCCTCCCTTCTTCTGCTCCTCTCTCCTTCCCTAACTTCGTTGCCTCCCTTCTTCCCTCTCCCCATCTTCCTTTCATTTGAACCCCCTCCTGTGCCCCCGCCTCCTTTGCGCTCTGGCTCTTTTCCTCCCAGCTTTTCTCCACGATCCCGGGCTTCCATCGCCTCCCCTTGCCCCCAGTCCCAGCCCCACATGGCTCGAGCCCTGGCCCTGGTGGCTTGGAGAAAGAACACACAGGGTGAGGACTGGCGCGCTCTGCGGGCTCAGCTGCCTTCTCACCTGAGGGCACGGTGCTGCGGTCACAGTGCCCGTCCTTCAGCAGGCGGTCTCGGATCTCCCAGCTAAACATGCCTGGGTTTTCCCTCTTGTAGTCCTCAATCTTTTTCTCCACGTCCGGAGTCGCCACCTGCTTCAGAGGTGGAGGTGGGAGAGTCGGAGTGGGAAGATGGGGTGGGGGGAGGGAGACACTTTTAATATCAACCTCCCAGGAGCCCCAGGGCCAGGCTGACAGCTCTGGTCACCATTCCTCCATTCTGAGACTGGCTTCACCCTTTCCAGAAACCTGTTCCTGGCTCCCAGGAAGGCTGCTGGGTTGGGGAATGTAGAATAGGATAGGTAACAAACTAGAAATCTAATTAGGAACCCCCCCCCACCACCACCATTCCAGGCAAGACTGAAGGAAGGTTTCCCCATTTGGGATGGTAATGGGGTTCTGGGCAGCTGTAAGGACAACACAGGAATGACTCATTGGCCTTTTGGGAAATCTGGCCCCCAGTTACCCCCATCTCTGAGAAATTCAAATAATGGAGGAGCTCTGTGCTTGGGGGCCTTTTTCCACTGTACTGCCCATAGGTAGCATGTAGACTTACTCCCTACTGCTACTGGATGACGGGGTAGAGTGCGGCTCCAGCCAGGACCCCCAGCCACAGGAAGGCTGGCTGTCAGCTCTGCGGCAAAGACACTCACTCTGGGCTTGCTGCCGCCAATGGCCCCGGGCCGGATGGACCCAGTCTCCTGGTAGCGGCAGAGGATCTTGGAGACGCAGCCGTGAGACACACGCAGCTGGCGTGAAATGACGCAGGGCCGGATGCCGTGGTGGGCCATCTCCACGATCTTGTGGCGGATGTGATTAGGCAGGGGTCGCCCGTTGATGAAGACCCCACCCAGCTGATTGACCCGGCCTTGGCCAAGCGGGGTGGACACTGGAGAGGGAAGGGGGAGATGAGGAGAAAGAGAGGCATGGGGTGGGGGTGAGAATACTGAGTACTGCCCTTCGCACTTCAGTTTTGTTTGAGCTCCAAGACCCCTGTAAACAGATCTCCATCCCCCACATTTGGAGCTGCTGCAGTTCAGAGGTCAGGGGGAAAGCTGCTCTGAAGCCAAGGGAAGCCCCGGCAGGGATGGGGAGACTCACGGCTGGCTGCCAGAGTCCCCCCAGATGCCACGTCCCCAGTCCTGCCACGCTACGGGGGGATGAGGATACCCCTCGGGGATCTGAGTCTGAGAAGGGGAAAGAGAGATGCAGAGGGGAGAGCCCAGAGACCGGTGGAGCCTGGGGACTCGAACTGATGGCCCTCTGGACCGGCAGCTTGGGCAGAGGGCTGCTTGCCTTCTAGAGAGGCTGATAACTGGTGAGATGAGGCCCATCGGGTCGGGTCCATGCTCTAAGTGGTCAAGTCTGGTTCATTTGATATCGGCCCTGGAAAGACGGGCTGATTACTAGTATTTACAGCTCTGGCTTGTGCAGCAGAACTGTCCTACCCATAACTGGATGGTCGAGGCACAGCAGAAGGACCAGCCACAGAAAGCCGTTGGCTGCTGCCCCTGGGGGCTCCTGACTGCCCCTCTAGGGACTCCCTCTCCTTCCTACTCCTCTCGCAGTTCAGATTTCGTTTGGGGATGATTTGGGGGTGATTTGCTCCACTGTCAGCAAGCTCCTAAATCAAATACTCATTTGGCCTCAGACACCCATGAACTGTCCCTGCAGGTTCGGAGAGGCTGGTGCACAGATGGGCCAGAGCCCCTTGTGGGAACCAGGAAGACAGACGCGGTTCGCCGTGTGAGCCAGGAGGGGAGTATGCGGAGGAAGCTTTCATGCAAAGCCCACACAATTTCTTCCCAGAAGGTTGGGGGTCGGGGGGACACCCGGTGCACTAATCCAGCCTCCATCCCCCCAATTTGGGGACTCGGCGGCTGCGGAGATCTGGTAGATTAGAACGATTTCACAGCCCAGGGAGTGGAGGGAGCTGACAGTATAATTGGAAGAAAGAGGCTCGGTAGCTGAGCTGTTCCTACCGCCTCCTCCCCTCGCTCTGCCGCACCCCCCCCCCCATGGAAAAGTGGGTGCCTGAAGCCACCCTCGGATTTAATCAGAAATCGTGCGTCGCCAAGTCAGAGTCACTCGGTCTCCGTGGCGGGATATGCCATTAGCGCTGGAGAGCTCTCGAGCGCCCAACTTTATATTCAAGAGCCTCTTTAGCGACCGGCACCCGGCTCTCCTCAGTATTCTCCGTCATGTTGGGCAAATATTGTCCTAATCCGCTGCGCGGCCGCGGCCGCCTGTTTTACTTGCATTCGCTACAAGAGAGCGCTGCGACAAATCCCCGGGCCGGCGCGCTCTCCCGCCTGCGTGGCTGCTGGCGCGCACTTGATCACGGAGCCGCTCTCCTCGCCGCGGTCTAATTCCGGGACCCGCGCCGGCTAGCTGCCGGAGGGACAGCCCCCTCCCCACAGGCTGCCTGCCCGTCCTTCCCCTCCTTGCCTTCTTTCCCTTCCTCGCGCACAAGTGGCTCATACAATTATAAGAAAATTAAAAATAAAAGTCGCACCTATCTCTAACCACGTCTGACATCCTGGGCTACCTAGCCCCAGAAGCCAAGAGATCCCTCAGTTGACAGGTCGAAGACCTAATATTAGTTTTAAAAGAAAGCAAAACAAAAATGCAGGAAAGGATCTCGGTGCGCTCCAGCCCTCGCTGGAGCCGAGAACCGGTTCACTCCCGCCAGTCCCTTGGCTCATCCCCGGTGCTGGGTGTTTAGGGAGGAGACCTTAGGAAACTAACACTTTCCCCTTGTCTGGACATTTCCGTGCCCTCTCGCCGTCTTGAGGTCTCTCCCGAGGGATTTCTAGAGTTCGGAAGCCCGAGTGGAAAGTTTCCGGGGGACCGAAATCGTTACTGTTTATTATTTCACATTAGCTTGTTTCCAGCCTCGAAGGCGAGGTCCTAGTTAAGACATAAAACATCACACACTGTTGGTATTTCGAAATAAAAGGGACTGTTAAACCATCCCGGGGTGAAAAGAACAATTCAAAACAAGAGTAGAAAGCCCCGTAGCTGGCAGAACACGGGAGAGCCGAGAAAGTATTAGGTGGAAAGTATCTGAAAATAGTGGGATGAGTTGAGATCCACTAGGACTTGAAACTGACTAGGAGTCGGGATCGACTCGGAGTTCAGCCTGGCGGGGAAAGGCCGCAACCCAGGACGCGTGACGCTGGGGCCGCCGGTCGGTGAAACCCACGCGGAAACGGACAAGTGTGGGTCCCCAGAAACTTCCTGGGTCGGGCGCCGGGACTCGGACTCAAAAGGGAAGGGAACCCCCCGGCTCCCCCCTTGCTGGCTTCACCGCCGCCCCGCGAAGATTGCCACCTCTCCGAGGACTCGGAGGCCCCGGCGGAGGAGGGAGGCCACCCCGGGCGCTCTTACCTTCCAGGGGAAACCCCGTGCGAGGGTAGTTCTGCCCGGGAGCCGGCCGCACCATCCTGGGTACCGTGCCGGGAAGCGCCGCCATTCTTCGCGCACGCCGGCGGCGGGTCCCGAGTCGGCAAAAATCGCTTCCCGTCCGCTCCCCTTCCCCCTGCCGCGATCTCTTTCTTTCCTCTTCTTCTCCGTCTCTCTTTTTTTTTTAACCTCCTCCCCCTCCCCTCGGCAAACTCTCCCCACCCCCCACCCCCAGCAGCAGCCGCTCGCGTCCAGAAGCTGGGGAGGGCGGGGTGGGGGTGAGGTTGGGGGGCGGAGGTCGGGAGGCTGGGGAAAGAGGGGAGGTGGCGACGAGGAAGTTCAAACAAACAAACACAGCCACCCCGAGGCCTCCTCTGCCCGCCCCGCTCGGCCAGAAGTTGTGCGGGCGGATGCGCGGGGCAGCAGCGGGGGCCGCGGCCCGGAGGCCGAAGGAGGCTGGCGGGGGTGGCGAGGGGATCGCGGCCGGAGTCCGGGCCGCCAGCCTCGGACTGGCGAGGGCCGCGCTCCCGCGCTGCGGGCCAAAGTTTCTGAGCCGAGCGGCTGCGGACTGGATTCCTGTTTCCGTATTTATTTATATATTTATCCTCTCGCTCCCCCGCCCTCTCGCCTGCTCTTCACGCCTTCTTTCTCCGACCACACTCGCTCCTCGCGGACGCGCCAGCTTTCACACTCCCGCCCCCCCCCACCCGAAGATCTGGGGAGGGAAGAAGGAACCTCTCGGGTTGCGGGGGCCGAAGAGGGGGCGACAAGGGGGTGGCGGGGTCGGGCGGAGGCGGGGGGAGGCGAGGGGCGAGCGATCCGCTGGGTAAGTTGCGCAGAAGTGCTGGCTGTAGCGCGCGGGAGGCGGCGGCGGCGGCGAATGGGACGTGATGGGTTCGGACTTTTCTTTTATTCATGAGGAGGGCAGGGGGCCAGGGCGGAAGGCAGCCGAGGACCAATAACGAGAAGAAATCTACGAATTTATTTTTTTCCTCCTCTGTTTTTTAATCCTCGACTCACCTCCCTTTGGGGGGAGCGTCTGAACCGCCCGTTAAAATAGAGGGAGCAGAAGGCGGGGACGTGGTGGGGGTTGGGGGGGGCGAGGGAGAAGGGGAGGGGGCCCCCAGGCCCGGTGTCTTCCCTTGACGGATGGGCCCGGCGGCCGAGCCCCCAGCCCCCAGGTCGCCCACAGCCCGGCTCTGCAGTCCGGCTGCGTGGGAATGCCTGCCTCCCGTCGGTGGTTGCCTCGAATTCTCTCCTCAGCTCTAGCCTCCCAGAGTCGGAGCCCAGCTGGATCTCACGTCTTCCCCCTGGCCTTACTCACACACTCTGACATTTCTGCCATTGGGGTCCACCTGGAATTGGCCTAGGTGACCTGGGGCTGGGGGTATGACTTTCTCTGTGAAACTGCCTCTGAGCCCCGGTCTCCTATTCTTGCCTGGCCTCCTGCAGCTCTGGGAAGCCCAGGAGGATGGCGGGGTCTGGGGCTGGGAAAGCCCTCTGCTCAGTGTTAGGGACACTCTCCCTCTTCCCCTCCCCTCCCGGGCCCCTAGTCCTCACCCATCTCCAGCCAGGATTAAACTCCTGCCCCTGTTCAGCCCACACCCAGAAGCCCTCTCCAGCAGGTACTTCCCTGCCTTGAGGCGGACCCGCAAGACGGTGCCCAGGATCTGGGGGTCCAAAGGGCTGGGACGTGTGGGGGGGGGAGGGTACCCCTCGAGACCCCTAGTTCCAAGGTCCTCTGCTGGTGGGGGGGAAGGAGCCCCAGTTAATCACGGAGTGTGGGAGGGAGGTCCTGCCATTTTGCGCTCTCCCCACCTTTCCCAGGGCCGGACTGACCGGACCCTTCTGCCAGGGGGATGCCGAGTCCTGGGGGCGAAACGCCCTCCCAGCGGGGCAGGACGCCACGACTGCGGGTCTTTTGTCTCCCCCGAGAAAGAGTGTCTCCGGCCCAGCGCTGGAGGCCAGATACAATAAAATAAACCCAGCCCCCAAACTCGCCCCCACCCCCAGCCTGCCCCCTGCCCGCCCTCTCCCGTGCTGGGGTCAGCCCCCTCCAGCCCTGTCCTGGGAGCCTCCTCAGGCTGGCCCCCTCGCCTCCCCCTTGCCTCACCTGTGACCTTTGCCCTTCTAAGCCTGTGACAGTCTCCTTCCTCTCCCCTCTACTCCAGGACTGGGGGCTCCTCCGGCAGGAGGTGAGGTGGGGCGGGTGTGGGGGAGGCCTTCTAGAAATGGGGGCTGCTGAAAAGCTGTTACACTCAGGGCCCCAGAATTGAGGGGGGAAGACCAAGTAGCTTTAAAATTGGAAAGCCCCCGGCTCCCAGTCCCTTTAGGAAACCAAGGGGCCGGGCTACCTGAGTTACAGGGGCCCTGCAAGGCTTTCTGTGACCCTTTCCCCCACTGAATCCGCTTGCCCCCAAGAGAGATGAGAAGGTGACATTTCACGCCGAAATGTGTGAGTCTGGGGACCATGAGTCAGTCCCTTTTCCATCTCATCTGTGTCTGGCCTGCCTTGACCTCCTGAGGCGGCTGCATATATACACACAGGTACACACACAGACATACCTATGCAACACACGCACACGCACACACGCACACACACGCGCACACACACACGCACACACACACGCACACACACGCGCGCGCACACACACGCACACACACTATCCATCTGCTCATGCGTCCATCAGTAACTGCCATCATGGTGAGGAAGCGCTTACGCCTCCAGGCCTCTGCCTGTGTGGGTGGAGAGGGCCGCTGTGTCTGTGTGGACAGCTTCCTGTCCACATCTGAGTGAGTCGGGGGGAAGGGGTGTGTGTGTGTGTGTGTGTGTGTGTGTGTGGGTGTGTGTGTGGGTGTGTGAGTGTAGGTGTGTGTGTGTGTGGGGTGTGTGGGTGTTTGTGGGTATGGAGGGGTGTGTGTGGGGAGTGTGTGTGGGGGGTGTATGTGTGTGTGTGGGTGTGGGTGTGTGGGGTGTGTGGGGTGTGGTGTGTGGTGGGTGTATGTGGGTGTGTGGGTGTGTGGGGGTGTGTGTGGGTGGGTGTGTGTGGGTGTGTGTGGGGGTGTGTGGGTGGGTGTGGTTTATGTCCACATCTGTGTGAGTCGGGGGAAGGGGTGTGTGTGTGGGTGTGTGGGTGTGTGTGTGTGTGGGTGTGGGTGTGTGTGGGTGTGGTTCATGTGCACATCTGCGTGAATCGGGGGGAAGGGGTGTGTGTGTGTGTGGGGGTGGGTGGGTGTGTGTGGGTGTGTGTGGGTGTGTGGGTGTGTGTGGGTGTGGTTCATGTCCACATCTGTGTGTCGGGGGGAAGGTGTGTGTGTGTGTGTGTGTGTGAGGTGTGTGTGTGTGGGTGTGGCTGTGTGTGTGTGGGTGTGTGGGGGTGTGTGTGTGGGATGTGTGTGTGGGTGTGTGTGTGTGGGGGTGTGTGTGTGTGTGGGGTGTGTGTGTGTGTGTGTGTGGGTGTGTGTGTGGTGTGTGTGGGGGTGTGGGGGTGTGTGTGGGTGTATGGGGTGTGTGTGTGTGTGGGTGTGTGTGTGTGGGTGTGTGTGGGTGTGGTTCATGTCCACATCTGTGTGAGTCGGGGGGAAGGGGTGTGTGTGTGTGGGTGGGTGTGTGTGTGTGTGGGTGTGTGAGGTGTGTGTGTGTGTGTGTTGGTGTGTGTGTGTGTGGGGGGTGTCTGCAGTGGGTGTGTGGCTTGCGTGCCCACTCAGTGTGTGCTTCTAAGTGAGGGTCAGTGCCAGCGTTTAGTCTCTGCCGTCTCTTCCTTGTTGTCCGAGCGTAGCTCCCAGCACCCATCAGGAAGGGGTGAGTCGGGATCCGGTCGATCCCCGGGTGAGAGAAGCCCTCCGGAGCGAGCGCGCTGAGCTCCATCCGGTCTCCGCGCACTTGGCCGCGGGCGCGGGCTCGTCTCCGGACCGAGTGGGGCGAGCGCGCAGCCAGTCCTCTCAGTTCAGGGCCCCGACCTGTGGCTGCCAAGGACGTTGGGACCCCAGGCGGCCCACTCGGGGCCATCTAACTCTTGGCCTGGTCCCTGCCTTCCGCTGCTGCAGACGACTCAGCGGGGTGGGTTCAGTCAATCTCGAGGGAGACCCCCCAGCCCGCGCCCCTAAACCCGGGCTGGCGGATCCAACTCTGGGTTTCCGAGGCTGGGGGATCCCGTGGGCTCCCGCCTGGCCGGCGGAGGGGGAGAAAGAGGCGGGTGTCTGTCGGAATGAGCGTGGCCGTTCTTGCCTGTTGGAGACCAATTTCACAAATGATTTTTGCAACAATTAAGAAGTGTGGCGGGGTGAAATGGCGATTTCACATCCAGCAGGGGAAAAGGGGGGTGGTTCACCTGGGCTCCGGGCGGCACCGCTGCACGGGGAGGGAACACTCCCCCTCCTCTTGGCCTGGAAAGTGTTCCGGGGCTGGAGGCAGCCCCTCACCCCAGTCTCTCTCTTTCCGTTTCTTCCCCTCCTCTCCCGCTGTCTGTCTCACACACTTTTCTGCCCCTCTCTGCCCTCCCCACGCCCCCGCAGTCTGTGTCACGGGCTCCTCTGTCTTTCCCCCCAGACCCCTCTCATTTCCCCTCGGCCTTTCTGACTTCTCCCGGGCTATCTCCTCCCCGCCTCTGCCCAGTTTGTCCGCCGCGTCCCCCACCGCCATGGGTCCCCGAAGTATGTGCTGTCCTCCTTGGCTCTCTGAGCCTGAGTCCCTTTGGTTAGATGGGGATCCACAGCGACCTTTGGGAAGACACCTTCCTCTGTTTGGCATCCACCTTAAACTCCAGGCCCGGCCCAGCATGGTGGAGCACCCCACTCCCTGCAGGAACCAGTGTCTCCTAGATGTTCTGAAGGCTTGAACAGTGGGTCTCTACCCCCACCTTGTCTGGTCTAAGAGCTCCTCCTCCTCTTCATTAAGGGCCACAACAGTGCTAAAACAAGGGTTCCCCCACTCCCCCACATTCCCAGATGGAGCCCTCCAACCCCAATTGAAATGGGAAAGACAAAGGCCCAAGGGTTAGGGGCAAGACCCCGGGCTGACTTCAGCTGGGGAAGTTGGTCTTTCTCTGGCTGTGAATTGATGAGACTCGGGAGATCAGTTATGGCCGCCACTGGGGCTCCTTTCCCGGACCCCCAGGGGGCCAGGGGTCTCTCCCCAGCCCAAGGGAGAGGACACTCTTTCAGATCCCTGTGCAATGAGCACTTTTTGAAGGCGATTACCCAATAAATCTTCCTTTAAAGGGTGATAAATCCACCTTGAAAACCAAGAGTTTTGATTTTGGCAGGGCCTTTTGCATTTTCTGAGGCTCCAGCCGAAGACGTCGACCAATGGAATTATTCAGTCTTCAAATGTTTGATAATGAGGGAGGTGGGGGCGGGGAGAGAAATGGAATATCCACGAACAAAGGCCCCTCTGGTGGCAGCTCCGGGCTCTCTCCGGGTTCCGGAGGCCAGAATTCCTCAGGGCCATGTTGGAAGAGGCACCTTTCCCCCTACTCCCCAGCATCTTTTATTATTTTTTTCCTCTTAGGAAGGAACACTCTTCTCAGAGTGACCTTGAAATATTTGCCCAAACCCGAGGAAGAAGAAAAGGAAAACAGGGGTGTTTCTGGGCTTGACATTTTAATTTCCCCGAGAAAAACAGAATAGGATGCCTTGGATTCCAGTTCCCAAGGTAAACAGTGACAACACACTCATAACAAGGCTTCTCCCAGGCCTGCTGCTCCTTCGGCTTCAGGCAGCCTCCTCCTTCCTTCTTCCTGGGGCTCTGTCCTCTTCCTCCTCCCCCTCTTTCTCCTTATTCTCAGGCTGGTCCTGAGAGCCTCCTGAAAACTTGGAAGGAAAGACAGTGAGGTCGAGGCGCCTGGGCCCCTCACTGGCCGGTGGCTTGTCCGCTGGGGCCGCCCCCTCGTCCTGCTCCTCCCCCTCTGGACATCCCTGTCTTGTCCCTGCTTTCCCACTGAGTTTCAGAAGTGCAGCGCTGCCCCATATCTGTACACACCTTCCCTCTGCCCGTGAATCTCTCTTTCCTTGCCGTTTCTGGGGTGGGCAAAGGACCTCCCCAGGAAGAGGAGAGTGTCCCTCCGATCGGGTCCCAGTGGCCTAAGGGGCATGGAGTGGGGTGTTGGTGACTGTGTGTCCGAGTGTGTGCGTGAGGACAAGTGAGCTGAGTGCATGTATGCGAGTGTGTGGGGACGTCTGTATGTGGGCATGTGTGCCTGTGTGTGTGCACACAGATCCGAGGAGGTGGAAGTGGGTGTGCCACAGAAAGCCCTGTGTGCCGGATCCGTGGAGGAGCCTGGGGAGGGCCGTCTCCTCCCGAGCCCCTGGCTGCCTGAACAAAAGACCACGTGTCGGATGAAGATGGACTGGCATCACTGACCGCTTCAGTTCATTTCTCCAAGTTCAACTTGCCTTGAGTCCAGCGTTAACGGGTTGTCTACCGTGCTCAGACAGTTACCTTATCACAGCTGAGCATCTGTGGAACCGGCAAAGCGTTTTCATTAAACAAATCCAAAAGGGGTGGCGGCAGTCTGCTCCAGCCAGCCTAGAGCTTGTGGCTGTGCACACATTCCAGGGAAGCCCACAAGCCCAGTCAAGCTTTCCTTCCAGGCCCCCAGGCTTTGGAGGGCTGGGGTGGGACCGGATTGAGGATACAACCATCAGGCACTGCTGGGTTCCCACTTCGGATGGGCCTGCTGCTAAGGGGAAGCTGGTGGAATTGAGTTCCTCGGGTCCCCAGGGTTTCTCCGTTCTCCTCTTCTAGAGAAGGCCCCTCCTCCGTCATGTGGGGAGGAGTCTTTCTTCTCCTGGAGGCAGGAGCGCTTACTCTGTGTATTTCCTGCCGTCAGCTAAGTTCCTTGGTAGATGTTCAGTAAATACTCATTGGATAAATGGGTGGGGGAATGAATGAATTTGGCACAAACAGGATGTCTGGACTTGAGAAAGGCTGGGAGACCTGGGCTTGAATCTTGTGACGCCAGTGATTTGCAGGGATATTGAACCTTTGGTGTGGCTTCTGTGCGCCAGGGCTTTCTCAGTCTCTTGGAGCGTGAGAAGGGTGACTAGCCACACGTGCAGAGAGAAAGAAGCTCAAGTGGAGCTCGAAGCCTGGCTGACCCGTGCCATCCTGAGCAGCAGTGGTGCGCTGGGTGCAAACACCCAGGCTAGCGTCTGATCTGCAGGCGGCACTCCGCGGGCACTGGCTCCCTTCCTTCCCGCTTCCTCCGTACAGTCGGCCACTGGGTTCCTTTTGCATTTATCTCTGGGGCTGAGCGAGGGCACAGGGTGCTCAAGAAAGGGCTAGCCTGAGTGACCGTGTCACTCTTTGACCCTGAGCGACCGTGTCACTCTTTGACCCTGAGCCCCAGGGTAAGTAACTAGTAGTGTTGAACGGTAGCCCCGTGCCAGGCACCCAGGAAAGCCTGTTTAGTCTGAAAGCCACTCCTGGTGGTAGATACCAGCATCTGTATTGTACAGAGGGGGAAGCTGAGTTTCAGGGAGGTCCAAGGTCAAATTGTTTCCGGAGCTATTTTTCCTGTCTTCCCCGATGGCGTATTGGACGCCTGCCGACCTGGAGGGGCTCATCTGGTGTCATCTCTTTTGCCTTTTCAAACCAGCCGATCCTAAAGGAAATCAACCCTGAATGTTTACTGGAAGGACTGATGCTGGAGTTAAAGCTCCAGTACTTTGGTCACCGGCTGTGAAGAGGTGACTCATTGGAAAAGACCCTGATGCTGGGAAAGATTGAGGGCAGGAGGAGAAGGCGGTGGCAGAGGATGAGATGGCTGGATGGCATCGCTGACTCACTGGACATGAGTTTGGGCAAACTCCAGGGGACAGTGAAGGACAGGGAAGCCTAATGTGCTGCAGCTCGTGGGGTCTCAAACAGTCGGACATGACTTAGCGATTGAACAACAAAGGTCAGACTGAGACCGGTTGCAGGTCGAGGAGCCATCAGGTGGTAGGGAAAGGATTCTAACTTAGTCCTCCTGGACTCCGAAGGCTGCTCTCTGTCTCGATCCCATTTCTTTTCTTGCTGCACCAGTTTCCCCTTTGGTAAACTGGATGATTGCCAGCTCTAAGCACAGAGACTGGTACTTGGGGGGTGCTCAGAGATGCTACTGAAGGAATAAATGAATGAAATTGAAACATCCTAATGACCAGAGGGCATTATGTCCTGTACGAGAGTCCGTGGGGGTGAGGAGGGGTGGGGAGGGGATGGCAGGACCAGACCAGAGCATGCCAGAGCTGGGAGGAGCCTTTGAGAGGACCCTGTCCACGCAATTCTCAGGTTCAGGAGAACAGCCCCCTCCTGGGGGCCCTGGGGAACCCAGAAGATGCTTAGACCAAGGGAGGAGGTGGCCAGTCTCGAGGGGGCATTACTCCGCAGCCCTGGGAGGTGCCGGCCTTCACCTGAATCCACAGAGGGAAGGGAGAGAGCACTGCACATTTGTCTAGGTGAATTAAAAGCACAATCCCCATTTCCCAGAGGGAGCGGTTGGTTCATATTTATACATTTAGTCTTACAGGTGTAAAATAGGTTTCCTTTATGCTTATATAATAATTTTTCATTTGAATTTCAAGGCTTTATTCCCTTCTTTGGATTCAAGTCTTCCACCTGAACCCAATTCTCTCCATAACCATTAATTCCTTCATCATAGAAATGAATTCCATCTAATTCTCTATAGTGGCAGTTAGAGGAGATCAAAAAGGGCCTTTGCACAGGTCCCCCCCGCCCGCCTCTGCCGCCGTGGTCCCAGCTCTCCTGCTCACCCCACCCCCACCAATGCTGGGTTTCAGAAACCAGAGCTTGGAGCAGAAAACCTTATTTCTCTCAGTAAGTGTGCGTGTGCGTGCGTGTGTGTGTGTGCGTGTGTGTGTGTGTGCGTGCGTGTGGCCATGAGTGTGCTATAGAAAATGCTGCTCGGTTTCAGAAAGGCAACAACAGCAGTAATAATAATGATGGCTTTTGATGAACCAGACACCTGCTAGGCACTTCGTAAACATGATACTTTTGAAAGCTCCTATGTTCTCGTGAAGGAGGGATCGATCTCTTCATATTACAGAAAAGGAGATGAAAGTCCAGAAATGTGAAATAAATTGCCCAGGGTCACACTGCTCGGAGGTGGCAATGTTTTAATTTTTTTTTAATTATTAAGTATTTCATGCAGATACAATAGAGTGGGCGCCTATAGACAACTTCCTCATGCTCTCCTCTGCCGAATTATTCCCTTTCTTCTCCTTCAGAAGAAACACAGTCATGAATTTGCTGTTATTTCTGTACACGCTGAAGGAGGCTGAATAATAGCCCCCAAAGATTGCTGTTGTTCAGTCGCTCAGTCGTGTCTGACTCTTTGTGAGCCCACGGACTGCAGCATGCCAGGCTTCCCTGTCCTTCACCAACTCCCGGAGCTTGCTCAAACTCAAGTCCACTGAGTCAGTGATGCCATCCAACCATCTCATCCTCTGTCGTCCCCTTCTCCTCCCGCCTTCAGTCTTTCCCAGCATCAGGGTCTTTTCCAATGAGTCGGCTCTTCACATCAGGTGGCCAAAGTATTGGAGCTCCAGCTTCAGCATCAGTCCTTCCAATAAATATTCAGGGTTGATTTTCTTTAGGATGGACTGGTTTGATCTCCTTGTGGTCCAGGGGATATCAGGTCCTAATTCCTGGAACCTGTAAATGTTACCTTAAAATCAAAAAGGATCTTTGCAGATGAGACTTAGCTAAGGCTCTTGAGATAGGGAGACTATCCTGGATTTTCTAGGAGGGTCCTAAATGCCATACCATGTGTCCTTCGAAGAGAGGGGAAGGAAGAGATTAGACGCAGACGGAGGAGGATGGGTTGCTGTGACTGTGGAGACAGACTGGAGTGATGCGGCCACAAACCGAGGAATGCTGGCAGCCACTGGAAGCCGAAGGAAGAAGGGATGGTTCTCCCACAAAGCTTCCAGGGAGAATGTACTTTATGACACCTTGGTTTCGGCCCAGTGACTGTGTGATCCCCAGAACCGTGAGAGAATAAATTCCTGTTGTCTGTAGAAATCTGTTACCACAATCACGGGAAAGTAGAATATATCCTTTCATCATCTCACAGCCTTTTACATTGAAATACGTGGTCTTCACAGTTATATAATGCCATACGCAGGCTTCATCCTGAAACTTGCTTTTATTTCCCAGCATAATGGTTCTGAAATCCACCCTCACTGGCGCAAGCAGCTGTTAGGTTCTGGTTCGGGGGCTGTGCTGGTTCCTCACTGCTCTTCTCTCGCGGGCTTTTCTCCAGCTGTGGTGAGCGGGGCTGCTCTTCGCTGCAGGGTGTGGGCGTGTTGTGCGGTGGTTTCTCCTGTTGATGAGCACAGGTTCTAGGACCCGAGGGCTCTGGGGTGCGTGGCTTGGCTGCTCTGAGGCACGTGGAATCTTCCCAGACCAGGAATCGAACCCGTGTCTCCTGCCTTGGCAGGTGGATTCTTATCCCCTGCAACACCAAAGAAGTTCCAAATAGTGTTGGTTCAAAGACAGGGAAGTATCTAGTATCCTGGGCAAATACGCTTGGATCTGGAGTGGCCTGATTTTCGCCTCTGTGAAATGTTCTGCTGGGTAGAAGCTGAGATGTCTCTGGCTGCCGTGTTCTGTAAGGGCAGGCCCACACTTGCCCTCCCTGTACCCCCAGGTAGGGGACCCGGATGAACACAGATTTGCCATGTGTTGGGAAGGCTGGGATCGTTGCAGCAGGCAGAAGCTATGGGAACCTGATTTCAAGTGAACTTAAGGATTCCGTGCCTCTGAGACCTCAGAAGAGGCAATGTTCCCAGACATGAAGAGCAAGACACTCAACAGGAACATTCAAGTGGAGACAAGAATGTGTGTGCACATGTGCATGGTGTGTGTATGAGTACGTGTGCACGTGTGTGTGCTAGTGTGAGCTCCTTGAGGTCACAGATACAGTCCGCGTCCCCCACCACCCCGACTGGGACCTAGGAAACAGTGATTATTTGCTGAGCAAATGAATGCATGTGATTGTGAGGGTAGGAACCAGTGGGAGATCTGTCCTGTATGTTTATAGTATGTATGATTAATTCAAGTTGATACACGTTGGTATAAATTGTAAGGTTGTAAGCGCTTCTGTGAAATTCATCTAGGATTTTCACCTCACTTGAACACTTTTACAGTTTATGGAGTTTTCACGCCAAGTCGCTTGAGTCGTCTCCAACTCCGTGCCACCCCATAGACGTCAGCCCACCAGGCTCCTCCGTCCCTGGGATTCTCCAGGCAAGAACACTGGAGTGGGTTGCCACTTCCTTCTCCAATGCATGAAAGTGAAAAGTGAAAGTGAAGCCGCTCAGCCATATCCGACTTGTAGCGACCCCATGGACTGCAGCTCATCAGGCTCCTCCGTCCATGGGATTTTCCAGGCAAGAGTGCTGGAGTGGGTTGCCATTGCTTTCTCCGGGAGTTTTCATGACCATGTTTTAAAAACTTGATTCTCTGCTGAGAACCACTGCCAGCGGGTGAACGGAAGAGGATGGAGCAGCTTCCTGCCCGTCCCAGGCTTCTCAGGAGCTTGAGATCCAAGCCAGATAGCCTCGAATAAGAAAACCAGGGGACTGGCTCAAGACGGCAGAGTAGAAGGGCGTGAGCTCGTCCTCTCTGGCCAGAGAACCAAAGTCGCAGCTGGCTGTCGAGCAACCACCAGCGGGGAGGCACTGGAACCTCTGGCCAGAGAACCAAAATCACAACTGGCTGTTGAGCAACCATCAGCAGGAAGGCACTGGAACCCACCAGAAAAAGAAGAAACCTTGACTCTCTCCTAATGTGGCGTGACATAGAGGCAGACTGTTATTCTCCCGAGATGAAGGAAAGCTGAGATAAAGGCATGAAGCAACGTTCCTGGTGTCATAGAGCAAGCAGGTGGCAAAGTGAAAGTGAAGTGAAACGGAAAGGCGTTCAGTCGTGCCCGACTCTTTGCCACCCTGTGGACTATGCAGTCCGAGGGACTCTCCAGGCCAGAATACTGGAGTGGGTAGCCTTTCCCTTCTCCAGGGGCTCTTTCCAACCCAGGGATGGAACCCAGGACTCCCACATTGCAGGTGGATTCTTTACCAGCTGAGCCACCAGGGACGCCCAAGAATAGTGTAGTGGGTACCCTATTCCTTCTCCAGCAGATCTTCCTGGCCCAGGAATCAACCTGGGGTCTCCTGCACTGCAGGCAGATTCTTTATCAGCGGAGCGATGAGGGAAGCCAGTTTGCAGAATCCAGGTAGGTCCAGGGAGTGGGATTCTGCAAGAGGACCTAGGCCTTCTTTCTTGATGAGCTCTGTTTTCATTTAGGTTTTGGTCCTCAGGAGCTGTGTTTCCTGGGGAAAGTGGCATAACCTTTCTGAACTTTGCTTTCTTCATTTTAAAAATGAGCAGAGAAATACTTAACTTGTGGGGATTGCTGGGGAGAGAAGGTACTCAGCAGGGCTCAGTAAGGGCAGCTCTCCTTGCTTTTCTCAACTGAATGGTGTTTTCCCTCTTTCAGTCCTGGGTTATAACCTACATTCCACCAAAAATTATCAGGGAAATTTAGAGACACAAGCCGCCAAGCCAGTTGGCTAGCATCAACTGCTATCACCAAGGGGCCTGAGTTATCCCTTTTTTGGGGGTCACTGGGGCGTGATGACCTGTGACCTATGCAGCCAGCAGGGGTGGGAGCCCAGGAGATTTGGGGTCATCTAGGACTTCTGGAAAGATCTGAGAGACCACTTTCCAATCCGGGCTTTTTCATTATGTAGGGGGCAGTAAATCAAAGGGACTGCCCCAGGCTGCAAACTTAAAAGGGCCCTAGGCTGACAGAACTGGGCAGGGGAGATGAGGATGGGGAGGAAGCTATGGCCCCCCTGGCTTGTCACCAGATGGATCCGAGGAGAACAAACTAGCACACAAGGTGGGAAAACCCACCAAAAATCAAGCTGAGAAGTAAATGGCAAGCTGAAGAAAATACTTTCAACATCTCTGCTGTTCGCATCTTTGCTATGCAAAGAGCTCCTGCAAATCAACAAGGATGACGAACAACCCCTGGTCAATGGACACGGACAGGCAATTTATTAAAGACATACATGTGAGTTGTTAAGTATTAGTGGCTCAGTCGTGTCTTACTCTTTGCGACCCCATGGACTGTACTGTCCATGGAATTCTCCAGACAAGAAATAATGGAGTGGGTAGCCATTTCCTTCTGTAGGGGATGTTCTGATCCAGGGATCAAACCTGGGTCTCCCACTTTGCAGGCAGATTCTTTCCTGTCTGAGCCATCAATTGCCGGTCTTACCAGATATCCAGTCAGGTCAGTTCAGTTCAGTTGCTCAGTCGTGTCCGACTCTTTGAGATCCCATGGACTACCAGTTACCCAAGAAAAGAAATTAACAAGTTACCATGCTCACCCATCACAGTGGCAGCTATGAGGGGGAAAATGATACTGTCCACTGTTCTTGCCTGGAGAATCCCAGGGACGGGGGAGCCTGGTGGGCTGCCGTCTATGGGGTCGCACAGAATCGGACACGACTGAAGCGACTTAGCAGCAGCAGCAGGGTCACTGAGGGTTCTGGAAGCTGGGACTCTCATATACTGTTTGTGGCAGACTGTACTGGTATCACTTTCTGAAGGGCAACTTGGAAAGCGCGTTTCTAAAGCTTTAGGAATGTTTAGAACCATCCTCTGGCTATCGCTTTATACTTTTAGGAAGTTATCATGCATATGGGCAAAGATGTCAGTGTGTTCATCACATTTTTTTTCCCACAATAAGAAAAACAGGAAAAGAAACTTTGAACAAGAGGATATCGCCAGTATGTTGCAAAACATCCATATAGGGGCATACTCTGGAACCATCACAGGGCCACACGGCAAAATAACATTTGCATAATATTTCTTTCACTCCATGCTGGCAACCACTGTAAATGCTTAGCTCATTTAATACCTACAGCTGTTCGAGAGAGCTGCTAACATTACCATCCCAGCTGGAGGAGCATGAAGCACACCGACATTAACTTTTCTTGGTCTCTCACCTGGTCAGTGGCAGACCTCAGGGTGAACTCAGGTCCCCCAGATGCAAGATCTGTCTTAACTATACTCCCTCTCAGAATTTTTAATAACTTGGCAAGACGTTTATGAAATATTGAGTGAAAAAAGTCACTTCCAAAAAGGCGTGATCCTACATTAAAAAAAAAAAGAAACAAAACTTCTGCATAGAAAAGTAGCCCCGGAGGAATGTTGACCCAGATAATGAGTAAGTGCTGCTAAAGGGTAAGATACTTTTCTTCTTTTTGCCTCCAGGCACTTTCTGCATCTTCTATCGTGAGGATTTTAACTTTGAAAAAGAAAGGTATCCACTTGCAAATTATTATAAATGGGAAGAAACAGACTTTGAGCCCATGTTGCTGTCTTAGCACCTAATTACCCCCCAACCCAATATCAAGGCAAAGAAATGAGACTCGGGTCACTCTTTTTTTTTTAAAAAATAATTTTGTTTATGTATTTCTGGCCGTGCGGGGTCTTTGCTGCTGCGTGGGCGTTCTCTCGGGGCGCAGGCGAGGGCTCCTCTCCGTAGTGGTACGTGGGTGTCTCTTGCTGCAGAGCGCAGGCTGGCAGGCCCTCGGGCTTCAGTAGCTGCGGCTCCCAGGCTCAGCTGCTCTGCACCTGTGGGATCTTCCCAGATCAGGGACTGAACCCCGTGTCTCCTGCATTGGCAGGTGGAGTCTGCTGAGCCTCCGGGGAAGCCCCTCGGGCCACTCTTGATATTCTCCTAGATGAGGCTCCCCTAGACCATTGTGCTGGGTCCCTCCCTTCCGCGTAGGGAGGGGGGAAACACTTGCTTGATTTACCTCCACACAGCACCCAAGGCAGCACCCCAACACCTCTCTCCCCGACACCCACCCACGATATGCCGGCCCCAGACAGCAGGGAGCGGCGCACGTGCAGTTAGGGATGTCGAGGGGGCCAGAACCTCTGTTTGACCTGGAGTCTTGGGCCCGACTGCTGTGTTATTTGGCTCCCAGATAAATAACATATTTCCCCGCCCTGCTCTTTTGTCTGGACTGTCCCAGTAGCTTCAGGAGTGAGAACACTGGCTCTCCAAGCGTGGTTCCCTGGACCCAGCAGCATTAGATCACCGGGGAGCTTGTTAGCAATGCAACGTCTCGGGCTCCATCAGAAGCTCTGGGTGGGTGGGTGGGTGTCTGGGGGGTGGCGGCAGGGATCTGTGTTTTAATAGCCTTCCAGATGATTCATGTAAAGGGCGACGGTCGCTAAGTCAGGGTCCTGGTGCTGGGTTAGAGTATTTGGGGGCGTGAGCGGGGCCATGGTGCCAGTATTGGGGGGCATGTATTTGGGGTGTGAGAGGCATTTCTCATCTTTTTCAGATGCCCCCAAAGTGACTGGCTCTGCTAAACTCGTTTTTGAAATCCTGAAGACAGGCTCTGGGAAATGAGTTAAGTCTCCCCTCCCCTCCTCCTCCGTCCCTCAGAACGCTGCTGACAGCTGATTAATGGGGAATGACTCTCCAAAGATTTCTTTACATATATTAGGTTAGGAAAGGCTTTGAAAACTTTTTGTGGCAATTGTGCCTGCGAAGATTCCCTCCATTGGCTGTCCTCGGGGATGGGGAAGTGTATTCGTCTCCTTGCGATTTAGACAATGACCTTGGTTCTTGAACCTCTCTGGGCAGTGCTGGACTGGGAGCCAAGGGGCCTGGGGCCCACTTGGGCTCCAGCACAGATTCACTGGATGACCTTGGCCAAGTCACTTCCCCTGTGGGCCTCAGTGGACTCCTCAGTTTAATTACAGGGTCTGAGGGTCCCTAGAAGATTGTATCCAGGATTTGGAACCTGAAAATTATTTTTCTGCTCTGAACGTCCAGAGCTGGGTCTGGTTGAGAAGATTCACAGAGCTGTGTTCCTAGATTGATGAGTTCTAGGGAAGAAACGTGGAATTGTGAAGTGAGAATGTATGTGTGTGAGGACTTGCGTGTTTACAGTTGTTCAGTAGCTAAGGTGCGTCTGACTCTTTGTGGCCTCATGGACTACAGCACGCTAGGCTTCCCTGTCTTTCCCTGTCTGCTGGTGTTTGTTCAAACTCATGTCCACTGAGCCAGTGTTGCCATCCAGCCACCTCATCCTCTGTCGTCTCCTTCTCCTGCCCTTAGTCTTTCCCAGCATCAGGGTCTTTTCCAGTCAGTTGGCTCTTTGCATCAGGTGGCCAAAGTATTGGAGCTTCAACTTAAAAAGCATCAGCCCTTTCAGTGAATATTCAGGGTTGATTTCCTTTAGGATGGACTGGTTGGATCTCCTTGCAGTCCAAGGGACTCTCAAGAGTCTTCTCCAACACCACAGTTCAGAAGCATCAATTCTTTGGCGCTCAGTCTTCTTTATGGTCCAGCTCTCACATCCATACATGACTGCTTGAAAAACCTTTGTTGGCAAAGTGATGTCTCTGCTTTTTTAAGTGCTGTCTAGGTTTGTCATAGCTTTTCTTCTGAGGAGCAAGCGTCTTTTAATTTCATGGCTGCAGTGAACGTCTGTGCCCTAAAGCCTGCTGTGGGCTGGAATTCGTAGAAGATGTAGACAGATACAGATAAAAGGAGCTGACTTCAGTTATCTTTATTCCCTGAAAGATACATTAACCAAAAAGTGTTGACTGATCCTGGGTTGGTTGCCGTGAATTGCAAAACGTGGACCATTCAAACATGCTCGCTGGAAAGTCAAACATTTCTTCAAATGCTCATGGACACCAAAGCTTTTGCAGGGAAACTGGGAGTTGACATGAAAGCAGAGCTTCCTTGGAAAGAACTGGGAGTCCGTTAAAAACCCTCCAGAGGCAAATTCTTTATTTTCCCTTCAAGTGCAAAGTAAACCCTAGCGAGCAGCAATGGGAGAGAGCAGTGGAGAGAGCTTCCTGAACACAAAGCCTCCCACTTTGTGTACCAAGGTCTGGATCCCCAAACTTGGGGTGCGAATGGGGGTGGCTGAGTCAGCCACCTCCGGCTGCAAGCCTGGTTCATCCCAGGTATCAGCGGCCTCTGTGCGTGCGTGATGTGTGAGAGGTTGGGAAGCGAACGCCTGCACTTCGTCAGTGGGGCACGTACTCAGGCTGCCAAGTAAAGAGCATCACAGCTTGTCTTTTTCAATCCGGTGATGTCCGCTGACCTATAGCTGCGTCCCAACGTCCACCGGGCCACAGCTAGAGCTCCCTGCTGCCAGTCTCTGCTGAGCAATGGGAGACCCGAGGTACCAACAGTGCTAGACCCAGGGCACTGCTGCCCAGCTCTAAGCCAGAACCTGGGGTCAAGGTTGCCAGTGGCCTTACTGTCTGAACCTACCCAAGGCAGTCAGTATAGAGCCCATTACCCCCGTTTATTAATAGATGGTGTGTGTGCAGTCATGCCGGACTCTGTGACCCCATGGACTGTGGCCTGCCAGGCTCCTCTGTCCATGGGCTCTCCCAGGTAAGAGTACTGGAGGAGATAACCATTTCCTTCTTCAGGGGATCTTCCCTACCCAGGGATTGAACCCGACTCTCTTGCGTCTCCTGTGTTGGCAGGCAGGCTCTCAACCGCTGAGCCAGCTATCCAGATCCCAGCTGTAAATCCCAAGACATAGTGCTAGTAAACTTCCGCACAGCCAGCCCTCTGGGGTTCAGACACCCTGGCTCACCAAGCTGTGTGACCCTGGGTGCCTCTGTTTCTTCATCTCTTTGTCTGTAAAGCGGGGCTGGTACCTAACTGATGAAATGTTAGCCGAGGTGGTGCGTGAGAGGCACTTGGCATAGCCGCTGACATTTAGTAGTTGCATAATCAACGTTTATTATTATTAAAGACTTGTCACACATGTTTACTGAACCAGATGACATTTATTGCCAAGCCACACTGTAGCCAGAGGGACAGCGTGGACACAAACGCAAGGAACAGTTCAAAGTGGCTTTGGCCCTGAGCCTTAGGTCTGTGTTCAAACCCCGACTCTGCCATTTTCCAGCTGTGTGGCTTTCCTCACTGGTAGAGGTCCGTCTGCCCCCAGAAGCTGTCCAGATAGGTGACTGAGTAGGCCGGAGTGGCCTGAAGGCAGGGTTAAAGTCACAGGCAGGACTGGAGCGCTGAGGACTTGCTCATTTTAATCTCACTGAAACAACCTCGTTTATCTCTCTTCAGCATACTTGGGGCATTGGTTCCAGCAGCCCTCATGGGCACTGAAATTGCGGGCGCTCGACTCCCTTATATGAAATGGTACGGCGCAGCAGAATACAGCTCACCCTCTGGATCCGTGGGTTCAGCATCCACGGTGACAGAGTGAGTTTCTTTTTTGCTTATTGATTTGGCCGCAGGGGGTCTTGGTTGCTGTGCTGGGGACCTTTGGCTGTGGTCCATGCTCTATCTAGTTTTGTGGCCCACATTCAGAGTGTATCGGCTCATGTGTGGCCCATGGGATCTTAGTTCCCTGACCAGGAGTTGAACCTGCGTCCCCCACATCGCAAGCACCACTGGGCCACCAGGGAAGCCCCTGTATTTCCCTTCAACGGTGGTGATTCCGATGACTTGCTCAAGGACACACGACCAGCTATGTGATCAAAGTAGGGCTGGAGATCAGGCGCGAGAGAAGGCAGGATGGGAGGTGGAAGGGGAGGACCACCGACGCTCAGGTCGCTCAGGTCAGAGGATGGTGCTGATTCTGGGAAGGAAGTCCATATAGGCGGAGCCAGGGAATGGAGAGGACCGCGCTCTCCTGGAGAGGGGCTGTGTGTCCCCTCGCTGCCCACCGCCCGCCCCCCAGCCCTCAAACACCACAGCCTCCCTAGCACCTGTTTTCTCTGCTGCTCTCTGCCGAGGCAGCAAGTCTGGGAAGTGGCCGGCAGCCTGCGCTGAGTGGCTTCTCCGCCTGTGATCTGAATCCCCCCCGCCGCTGCAGTGACAGGCAGAGAGCAGAGACGAGTTTAGGTTGTTTGCAAGCTGGAAGCCATTTCAAAGGGAAGGCTGGTCCTTGATATTCCCTGAAAATATTTGGAGAAAAAAAATGGTTTTGGATTATAAAAGCAACCCCCGCTCTTTGCGACGTAGGACAAAATAAAGACTGCCCATCACGAAATCATTCGCTGCATTTTTTTCTTTTACGTGTTTGTTTCCAGTATTTTCCCTGTACATACAGTTGCCACCCCACTATGTGCTGTTTTACTCAAATCTATAGGAAAGTATATCTTCATGCTCACAGTTGCTTTTTTATCCAGACAGCATCGTCTTCCTTTGTATGGATACAGTGCGGTTCCATTAGCTGTTCCCAGCTGACACTTCTGTGGTTGCTTTCCCCTTCCCCCAGGAGAACTGAGGCCGTGAAGATGAGCCCCCCAGCACACCTGTTGCATAAACCCTCCCCTCTCGGCCCCAGGGAAGAGCCAAGCCCCTTGCATCACTTTCCCTTCCCTTGGAGAGGGACCAACAGTCACTCTGATGCCAACTGCCTGAGGCCAGGTCCTTCAAAGAGAGGTCTCTCTCTCCTCTATTAATTGGGCAATTTGGAAACCTGGGCTTGAGTGAAAATATTATTTTTCCCCAGTCATTCTCAAATTGCTTATTCACCAAGTTCAGGCAGCCAGTCAAAGTGAGGGAAAAGCAAGCAAAGCCCCAAGCTTGGAACCAGCTGTGCCGCGCTGCACAGACAAAACAGCCCTCTGACTGACTGGCCGCAGCACCTCTCTGACCCGCCGATCCCCGCGTCAGCCGGGCTTCAGCTGCCCCGCGGGCTGGGCTGTTCTTTCTCCCTTCTCCTTCTCTTCCCCCCCTCCTCCTTTGATTCGTTTGTTGAGCAAAGGACATTCCCAAACAGAAAGACGGAGGAGGAGGAAACAGACGCCCACACACACCCCCGCCCGCAGGAGCCACCCCAGTTCCGCTCGCCCTCTTCCTCCCTTCTTTCCTTTCTAAGTCTGTCTTTCTCCTCGTCCTCTGTTTTCCATTCTTTCTTTACATTTAAAACAACTAGGGGAACACACATGCGTGTATATGAACCACGGAAGGGCTTCCCTGGTTGCCAAATGCAGGAGGTGTGGGTTCGATCCCTGGGCCAGGAAGAGCCCCTGGAGATGGAAATGGCAAACCCTTTCAGTATTCTTATCTAGGAAATCCCATGGCACAGGAGCCTGGCGGGCTCCAGTCCACAGGGCTGCAAAAGAGGTGGCCGTGACTTAGTGATTAAGCAGCAACACCATACAAAGCGCGCCGCGTTTAACCATTTTAAACTGCACAGGCCGGCGGCGTTTAGAACACTTACAACACTGCGTAGCCATCACCACTATGTAGCTCTGGAATAGTCTCCCTCCTCCGAAGGAAACCCCACACCCCGTAGCAGCCATCTCTCATTCCTCCCCTGACCCCAGCCCTTGCGTGTGTGCACACTCAGTCGCTCAGCCGTGTCCGACTCTTTGTGACCCCATGGACTGCAGCCCGCCAGGCTCCTCTGTCCATGGGATTCTCCAGGCCAGAAAACTGGAGTGGGTCGCCATGCCCTCCTCCAGGGGATCTTCCCCACCCAGGGATCCAACTCGTGTCTCTTATGTCTCCTGCACTGGCAGACGGGTGCTTTACCACTAGCGCTGCCTGGGAGGCCTGACCCCGGCCCTTAGCAGCCACTGCCTCACTCTCTGTATCTGCAGGGCTGCCTGCTGCAAATGCTTCCTCTCAGTGGAATCACACAGTACGTCTCATTAGCGCCTGGCATCCCTCGCTTAGCAGGACGCTGTCCCAGTTCATCTGTGCTGTAGCGGGAATCGGGACTTCAGTCCTTTTATGGCTGAATAATAGTCCATTGTATGGATACACTTACGTCTGCGGATTTGAGCCTGGTGTTCCCCTCAGGCAGCCTGGTGGCACGGAAGGGAGGGTGGTGGTGGGTGGAGGACTGTGATGACGGGGCTGGCTCATCAGAACTTTGCTCTGTGCCAAGAGGAGAAGCGAGGGGCTTCCGTCAGGCTGGTGCAGGGTCTCCCGACCTGGGCAGCAGTGCCGTGCTGGGCTGAGAGCTCCTCGCTGTGAAGGGCTGCCCGGTGCTGTGGCGTCTGTAGCCGCACCCCCAGCCAGAAACAGCCCCCCACCGCCCACCCCCCTCGGCCGGGATAATCAACAGCGTCTCCAGACAATGCCAAATGCCTTTTGGGGGTGAAACTGCCCTGGTCAGGCACTGATGATCTGGTGAAAGGAAGCCATCCCTGAAGGGGGGTCTTTGGATAAAGGGCTGGACAGTGTGACCAGCAGGGTCTTCAGGATCGAGCCTCAAAGTCCACACGTTTTCCAGCCTGCGCTGCTCCCAGCTGGCTCTGGCGCCTTCCATCGCTGATGCTGATCTCTGGGAGACGCAGTCTGCTCCTCCCATCCTGGGACCATTTCCTTGGTGAAGCACACTTGCCGGCTGCCGGGCTGAGCTCCTCACGTACCCTTCACAGGTTTTATCTCATGGGCTCCTCAGACAACGTCCCTGTGTGTCTTTACCACCCCCCTTTTACAGATGTGGAGACTGAGCTTAGAGAGGATAACCAATGGGACCCTCAGCGGCAGAGGGACATCTGAACCGGGGTGCCTTGGCCCCTGTACTTTTAGCAACTAGAGCAACAGGCCCCAACTGGGGCACGCTTTTGTCCCCCAGAGGGCATTCAGCAATACCTGAAAACACTTGCAGCTGTCACAATGATGGGGGCAGGGATAAGTGAGGGGAAGCCACTCGTGTCTCCTGGGCAGAGGCCAGAGATGCTGTTCAGTGTCTTGCAGCGTACAAGACAGGCTCCTCCAACACAGTGTTGCCAGCCCAGTGGGTCTGTGGCTCTGAGGCTGAGAAGCCCTGCTCTAGATGCTGGCCCAGTGGGAGGAGGGGTGAGCCCGGTGGGATGGGGGCATCCTGGAGGAGGAGAGGAGATGGGGAGGGTGATAATACGATCTGTGGGCAGGTGGGGCTCCCACTCACGGGGTTTGGGGGCCTTCTCTGCACCTTCCCCACCTCCTAAAATGACGACCCAGACCTGGCCTTCCCCATCTCTCAGCCGATGTTTGCGTAGGCATGGCTGAGTACTCTCCGCCCAGGAAAGCCTCTGGAAGTCTTAACATTCTAGACACATCTCTTTCTTTGTTTTTAATTGAGGAGGAAAAGTTGGAAGATAAATGGATCCCTCTAGACCTGCAGAGCTGTCCAAGGCAGCCACACTGGGAGAGTCAGGAGATGGGGATTTGGAGTCGGACAGGATGGGGGCCCGGATGCTGCCTGCCTGATGCCGAAGCGCCCTCCACCTCCTGGGCCACTGAACTTGCTGCTTCAGCTCCTGCGCCCTCATCTGAGCGGTGAGGATAATGATACCCAGCTCGCAGTGTTGCTGGAGAATTCCATGAGACCCTATAAGGGGACAGCACGGCGTTGGCCCCCAGTCAGCTCTCACCACGCGGTGCTTGTTATCACTGTTGTTACTGTTACTATTTAACGATTGTTACGATCAGAATTGGGCTTCTCAGGGAGCACTTGTAATAAAGAACCTGCCTGCCAATGCAGGAGACATAAGAGACGTGGGTTTGATCCCTGGGCTGGGAAGATCCCCTGGAGAAGGAAAGGGCAACCCATGCCAGTATCCTTGTCTGGAGAATCCCATGGACAGAGGAGCTTGGTGGGCCACAGTCCACGGGGTCGTAAAGAGTCAGACACAACTGAAAGACTAACACAGACGTGTTAGGCAAATCCTGGAAGAGGATGCTGTGAAAGTGCTGCACTCAGTATTCCAGCAAGTTTGGAAAACTCAGCAGTGGCCACAGGACTGGAAAAGGTCAGTTTTCATTTCAATCCCAAAGAAAGGCAATGCCGAAGAATGCTCAAACTACTGCACAATTGCACTCTTCTCACACGCTAGTAAAGTGATGCTTAAAATTCTCCAAACCAGGCTTCAGCAATATGTGAACTGTGAACTTCCTGATGTTCAAGCTGGTTTTAGAAAAGGCAGAGGAACCAGAGATCAAATTGCCAACATCCGCTGGATCATGGAAAAAGCAAGAGAGTTCCAGAAAAACATCTATTTCTGCTTTATTGAGTATGCCAAAGCCTTTGACTGTGTGGATCACAATAAACTGTGGAAAATTCTGAAAGAGAAGGGAATACCAGACCACCTGACCTGCCTCTTGAGAAACCTGTATGCAGGTCAGGAAGCAACAGTTAAAACTGGACATGGAACAGCAGACTGGTTCCAAATAGGAAAAGGAGTACATCAAGGCTGTATATTGTCACCCTGCTTATTTAACTTCTATGCAGAGTACATCATGAGAAACGCTGGACTGGAAGAAGCACAAGCTGGAATCAAGATTGCCAGGAGAAATATCAATAACCTCAGATATGCAGATGACACCACCTTTATGGCAGAAAGTGAAGAGGAACTAAAAAGCCTCTTGATGAGAGTGAAAGAGGAGAGCGAAAAAGTTGGCTTCAAGCTCAACATTCAGAAAACGAAGATCATGGCATCCGGTCCCATCACTTCATGGGAAATAGATGGGAAAACAGTGTCAGACTTTATTTTTTGGGGCTCCAAAATCACTGCAGATGGTGATTGCAGCCATGAAATTAAAAGACACTTACTCTTTGGAAGGAAAGTTATGACCAACCTAGACAGCATATTGAAAATCAGAGACATTACTTTGTCAATAAAGGTCCGTCTAGTCAAGGCTATGGTTTTTCCAGTGGTCATGTATGGTTGTGAGAGTTGGACTATAAAGAAAGTTGAGCGCAGAAGAATTGATGCTCTTGAACTGTGGTGTTGGAGAAGACTCTTGAGAGACCCTTGGACTGCAAGGAGATCCAACCAGTCCATCCTAAAGGAGATCAGTCCTGGGTGTTCATTAGTAGGACTGATTTTGAAGCTGCAACTCCAATACTTTGGCCACCTGATGCGAAGAGCTGATTCATTTGAAAAGACCCTGATACTGGGAAAGATTGAGGGCAGCAGGAGAAGGGGACGACAGAGGATGAGATGGTTGGATGGCATCAGTGACTCAATGGACATGGGTTTGGGTGGACTCTGGGAGTTGGTGATGGGGTAGCAAAGAGTGGGACACGACTGAGTGACTGGACTGAACTGAACTGAACACAGACGTGACCAGAATCAGGAATACTGCCAGAGCCAGTCTGATGCAACAGCGTGGTTGCCAGGTGGGAAAAGTGAGGCTCAGAGGGCCAGGGACCCACCGGACATCACCCAGCGAACAAAGGAGATGCTGTTCCCAGCCCAGTGCTTGCTCTGGGGCCCATCCTGACTGGAGTAGAGGATTTCCACCTGAGGTTGGGGCGGGGTGTGTGTGTGTGTGTGTGTGTGTGTGTGTAAATAGCTTCTCCAGTCTTGCCCTCCCTGAACCAATTTGTAATGAATGGCTTGTGGCCACGCTTCTCCCCGCCTCCAGGGCAGACCTGTAAAACCTGTATGGGAAGCCGCTGTGGGCAGGGCGGCAGGCTGAATGACTAGCCTCCCTGATCCGGTCCTTTGTCCCCCTGCTCTTCAGAAGGGGGCAGACGGGCCACCTCCCCGTCCTGCGCCCCCCTACCAGCACTTCCCTGCTGGCCAGGAATCTGTGCTCGTCTGGGCTGTAATTTGCGGCTAGTACTGAGGTCATCCTGGGGTGTGGTACCCTGCTGGGGGTGGGTGGGGAGACCCTGAGGGGCAGCAGCCCTCTGCGGCCATCTGAAGAATTTGGGGTGCCCATGCCGGAGTGGGGTGGGGTGGAAGGCCATGGGGGCCAGGTCCAGCGGGCTCCCTGCTCCCCAAGCCTCCATGGGCCAGGCCACCGCGACCGCTGGAGCTCTGGGAGTTGGGGCGTCTCTGCTCTAGCTGCTGACTTTGGCAAAAAAGAAATCCTCGTACTTAATACACTCTCCTTCCAGACAGACGGGGGCTTGAAGTCGGCTCTGGGAAGGGAAGACAATCTCGTTACTAATGCACCATAAAGTACAATAAGTATTCTGCTGACAGCCTCCAAACCCAGGAAACAATTCTGAAACTCTAAAAAATAATAATAATAAAGAGAGAACCCAAACCCTCCTGAAGCCTCTTTCTCTTTGGGTAACATTTTGTTAAGATGGGATGTGAAGTCACGCCTCCTCCCTGCCCACCCCTCCACCTGGCACCTCTCTTTTGTGTCAAGATCTTCACCCTGAGTCAAGGAGTGATGTCTGATGTTACAATTTTGAGGTCAGAGCATCCGGCACGTGGGTCGGGAAGCTGTGCCCTTACTCCAAACCCTCCGGATGGAGCGGGGCCTCCTCAGAACCAACCCAAGAAACGCCTCCCAGGCCTCTTCTCTCTCCCTCCTTCGCATCCCACAAGCACACCTGGCTTCAAAATCGTCTCCATTTTTTCATTAAATCCGAGAGTCCTAGGGAGGGAATGACCTGGCTACTTCAATTAATTTTTTTTTCCCTCTTTCAAATCAGAAGGTTCAATTTTCTTTGGAGGAGGTGGTATCTTGTAGAAGGTTGTGGGGGGGGTAGTTTAAAACGGAGGGCTGCATTTGAATGTTTGGTCTTGATAGCAGATAGGGACCAGCATGGAAAATCATCTTTATCACCCCAATATGGAAGGGAGAGCGTGTGGCCTGGGCTGGCATACCAAACGGCCTGCCAGCCCTTATCGTAATCCCAGGAGTCGGCCCCCCCACCTCCGTCACCTCTGCTATTCCAGGCAAGTGTCAGACGTCTTCCCTGCTGTCGGGAGCCAGATAGCAAAAGCTGGGCCGGCGCAGCGGGCATAATAAGAAGTGGAAATTGCTCCCAAGGAAAGTTTTCCGAGGAATTAACTTCTGATGGGTGGAGGAGGTGTGGTGGGGGTGGGTGGGCAAAGGCAGAGAGCCCGCTGGCAGCGCTGGCCACATCCGAGGAAGCAAAAGAGAAGCGCTTAGGTTCATCCGCAGAGGGTGCGTGGCTCCAATGGGAAAGACTGGTGGGGCGGTCAGTCCTGGGCAAGGGGCAGCGGGCGGGGACCCCCAGCCCCCGAGCCACCCATGGGGAGGGCTCTGGGACCCCCAGCCCCCGAGCCGCCCGTGGGGAGGGCTCTGGGACCCCCAGCCCCCGTGCTGCCTGTGGGGAGGGCTCTGGGACCCCCAGCTCCCGAGCCGCCCGTGGGGAGGGGCTCCAAGGTCCCCTCTGGCTGCCAATCTCGCTGCACATTTGTCCCAGAAATCTCGCCGCTTTGGGCGGGAGGTATCCCTGCCCGGATGATTCTGCTGACTGTCCTCCTCTGAGCAGGCTCACCCCCGTCCCAGCCTCCTTACCTCGCTCAAGGCCAAGTCTAAGGTTCCCACCCTGTGCAGAGGGCACCCAGGACTACAAAATGCTTCCTTTCAGCCTTTAGTCATAATAATGTGTTGGCCAACAAGTTCGTTCGGGCTTGCCATAAGCCGGCGTGGAAAACCCGAATGAGCTCTTTGGCCAACCTAGTGTCTGTTGAGCTCCTACTATGCACCTTGGGCGTCCCTAGTGGCTCAGCTGGTAGAGAATCTGCCTGCAGTGTGGGAGACCCGGCTTCGATCCCTGGGTTGGGAAGGTCCCCTGGAGAAGGGAAAGGCTACGCACTCTGGTATTCTGGCCTGGAGAGTTCCATGGACTGCGTGGTCCGTGGGGTCGCAAAGAGTCGGACACGACTGAGTGCCTTCCACTCCCACGCCGCTTTCCTGTGCACCTGGCACAGCTCCTGGCACCAGGGGCACAGCAGGCGATAGGACGGGCGCGGCCAGATGAGGATGCACAGTCAGGGCAGCAAGCTAAGCGCCTTCCACAAATGAACACGCGGACAGGTGAGCTGAGCGGAAGCCCCGCGGAGAGTGTGGGGGCGGGTGGGGCCGTAGACGATGGAGCGGTCGCACCGCAGCCGCGAGGCCAGGGACGCGGGACTGCTCCCTGGCCGCAGATCCTGCACCCGTCAGCTGGTGATGAAGCACCCCGTTTCCCAGGAGGTGAGTTTGGTATAAGAAGGCCGGTGCTCAGCACAGAATCTGGCCCGCAATAGAGGCTCAGTACAGCTTTGCTCATGTGTCGTCAGCAGCGGTGAGTGCAGAGCTGGCCGCGGCTCCCTCCGGGAAGTCCTGAGCATGAGAACGTGCGGCGGGAGCTGGCCCTCCTGGAGGTGAGCCCTGCGGGCCTGCTTCCCAGCGTGGGAACCTGGGCAAGCACGTGGCCTCAGCTTCCCCATCCATAGACTGGGGACGCTATTGGCAGGTACTTTATAGAGCTGTGCTAAGGATTAAATGAATTGCAATGAAAGAGACTCTTGAAAGGTCTATGAAAAGACCCTGATGCTGGGAAAGACTGAAGGCGGGAGGAGAAGGGGATGACAGAGGATGAGACGGTTGGATGGCATCACCGACTCATGGACATAAGTTTGAGTAAACTCCGGGAGTTGATCATGGACAGGGAGGCCTGGCGTGCTGCAGTCCATGGGGTCGCAGAGTCGGACACGACTGAGCGACTGAACTGAACCGGTGCAAGGTACTCAGTGGCATGTGCTAAGTGAAAAGTATTCTGTCACAGATTCTGGGACCCATTTGACCATGTGTCCTCAGGGGATGTCTAAGGTGGAGGGGTGGGGAAGGAACCTGGGCTGGGAGCCAGCTCCCCAGCTTCCATTCTGGGTGGACACCCAGGCACGACCAGTGTGGCCTGGTCTAGCGCTATGGGCCCATACAGGGGCAGAGGAGCAGGCTCAGTGCATTACAGGCCTGTTGATTTGCAGGGCCCCTCAGCACAGGTAATGAGGCCGGACACCCAGAGGCACCCAGAGAGGGTATGGGCACTTCCTAGGGCAGATGGGCACCTGCCTGCCCCCGCGGGGTCCTGGCCAGGGTGACGGAGGGGGTCCTGGAGCGGATGGCTCTTCGGCTTTTGCTCCTGGGAGAGCTGGAGTGATCATCCTGGAGTAATTGGGTGCTAATACCATTATGCCTCCTATTTCATACTTTCCACATCCCCAGGGCCCTCTCTCCAAGGATCTCAAAGCCCTTTACATGACAATGCCACCATTAACTCATAAATCCTCCCTGGCCTGCTGGGAGGAGAGGTGGGTGGTATGTGTGAGATGCTGAGGAATTAACCTCAATTATTTTCCTCGGATGCAGACTTCCCCAAGTTGTCAGGTTGGTTCTGGGGTTTGGCAGGCCCCTGTCGGTGGTTGTGGGGCAGAGGTCGAGAGGCTGGGAGAGGCTGCTGGGGTTTGCTGAGCAGAGCTCTGTTCTCCGACTGAGCTGGGGGTCCAGGATTTCCCGTCCTAATTTTCAGAACAGCCCTGGGGTAGGGGGGATTGGGAGCAATATTTCCATTTTTGCAGTGGGAGAGATTCAGAGAGGGCAAGGAGGCACTTAAGGTCATACAGCGAGCAAACAGCAAGGCGAGAGTTTAACACCCAGCCTGTGCTGGGGCACCAAGCACAGGGTCGGTTCAGAGAGGGGCACGCCTGAGGGAGGAGATGTCTGTCTGCCAAACACCAGGCTGTGTGACTCAGGACCCTTGATGCCTGTCTCTGAGCAGGACCCGTGAGCTGATGCTCCAAGGTCAGGGTCTTAGGTCTAGTTCTTGCCTCCAGATTTCAAGGGGTTACTTTGCTCCACGATGTTGAAAAAGCACAGGCCACCTAAGGGGACGAGGTGGGAAGGGTAGAACACTCATTCATCCGTTCATTTACACGCGCACGTACTCATCAGTTACGCTCTGTCCTCCCACTGTACAGGGTGGGGGCTAGCAGGATGTGTTGGAGTCTGGATGCCGGGCTTCAAAGCATCCCCCTGTGGGATCTTGGGCAACTGAGTTGGTCTCTCTAAGCCTCAGTGCCCTCACCTGCAGAAGGCGGACAATAATGGGTGCTGGGTTCCCTCCCCAGCCACGGCCTGAGCGCCTGCTCTGAGCCAGCTCCTCCCCCAGGCCTGAAAGACCGCAGGGACCAGCAGACCTGAGGGTTGTCCACAGGCCCCGAGTGACCCCGTGGGGGAAGCAGGTGGGCCCTGAGCAGGTAAATCTCTCATCCTCAGGTGACGGACACACTCGGGGGGTGTGAGGTGGTGGTGGGGATTAGGCCGGATAATCCTCCTAGAACGCTTCGTCTGGGGTTTGGGGCCCGGACGGTGTTTAATTGGTGTTAGCGGGGGTTTTGATGTGCTGGCCCTCCGCTGGGGGCTGGGGGCAGGTGACACACACGGGCGTGTCCATCAGAGCCTACCTGCCCACCGGAAAGCGAGGCAGAAGCGGCGAGAGGTGAGGCAGTGCTCACCGGCCTCCCTGGACAGGCGCCTCAGCCAGCCCGCCGCCCCTGCCCCGCGGCCCAGGCCCCACTCTGTGGCCTCCGGCCCTCGTCTCTCGGGCGGCCCTGCCTCTCTGCCTCTCTCCCCCTCTCCCATCTTGCCTCTCTGCCTTCCCTCCTTTCCAGCCCTCCCCTCTCTCCCTTCCCCTCCTTCTCTTGTCTCACTGCTGGGTCTGTTTATCCCTGAACCACTTCTCCTGCAGGGAGACGCTGGAAAGCCCTGGCTCCAAACCAGTGCGATCCTAATCTTCCCAGCAGACCGCCTGAAATGGAATTTATGAGCAAGCCTCTCCGGACTCCCAGCCGTCAGAGGCGTGGGGGGCACAGGAGTAGGGCTGGGGGCTGGCGTCACCGGGTCACCACACACGGCGCTCTATCTGCCCATCCGGGGGGAATTGGTCCAAAGCCGGGCTGGGGACGCTTTTGGCGTGGAACCAACTGCGGTTCTGGGCTTGGGGAGCACAGTCACCCTTCAAGCAGCAATAGATAGCCCGCTCCTGCGGGCGCAGCAGCGCTCGGGGGAAGAAGGGGCAGCTCGAGGAGGACACGGGGCTGGGCCAGGACAGCGTGCTGCACTTGCTCGTCCATGGGCACACTCCCGTGCGCCTCCCGAGCACCCTCTCCGGGGCCACACGGGGCGCTGGGGGTGAGGCTACAATTTGGAGCCCAAAGAGACCAACCCCTCTCTCCCAGGAGGCCAACGCGCTGATCAGGGAGAGAGATATTAGTCCAGCAGTTACTTAAGAGAATGTCAGCGGGGCCCTTGAGATGGTGATAACGGAGAGGTGCACAGTGCCTGGTGATACAGGGTCTGACTGGGTTGACAGGGGAAGGCGTTTATAGGGAGCCACGCCCTCTTTTTTGAGGGATTAAACAAATTCCATTAATTGTGTATAAGACAACGGTGGGTTCTCAGTCGTGTCTGACTCCTTGTGACCCATGAATGGCAGCCACCAGGCTCCTCTGTCCGTGGAATTTTCCAAGCAAGAATGCTGGTGTTTGTGGCTCAGCTGTGCCTGACTCTCCGCGATCCCATGGACTGTATCCCGCCAGGCTTCTCTGTCCATGGGATTCTCCAGGCAAAAATACTGGAGTGGGTTTCTCCAAAAGACATTTCTTTCTCCAAAAGACAGCTAGGCAATCACAAACGTAATTTCTCCTGCTTTGCCATCACGTTTGATCCCGTTTTGATTTTATGTGGGTTGACTTTAGCTACCCCTCCGAGCTGATGTGCTGAGATTCTGATTGCCCCCTCATCCTCAGAAGTGCTTAAGCCCCTTGGACCCACAAACCTTGGCAAGTAAAGGCAGCTTTCCCCACTTCTCTGCGTCCACGTCTCACACCACCACTGCTTTAGGTTCCGGGAGGCGTGGGAGGATCACAGGAGAGCAAGGCTCTGCTGTTGGAAGGTCTTGAGATCTTTCTACCTCCGTTCTCACTTCTGTCTCACACAGCAAAGCATCCGCCTGTGATGCGAGAGAGGCAGAGTCAATCCCTGGGTCGGGAAGATCCCCTGGAGGAGGGCATGGCAACCACTCCAGTTCTTGCCCGGAGAATCCCCTGGACAGAGGAGCCTGGCGGGCTGCACTCCATGGGGTCACAAAGAGTCGGACACGACTGAGCGGCTTTCACTTTTCTCCGGTATAAAATGGACAGCGAGGGCCCCATAGGGCGATCTCTCGGAATCTTCCGTGAGTCACTAGAAGCGATTGTGGTGGAAGGTTTCTGCTGTCGTGGAAACCCCTGGACTAATCCCCACCCTCGCTGCCGTCGTCGTCATCCGTCACCCTTGAAGGCGCGCGCAGGGCCAGGGCGAGGTTTTGCTCCCTTCTCCCTGGGACGGAAGCGCCCAGCTCTTGGAAGCGGAGCGCCACCTTCTCAGCGGAGCAATGCTGGCCCCTAGTGGCCACCTCGTGCCTTTCTCTTCTGGAAACCGAGGCTCAGCCAGACTTCAGGGGCCCCTCTGCAAACAACTCCCCCGCCCTAAGCTCCCAGGGGTCAGGGCCTCTGTACCCAATCATTGGAGGGCAAATAGGGGTGAGCAGTGAAGGAACAGGGCCCTTGCCCTTGTCTTTGGTTGGTGTTCAGTCGCTCAGGCGTGTCTGACTGTTTGCGACCCCATGAACCGCAGCACGCCAGGCCTCCCTGTCCATCACCAACTCCCAGAGTCCACCCAAACCCATGTCCATCGAGTCGGTGATGCCATCCAACCATCTCATCCTCTGTCGTCCCCTTCTCCTCCTGCCCTCTATCTTTCCCAGCATCAGGGTCTTTTCCAGTGAGTCAGTTCTTCGCATCAGGTGGCCAAAGTATTGGAGTTTCAGCTTCAGCATCAGTCCTTCCAATGAATATTCAGGACTGGTCTCCTTAGAATGGACTGGTTGGGTCTCCTTGCAGTCCAAGGGACTCTCAAGAGTCTTCTCCAGCACCGCAGTTCAGAAGCATCCATTCTTTGGTGCTCAGCCCTCTTCACGGTGCAGCTCTCACATCCGCACATGACCTTGTCATTAGGCAGAATAATTGCTCATCAGCTGGGACTCCACGGGGTGAGGGGAGAGCAGAGGTCTGAGGCTCCCAGACCTCAGCTGGGCGTCAGCTGCTGGATGCCAGTCAGTGTCAAAGGCAAGAAACTCATTCCAGAGAGCTTGACTCTGCTTCTATTTCCCGCCTTTCTACAGTCTATTCTCTCCATGGGTTCCAGGCTGATCCTTTGAAAGGTAATTCAGGTTAGGTCAGGGGATTTCCTGATAGCTCGCTTGATAAAGAAGCCGCTTGCAATGCAGGAGGCCCTGGTGTGATTCCTGGGGCGGGAAGATCCGCTGGGGAAGGGATAGGCTACTCATTCCAGTATTCTTGAGCTTCTCTTGTGGCTCAGCTGGTAAGAATCTGCCTGCAATGCTGGAGACCTGGGTTCGATCATTTTCACTTTCTCTGCTCAGAATCCTACAGGTTGCCATGCGCTCCTCCAGGGGAATCTTCCTGACCCAGGGATTGAACCCGCGTGTCTTCTGTCTCCTGCACTGACAGGCAGATTCTTTACCACAAGCGCCGCCTGGGAAGCCCAACAGACTCTACGCTGTAATTTTATGAGCGACAACAGAAGACGTCGCCTCTCCCTGTGGGAGTTCTCTGATCTGAAGAGGGAGCTGCCGCTTGGGTCCTTTAAGAACTCCCAGTATGACGGGGGAGAAGCAGCGTCTGCCGCTGGGGGGTCTCCGGCTCTGGGGGGAGACGGGCAGCGCCTTGTTGAGGTGGGCGCTGGAGCCCTGCAGAGCAGCAGCGGAGGGGGGAGCCGCTGGGATGCCTGACAGGGCTGCTGAGGTGTGTCTGTCGCACGAGGCGGCAGTTTTCTTCCCACGGGTTTACGCTGTAACTTTTTCCTTGATACTGGATACAGCCGACCAGCAGTGCTGCGATAGTTTCAGCTGGATGGCAAAGGGACTCAGCCACACGTATCCATTCTCCTGAAACTCCCCTCCCGTCCAGGCTGCCGCATAGCGTTGAGCAGAGTCCCCTGAGCTTTACAGTAGGTCCATTTTAAATGCGGCGGAGTGTACGTGTCTACCCCAAACTCCCCATCCATCCTCCCCCATCCTTCTCCCACCTCCCCACACCATGCGTTGCTCTCTAAATCTGCGGGTCTGCGTCTGTTTTGTACATGGGTTCATTTGAATCATTTCTTTTCAGAGTCCACATACGAGACGTCATACGCTATTTCTCCTTCTCTGTCTGACTTCACTCGACAGGACGATCTCTAGGCCCATCGACGCTGCTGCAAACGACATTACTCACTCTTTCTAGTGGCTGAGTGATATCGCGTTGTGTCCTGCGTGCCTTACCCATTCTTCTGCTGACGGGCATCCAGGTTGCCTCCACGTCTTGGCCACTGTAAACAGCGCTGCAGCGAACACTGGAGTCCATGCATCCTTTCGGACCGTGTTTTCCTCTGGATACGTGCCCCGGAGTGGGGCTGCAGGCTCACACGGCGGCGCTATTTTTAGGGTTTAAGGCACCGCCATACTGTTCTCCATGGTGGCTGTTCCAACTTACTCTCCACCTGCAGTGTAGGAGGAGTCCCTTCCGAGACGGCAATGTCCATTTGTCTTCCTGGAGAGCATACAAAAGGCGAACAGAGGTCCCCACAGACACCATCTGCAGCAAAGCTAGAAATCGGAGCGTGCGGACTCAGAGTACACGGCGGCTGCCCACTGCAGCTACGATTGATAAAGTTGCGGGGTGAAGGGTCATAGAAACCACACGGGATGTTCTAGACGGTGTGACTGTTGGCTTCTAGAGGGCTCAGAAAACATGAGCAAAAACATACTTCTTGCCAGCAAGGGACCTGTCCTGCAGGGAGAGCACCTCTCTCCCAAATACCGCAGGGGCAGGTGTTGCCTGCAGTCAGGCCAGGAGAGCCTGACTCTCCCCAGCCTGATAAAGAGGGCCACGGGCCACGGGGTCGGGGAGCCATACCCCATCCAGCGCCTCCTCTGCCCTCCCACACTGCGTTGCCGTCCTTTGTGTGGCTGACATGGGTCCCTGTGGGTTCCAGAGAGAGGGGAGGGGGAGGGGAGCATGGAGGAGGTTGGTTCACTCTTCTTGGAGCTTGGAAGGGACACACAGGGCCCTTGACGAGGCTTTAGCGTCACATGACTTATTTAACTGCAAGGGAGGCTGGGAGATGTAGTCTCAGTGTGTCCAGGAAGAAGGGAAGGGGTTTAAGTAGACAACGCCTGGAGCAGAAGTGAGTACCAGTGCTTCGTTTATTTATTAAAAAATATACGTATTTACTTATTTGGCTGCCTCAGGTCTCTAAGTTGCGGCGTGCAAGTTCTTTCTCCGCAGCACACAGACTCTCCAGCTGGGATGGATGGGCCTAGTTGCCCGGCAGGGTGTGGGATCTCAGTTCCCTGACCAGGGATTGGACCCATCTCCCCTGCACGGGAAGATAGATTCTTAACCCTGGACCCCGGGGAGTCCCGAGTCCTGATATTTCAGAAAACTGTTGGCCAGTGTCTGGCAAAGCTCTCAAACACACACCCTGCGGCCCAGCCACGCCTCTCCCTGGAGGGCCAACAGGAACGCCCTCGCACAGGAACGCGCCAGCACACAAGGGCTAGAGTTTTCAGAGCAGCGCTCGTCTTAATAGCCCCGAACTGGAAACGACCCAAACACCCACCAGGTGTGGAATGCTTGAGCGCAGTGAGAAACGATACAGGAATGAGCCTGAACAAAGCTCTGCCGTGTAGAACAGCGGGCACGCATCTTGCCAACAAATTATCGGAGAAGCCAGACACCAAAACCCACAGGCAGCGTGAGCGACACGGCGACACTCAAGACCAGGAAAAACACGCGAGGGTGGGACTGGGGCAAGCGGCTCCTTTGCGGGAGGACAGACCTAGAGGAGGTGCTATCATTTTCCATTTCTCAGTCTGGGAGGAAATGTCTCGGATGTTCTCTTTGTGAAAATCCACCCAGCTGTAGCCTTAGTGATCTGCGACTCTTCTGTATCCGTGTTCTATTTCAATACGTAGTTTAATTAACACAGCTCTTAAAAGACAAGCTGCCAAAGAGTGGAAAGATGCACCACATAGGGGGAAGGAGAGTCAGCACCATGAAATTCTAATTCTTTCTAAGTGAATTGATAAATATACTTTGACTCTGGGGGAAACATCAGCAGTTCTCAGTGAACTGGGTGTTTCTCCCAAAGTTTGCCTGAAAAATTAGCCAGTGAGTATAGCCAAGGAAACCCTGGAAAAAAAGGAGGGCCCTGAAGAAAAGAACCATGTTATGTATGATGCTTCAGCCACTAAGACAATGTGGTTTGGGCCCAGGAATTCTCACATGAGCCAACGAAACAGAACAGAAACCCAAAAATTGGCCTCAACTCAGATAGGTATTATTTAACATGTGATGAATTTGCTGCATCACCAATGGGGAAAGGCTGACTTCTTCAATAAATAGTACTGGACGACGGAATGGCCATCTAGAGAACAGGTTTTGGATCTTTACTCTTTCCCTGAACTAAATTGCAAACGATGCCGTTTGCAGCAACGTGATGGGCCTAGAGGTTATCATACTGAGTGAAGTAAGTCAAAGGCAAGTATCATACGCCATCACGTATGCGTGGAATCCAAAAGCTCGTACCAATTAGCTTATTTGCAAAAGAGACACAGACTCACAGACACAGAAAACAAACTTATGGTTAAAAAGGGGAAGGGAGGGAGGGATAAGCTAGGTGTAAGGCATGAACCGGCACACACATGAAACAGCTAAACGACCAGGATTCACCAGGGAACTAGTAAATAGCACAGGCGACTGTGCAGTGTCTTATGGAGTGAAGTGAAGTCGCTCAGGCGTGTCCGACTCTTTGCAACCCCGTGGACTGTAGCCCACTAGGCTCCTTGGTCCGTGGGATTTTCCAGGCACGAATACTGGAGTGGGTTGCCATTTCCTTCTCCAGCGGATCTTCCCGACCCACGGATCAAACCCAGGTCTCCCACATTGTAGGCAGACGCTTTACCGTCTGAGCTACTAGGAAAGCAGTATCCTATAATGGAAAAGAACGGATATATAAAAAAGAACGGATATATATGTATATGTAAATATTAAACGAAACCACTTCTCTGTACACCTGGAACTGACACAGTATTGTAAATCAACTACAGTTCAATTAAAAAAATTAAACAGAGCAAACACACCCCAAGGGGATCGAAGATTTGAATGTGAAAATGAAATCATAAGAATTTTAGGAGGAAATATGGAAGAATTCCTCCATAAGTTTAAAGTGCAAGGACTTTCTTTTGTATTATTTTCTTTTCCTTCTTTACACTTAAATTTTTCTTCTTGTGCTGAGAACGTTGAAGACCTACTCCCTTTCGTTCAGTTCAGTTCAGTTCAGTCGCTCAGTCCTGTCCAACTCTTTGCGACCCCATGAATCGCAGCACGCCAGGCCTCCCTGTACTCCCTTAGCAGCCGTCAAATATGTAATACACTATAAGGGTTGATGCTTTTGAACTGTGGTGTTGGAGAAGACTCTTGAGAGTCCCTTGGACTGCAAGGAGATCCAGCCAGTCCATTCTGAAGGAGATCAACCCTGGGATTTCTTTGGAGGGAATGATGCTGAAGCTGAAACTCCAGTACTTTGGCCACCTCATGTGAAGAGTTGACTCATTGGAAAAGACTCTGATGCTGGGAGGGATCAGGGGCAGGAGGAGAAGGGGACGACAGAGGATGAGATGGCTGGATGGCATCACTGACTCGATGGACGTGAGTCTGAGTGAACTCCGGGGGTTGGTGATGGACAGGGAGGCCTGGCGTGCTGCGATTCATGGGGTCGCAAACAGTCGGACACGACTGAGCGCCTGAACTGAGCTGATGACTAACTACAGCCATCATGCTGTACATCACTTTCTCATGATTTATTTGTAACTGGAGACTTGTACCTTTGACATCTTCATCCATTTTGCCTACTCCCTGTCAACCTGTTCTCTTTGTGAGCTCAGGGTTGCTGTTGTTTCAGATTCTACACATAAGTGAGATCGTCTGGTACTTGTCTTTCTCTGTCTGATTTACTTCACTTGGCATGATACCCTCGGGGCCCATCCATGTTGCTTCAGATAGCAAGAGCTCCTTCTTTTTCATGGCTGCGTACTCGTCCACTGGGCTTCCCAGGTGGCTCCGTGGTTAAAGAATCCACCCGCGATATAAAAGACGCAGGAGCTGTGGGTTTGATCCCTGGGGGGGCGGGGCTGGGGGAGGATCCTCTGGAGGAGGGCGTGGCAACCCGCCCCAGTATTCCTGCCTGGAGAATCCCATGGACAGAGGAACCTGGTGAGTTATAGTCTACGGAGTCACAAAGAGTCAGACAATGTGAAGCAAATGAGCATACTCACACAATCTACTTATATAAAAATAAAAAATATTCTGCACGCTGTGCAGAATCTTATCATGAGCAAAGTCAAATGACAATCTGGGAAAAATGTTTGTAATTCATATCAGAGGCAAAGGGCTAATCTCTCTCCAGAAGAACTTACAGAAATTGATTAAAGGAAGTCAAACAACGCAACATGAGGCAGATAACCGTATGAACAGACAGTTCAGAAAGGAAAGGAAGGGCAGAAAAGGAAGTCCTGACTTGCCTGAACACGCACAAAGAGTCTAGCCTGCTTGTAGCAGGACCTGCGCCCATGGGATGACATCCACAGGCTGTTTCTCCTCATCAACTGGCAAGACTCTGAAGGTAAGACGATCCCTTCTATCCATGCATCTGTGGGGGAAATGGACCCTCTGCACCTTTGCTGGTGGGCCAGTGTCTGAGTGTCTGGGCTCTGTGGCAGCTTAGCCATATCCATCAACATTTCAAATGCATGGTCTCTCTGACCCAGAATTCTCCCTTTGGGGAAGTCATCTTACAGAAATACTTGCAGGCACGTGAGAGGGCAACTGTTTACAAAGTTGCTCACTGCCGCATTGTTCATAGTAGCAAATAATTGGAAACAGTCCACACCCACCACTCAGAGGCTGGTTAAGGAAATTATGGTCCACCCATACAACGGAAAACCATGGTCAAGAGGAAAAATTAAGTGGAGAGACAGCATGCTCAACAGTTTACGTCTTGTGTCAAAGGAGTCAAGACTAAGAATGGATATTCTCGTTTGCCTGGGCATGCAGAAGGAATGTTGGAAAGATGCCTAAGAAACCGTGAGCAGTGGTGACCTGGGGGAGGGGGCTGCGGGCCGACAGATGCGGGCAGAGGTGGAGGACAGGGTACCGTGTACTTTGTCATGTCTTTCGGTTTTTGAAGCAAGTTAATGAGATTGCTGTTCGAAAATTAAAATGAAATGAAATTTAAAATAAAACTGCCCAAGGACGCACATCACGTTTTATACACTCATCTCTGTTCTCAGATGCACCCTCTCAGACTGCGGAAGAAAAACCTGGAGAGTGGTTCTGTCTGGCTCAGCCATCCTGCTCCCACGAACTGCAAATACCCATTTATTCCAGGGAACCTTCCTGGGTTACCCAGACACCTGGCTGTGGCCGGTTATCGCTGCTGCTTCTGCTTGCCCTCCATCCTTCGCTTTCCCGTTCCTCAGGGCCCCCGGCCCACTGTCTCCCTCCTCTGCCCTCCCTTCCTAGAGCCCTGCCCCGTAGTCCCAGCAGACAGGGGTACTTTAGACTGCCACCTGCCTAGATAGCGGTGTTGCCCTGTTAGGGAATGCTAACGCCTTCCTTCTTGGGCTGGAGCAAAGATGCCTTCTTGTCCCTGCGGGGCATGAACAAGGATGCCTACAGGTGCTGGCCTATTGCTGGCCACTCTTTGGGACCACGTGGTGGCCAGCTTGTGGGGAAATCCTCACTGCAAGAGGCAGAGATCAAAATGGAGAGAAACCAGTGTGGTGGTTGTATCTCTAAGCCGCTGCTGGATCAGACCTCATCTAATCAGACAACGCTGGGTGGCTGTTATGTGAGCCAGTGGGTTCCCTTTACGGTTTAAGGCAGTGAGAGGTGGGTTTCCTGAAAGCCTCCTCAGAAAGCCATCCCACATTCTTACCCCTATTTGCACATGAAGAACTGAAGCTCAGGGTGGCCAGAGCACAGCGGTCACTGAGGGCCCCTGTGTGAGACCCGTGCCCAGGGCCAGCATGGGCTGTTCTCCTCCAGCGCTAAAGGTGGGGCCACCTGGGATGCACCATTGTGCTGAACCTGGAGACAGCTGTGGGGTGACAGACAGGCCTTGGTGCCCCTTCTGTAACATAAGGGGTGGGGCTAATTAGCTTCAGGCTCCTCCTGAAAGCCCAGGCTTTGTGGGTTGGGGTTGTGTGGGTCACAAGGGTCTGTAGATACCTTCCTCAGATCACCTTGGTCCAGGGGGCATCTTTCTGTTCCTCTGGGTTGCTTAACACCACAGTATTTACTTACAGAGCTTTACTGAGATACAGTGGACTTAACATGAACTGCACATAGCTTTTAACATTAATTTTTATTGGAGTATAGTTGCTTTGGGGCCCCCCAGGTGGCGCTAGTGGTCAAGAACCCACTTGCCGAGGCAGGAGACAGAAGAGATTTGAGTTCGCTCCCTGGGTCAGGAAGATCCCCGGAAGGAGAGAATGGCTACCCACTCCAGCATTCTTAACTAGAGAATCCTGTGGACAGGGGAGCCTGGTGGGCTACAGTCCGTGGGGTCCCAAAAGAGTCGGACACGACCGAGCGACTTGGCGCTTTTCAACGTTGCGTCCGCTTCTGCTGTGCAGCGAAGTGAAGCAGCTATATGCGTACACATATCCCCTCTTTTTTGGATTTCCTTCCTGTTGAGGTCACCACAGTGCAAAGTCGAGTTCCCTGAGCTATATAGCAGTTTCTTATTAGTTGCCTGTTTTATACAGAGTATCAGGAGGGTGTATGTGTCAACTCCCATCTCCCAATTTAAAGTGTGCCACTTGGCGGGTTTTGCTATATGTAAACATTGTCGGGCTTCCCTGGTGGCTCAGATGGTAAAAGCGTCTGCCTGCAATGTGGGAGACTTGGGTTCGATCCCTGGGTCAGGAAGATCCTCTGGAGAAGGAAATGGCAACCCTCTCCAGTATTCTTGCCTGGAAAATCTCATGGATGGAGCCTGGTAGGCTACAGCCCAGGGGGCCGCAAAGAGTCAGACACGCCTGAGCAACTTCCCCTCACTTCATACATTGTTGAAACCATCGCCAGCCTCACGATGAGGAACACACAGTGAAGTGAGAGTCGCTCGGGCGTGGCCGACTCTTTGCGGCCCCCTGAACTGCACAGTCCATGGGATTCTTCAGACCAGGATACAGGAGTGGGGAGCCTTTCCCTCCTCCAGGGTCTCTCCCCAACCCAGGGATTGAACCCAGGTCTCCCACATTGCAGGCAGAATCTTTGCCAGCTGACCCACAGGGGAAGCCCAAGAATGCTGCAGGGGGCAGCCTGTCCCTTCTCCAGGGGGTCTTCCCAACCCAGGAATCGACCCAGGGTCTCCTGCACTGCAGGCGGATTCCTTACCAGCTGAGCTATGAGGGCAACCCGATGACCACACATCAGCTCTGAAAGTTTCCCAGTGTCCCAGCCATCCTCCCCCGCCCACAGGCAACCACTGGTCTGCTCTGCCGTACTGATCAGTTCCCATTCCTTAGAATTTTACGCAGATGGAATCACACAGGATTTCCTCTAGCTTATTTCTGTAGCGTGATTGTTTTGCAACTCACCCATGCCATCGCGTACATTAACAGTTTGTACCTTTATGTGGCCGAGTCCTCCATTCTCCGGGTGCATCCCAGTTCATCTGTTACCTGCTGGTGGATCTCTGGGTTGTCTCCAGTTTGGGGCCAGTTGTATAAAGCTTCAGCGAACATTCGCTTTCGTTTCTCGCAGGTAAGCCGCAAGGATGAAATGCCCGGATCACGCAGTAGGTGCCGATTCAACTTTTAGGCAACTGCCAGATGTTTTCGCCGTGGCTGTGCCGTTTTGCCCTCCTCCCGGCAGTGTCTGCGGGTCCCATCTCCCCGCCAGCACGCGGCATGGTTGGGCTTCTGACTCGTAGCTACTCTAATAGGTGTACACGGGCATCTCACTGTGGTTTTAATCGCTGTTTCCTTAATGTCTGATAAGGCTGAGCATCTTTTCATTTGCTTATCTTTGTCTATGTACCTTCTTTGGTGAAACGTCATCTGAATCTTTGCTGTTTTAAGAAGTTAGTGTGAGAGAGGCTTCCCTGGTGTTCCGGAGGTCAAGTGTCCACCTTCCAACTGAGGGGACATGGGTTCAACCCCACCTGCCTCCGCACAGTTAAGCCTGCATGCTGCAACTAGGGAAGCCTGTGCACCTCAAAGAAGACTCAGAACGGCAGCCCCTCCCCCCAAAAAAATTCAAAAAAATAACTTAATATGAAATGATGGTAAACGTCTGGCAGATGGCTGCTGCGGGTCTAAGACTTCCTCAGCAAGGCTGCCTTTCCCTCCCTGCAGCCCCTCCTCATCTCTCGTGCCAGCCTACCCCACCTCCACACCCTCCCTGGATCACCTGGGCCCAGAGAAGACTGACCTTCCTGTGTTAATGTCCCTTCCCTGTCTTGTGGTCAGGAAGCCAGAACCTCAGCCCCCATTCTGGCCCTGGCCCCAGTGAGCAACTTCCTGCCCGTCTCTGGGATTTAGGGGTCATTTGTAACAGAGAGGTTAAATGGGGTCATTCCTTAGAACGTTCTAGCTTCACCAGTTACTGCCTGTGTGACTTCAGGCAAGTTACTTAGCCTCTCTGTGCTTCAGCTGCCTCGTCTTAGCCTGAGGATGACAATGTGTTAGCGCCTGGCTCACCGGGTTGCTATGAGGACCAGATGAAATGATACGGTGGAGCCCCTAGAAACAGCCAGCACACGGTTAAGAGCTCTGTGAAGCCTGGCTCTTCTCTGATAGTCTGAGATCTGCCCTCAGCATCTCAACCACCCGCGTCTGCATGGTCTAGACTAACCCCAGGTTTCGAGCTTTCACACGGGGCTGTTCCTTCCTCCAGACGCTCACCCTCATGCTCTCGGCCAGACGTTACTCTCCTTTGCCCACAGCCTAGTGCCGTGATGGCCTCCCCCACGGAGCCGGCTGTGACTGATTCCAAACCCTTGTCAAACTCTCAACTCACATGGCCCAGCCTCCATTTCCGGGGCAACTATTTGCCTTTGTCTATCTGTAGCTTTTTAAAACCCTGTTTTTATCTTGTGGTCCTGCCTCCTTGAGGCTGAAGCTGCCAAAGGTGGAAGCTAGGTCTGTCTCAGCTGCCTGGGGGCTCTGGTGGGGAAGGAGCCAGGCTGCCACATTTCATAAGGGCCTGGCCAACTCCTCTGCTGGCTGAAGGGTTCGCTTGCCCCATTCCTGATGGCTTCGTTAGAGCTTGTACTGGGTCAGTCCCCAGGGGCCTCGCGGGAGGTCTGGGCAGACCTGCACTCACACCCTGGCTCTGCCCCTTTCTGCCAGGCAGCCTGGCCCTGGGCTAAAGAAAGCCAGCCTGGGTGCCTCAGGGCTCCCAAAGGAGGGGGGCTGCACCTGGGAGTGAAGGCAGCTTTGACAGAGCACTATGGAGCTAGCAATTAAATGTTTTCCAATCTAGGAACAAACCCATGTATTGACTGGAGGTCAGAAGAATGAGATGCCCCAGAAAGAGCAAAGGCTTGCCCCAGGGTCTCTAAACGGGCCCATCCATCTCTGTGATGCGGGCTGTGTGGGCGGCCTGGGAGGCAATGATGGGCTTTGCCAGAACCCCATGGGCCTGGCGACGTGAGGCAGGCGGCTTCCCTCGCCCCCTGCCTCTTTGGAGACAGAAGTCTCAGACTCACAGACAGCGGGAGGGCACTAAATGGGCATGAAGCACGGTGCTGGGGGCAGAGGCTGGTTGACATTCCAGGGCAAGCTGAGGCTCCATGGCGAAGTCGGGCTGAGAACGTTATTACGCCTTGGACATGACTCTACGCTGCGCTGTCACTGACCAGCTGTGTGACTTTGGACAAGTCCCTAACCCTCTCTGAGTTTATTTCCTCATCCGTAATATGGGAGTAACACTAGCGCTTGCTGTAAAGGGCTTATGTGAGCAACAGCGGAGGTTAGCTGTTGGTATTGTGCACTCTCACTATTTCACGGATGAGGGGACCGAGGTTCAGAGCGGCGTGGTGACTTGCTCAAATCCGCTCAGCAAGTTCGTGCTAAGTCAAGCATTACTTCCAGGTCTCCTGATTGGAAGTCCACAAGAGTAAGCGTTGGGGCGCTATTGAGAGGCAGCCTGATGGAGTATGAGGCCACAGACACCAGGTTTGTGTGCCAGTCCTGGTTCTGAACAGCTGTGCTATTGTGGGAAAGTAACCCGGCATCTCTGAAACTGTTTCCTTGACTTGCAAATGGGCATCCTGGGAGCAAAACTGCATGGCTAAGAGGCTGAAAGGGGCGTAGACCAAAAGCACGTGGCAGTGCTGAGGATGTGGGTGAGTGAGTTAGGCTGGAGCTGAGGGCCAGGGACGCAAGGAAGAAGGCTACATCTGCAAGGCGAAGACCAAGAACTCAGGGGAAAGGCTCCCTTCCTGCCTCGGGGATCTTGCAAACGCTGGTCCTTCTGCCCAGAATACTCTTTCTTTCCCTCTTGACTCAGTTTTTTCTGTTCTTCCCTCAGGTGTCAAGTCCCACCTCCTCTGGGAAGTCCTCCCTCCTCTGGGAAGTCCTCCTTAACTTCCCCAATAAGATCAAAACCCTTAAACGCGGACTTACCCAGTGCTTTCCATTTCCCCACAGCAAACGGACTTTATAATACAGTAACATTAAGTCACAGCTTTACCTTTGCGAGTCTTTGGTTAACGTCTGGCTCTGCTCCTGGACCGCAGGCTGGGGGAGGCCTGGGACCGTCCCTGGGCGTCGGGGCGGCGCTCCTCCCTCCGTGACGGAACCAGCACCGGCGGCGTCAGCTCTGGAGTGGGGGGTGTTGTCCAGCGCGCGAGGCGGGAGGCGATTTTATGAGGCACACGGAGACGGTTTTTGAAATTGCGGATTTAATATTTACTTTACAACGTACTTGGAAAAAAGGCAACTAACGAGACTTGGAGTCTTATGGATGAGGTTAAATGAAAAGGTTGCTTTAAAGAAGAATGTAGGGAACACAGCACACTTCAGAGGGTACGCGGACGAGCAGAAACCGGAGCGGGCGCCGGGGATCCAAGCCCGGCCGGGCCGGCGGCTGCGCGGCCGGGTGCGGGGCCGCGGGAGAGCGCGAGGGGGCGCTCGGGCCACGCCTGTCGCAGGTGCCAGCCGGACCGCGCCTCCTGGGCCCCGATGCCCGGGCCCCTCCTGGTGCCCTGGCGGCGCTCCCGAGCGGCGGCGCCTCCGTTGCGGGTCACCCGGGGGTGGGAGCAGAGCCAAACCCGTCCGCCCCAGCCAGCGCTGTCCCGGGGCCTCGCCCAGGAGCCGGCGGGGAGGCTCTGCGGAGGAGCGGCCTAGGCCCGGGGGAGGGGGCGGCCGGGCGGCGCCGAGGGTTCAGGGTGGAAAGGCAGGGGTTCAAAGCCTGGTCTGCCACCAGCCGCGTGCGGCGGGGGCAGCAAGCTGCTCAACCTTCGTGTGCCTCAGTTTCCAACACCTCTCACGAAATTGCTGGGCGGGTTAAACGAATGAACAGGAGCTTGGAATTGCGCCTGGCAGTAGAGAAAGTGCTGGGTGTTGGCAGAGTACCCCACCAGCGCTCTTTGAGTGAGTGGGTGGGGAGCAGGTACCCCAGCAAAAGCTGAAGATACAGTCCCAGCTGGACCCTGGTGCCGACTGCAGAGGGTCCCTGCGACCAGGGTGTCAGAGTCACGCGGGGGCAGGGTGACATCTGGGTGGCGCCCACTGGTGCACACATGCGTGTCGGGGCCGCATCACGCTGTTTACCCACCGGGGCACCGAGGGCTGGGGAAGACGCGTGGATCAGAGGGCAGGGTTAGGGGCACCGGCTCTGGAGCCGTGGGCACGCCGCTTCGGTGGTCTGACCTTTGGTTTGTGCATCAGTCCCTCAAGGGCCGTGACGTTGCCCTTGCCTGGAAGCTGTGATGACCACAGGTGGTGCCTGGCACCTAGAAGGTGTAAATTGCCGGATGTGAATTTCCTTCCTTTATCCTCTCCCTCGCCCTCACCAGGGGGGTTTCCTGGAGAGTGAGGGAGGAGAAACAGAGCCAGGAGGCAGGAATAGGAAATGGAGAACGGCCACGGGCGGACCCCCGGGCCATGGCTGGAGGGGAAGGAAGAAGGGACTCGGTCCCGCCCCCGCTCAGAGACACCCCAGAAGCTCGCTGCCTCTTTCTCCGGGAAAGCCCATTCATTCTCAGCTAAAGGAGGCAGGGATGTGTGGCCGTGAACCCGGCGTTTTTATGAGTTTATAAACTGCTGAGGACACGGCTGCTCTGAGCGCTGGGCCATTAATGGCCCATCAATTCATGCTCCAGCTGGCTTTATGGGGTGCTGGGCAGGCAGGTGTCGGCCCCCTTCACCGCCCTCTGCCCGAGGCCCCAGGCTCATCTCTGGGGCTTCTGGACGCAAGAAACACCACTTTCTGCAGAGCCGTACTGGGCTGCCCTCTCTCTGAGTGAACCTCAGCCTCAGTCAACTCAACTCTAAAACGGGAGTAGCCACACCCATTCGCAGGGGGGATGGAAAGCTGAAATCAAACCATATTCGATCTGTCTTGGGGCCCTGGTGAGTGCTCCATCGTCACTGCACATCCGGCCGCCGCCGCTTTTCCCGCCCCGCCGGGACCACTCTAACCTGGCCAGCAGCGTCTCACCCTGTGCTGCTGGGCAGCCTCCTCACTGTGCTCCCTGCTTCCACCTTCCAGGCATGCCCTCCACGGAGCAGTCAGAGGGAACTATTTAAGAACGAGCCAGATCTTGGTACAGCTCTGCTCAACACCCAGCAGTGGCCCCAGTGTCCAGCCAAAGCCCCTCCAAACTTCTGCCACCTGCTAAGTGCCCCTGCTCCGGCCACTCTGGGCTATTTGTGTTCTGGAACTTGTCTGTGCCTTCCTGCCACTGTCCCGTGGACATGCGGCTTCTTGTTGACGGTGACGCTGACGCTGACGAGATGATGGTGGAGATGATGAGGAGGAGGCAGCGGTGGTGATGGGGACGATGAGGAGGAGGATGGTGGTGGTGATGGGGAGGAGGAGGATGGTGGTGGTGATGGGGACGATGAGGAGGAGGATGGTGGTGGTGATGGGGAGGAGGAGGATGGTGGTGGTGATGGGGACGATGAGGAGGAGGCGGTGGTGGTGATGGGGAGGAGGAGGATGGTGGTGGTGATGGGGACGATGAGGAGGAGGCGGTGGTGGTGATGGGGACGATGAGGAGGAGGATGGTGGTGGTGATGGGGAGGAGGAGGATGGTGGTGGTGATGGGGACGATGAGGAGGAGGCGGTGGTGGTGATGGGGACGATGAGGAGGAGGATGGTGGTGGTGATGGGGACGATGAGGAGGAGGCGGTGGTGGTGATGGGGACGATGAGGAGGAGGATGGTGGTGGTGATGGGGACGATGAGGAGGAGGATGGTGGTGGTGATGGGGACGATGAGGAGGAGGATGGTGGTGGTGATGGGGACGATGAGGAGGAGGATGGTGGTGGTGATGGGGACGATGAGGAGGAGGATGGTGGTGGTGATGGGGAGGAGGAGGATGGTGGTGGTGATGGGGACGATGAGGAGGAGGCGGTGGTGGTGATGGGGACGATGAGGAGGAGGATGGTGGTGGTGATGGGGACGATGAGGAGGAGGATGGTGGTGGTGATGGGGACGATGAGGAGGAGGATGGTGGTGGATGGGAGGATGGAGTGGTGGTGATGGGGACGATGAGGAGGAGGATGGTGGTGGTGATGGGGACGATGGGACGGTGGATGGGGATGATGGGGAGATGGGGGTGATGGGGGGTGATGGTGGAGAAGGTGGCAGAAGTGCCCGTGGTGCTGGGGACGCTGATGACAGCTGGTCTCTGTTTTGTGCTTACCATGTGGATTCGCATCCTGGCTCTTTTTTTTTTTTTTAACCAGCTAAGGCTTGGGGCAAGTTACTTATCCCCTCTATACCTTGGCTTCCTCACTGTGAATTGCCCGGGAAATCTGCCTCCTCAACAGTAAATCTGAGGACTTCCGAGGGCTGCCGTGAGGCTTAGCAAGATGCTGTTCACGGGACGCCGAGCAGGCTGCCCGGCCCCGGGCGTGCGCTCAGCACTTTGCGTACTAGTGGGTCCTGGGTACTCAGTGCACCCACACAGCGTCTCATTTAACCCCACAACTACATGGGGCCTTGTTACCCCACGCAGAGGCTGAGGCTCAGACAGGCTAAGTGACAAGCCCAAGGACACACAGCTGCCAAGGGGAGGGGGCGGCTTTGGTTTGTGTATCCATCTCTACATAACAAGCCACCCCCAACACCTAGTGGCTTAAAAAGTGCCGCCGCTGTTATCTGTTGTGACCTGGGCTGACTGGGCTCCGGTGCCGCCCCTGGCGTCAGCCAGCCCCGCCCTCGTGTGGAGGCAGCGCTGGTGCGTCCGCGACGGCTGCACCTGTGGCTGGGCGCTGGCTGGCTGAGGGCTCGGCTGGGGCTGGCGGTGGAGCGCCTTTGTCTTCCTTCGTGTGGCCTGCTCGCCGGGTAACAGGGCCACCGGGTTCCTAGGAGCGTCCTGGAGGTGAAGGGGAGAGCCACGCCCAGCCTTGGGGCTTGCATGGTATCACTTCTGCCGCACTGTACCGTCCAGAACTGTCCAGAGATGGCCAGAGTCCAGGGGAGGGGCATGGACTCCACCCTGGGGTGGCAGACACAGCGAGGATTGGCTGCCATTCGTGATTCACCGTGCGCACCCCCGCCCAAGCATCCTGC